>NC_044987.1:41351790-41695346 GCF_008728515.1 Papio anubis | reverse complement strand
TGCAACACGCATCACATGGCGGCGGCGGCTGGCGGAGTGACGTGGCGGCGGTGGCGGCGGCCGATTTGTGGTGCGGATCGGCGGTTGGCAGGATTTGGTGGTGGCGTCGACGGCGGCGGCTGGACGCAGCGACCGGCGGCGGCGGATTTGCGAATTGACGGCGAGCGCACATGCGGACGACGAGGATGAGTGCTGGAGGCGGCGGTGGTGACGGTGGATTGGTGGTGGTGCGGACGGTGGCGGACGGATTTGTGGTGATTGGTGGCGGATGGCGGATTTGTGGATTTGGTGGAAGGAAGGGGTGAAAAGTGAATGAGAAAGGATTTATGGTGGTGGATTTATGATGGACGGATTTGTGGTGATTTGCAGTGGTGGATTTGCAAAGAATGGATCGGCGGATTGCGGTGAGGACGGACGGTGGTGGCGGATTAGGCGGCGGTGGATTTGGTGGATGGTGGATGGACAGGAATGGAATGGATGGATGGTGGATGGATGGATCAGTGGATGGATGGAATGTGGTGGCGTGATGGTGCCAAGGATGGCGGCGCGGATGGTGGTGGTGATGGTGGTGGTGATGGTGGTGGTGGTGGAGGAGATGGCAGTTTTGACTATAGTAGTGGCAGTGGTGAGGATGGAGATGAGGGTGGCAGTGACTATTGTGATGGTGGAGATGGTGGTAATGGTAGTGGTGGTGGTAATGGTGGCAGTAGTGGTAGTGGTGGTGGTGGCATGCTTGTGAGATGGGAGCGAGGGTTACTATTCCTAATTTTACAGAACTGTCCAGGTTGGTATGTGCCCTTAAGAATAATCCTTTTTGAGATCTTCCCATGAATTGCAGATGTACCACTTAAATTTCCCTATTGTCTAAAGAGTAAATATTGAATCTGACGCAGAAAACAAACCTGTCAGAGCAAATATTAATTATCAGAGCTAGTACATTCAAAACAGAGATTACAAGATGCCCATGGGTCTGGGTAGGTAAGGAATTCAGAGGAGTAGCATGTGTGCGGGCAGTGGGGACTTAGAGGGGGAGAAACAGTGGATTCCACTTGCCCCTTCTTCTAAAGAGGCTCTGCCAGCAGCAGGTATGAAAGCAGGTAGGCCCAGTATCAGCAGGAAGTCTTAATTTCTTTCCTAAAAAACCAAATCACATTTGCATTCCACATCTCTCTATATTACATGTTGACAACTGCATCATTTTTTTAAAAACACTGTAAGTCAACGAACCCCTGTTTTGCAACGTTTGACAGAAAGGAAGATTTCTTACTTGCCTCATAATTTGTAATCCTCTCAGAATGAAGTAAGTAATTCACATATTTTGTAGGATCTAATTAGTTTCTTATTTTCCCTTCACCTCACATCTTTTAGAATGTACCCATCTTTTAAAATGTCCCCTTAAAAATAAATAAGAAATGAGCCTATGGCTGAGTCTTAAGAGAGTCTGTTGACTTTGGAAATGATTGCATATGAGGACTTGGTTGGGATCTCAGCTGAACAATTGTCCACACAGGCGTTTCTGTCTGAGCCAAGGAACGGAAGGGTGCTGTGGATCTTTGGGGTACCTCAAGTTGTGTGAGCATCTCATCGGGCAGTAGCTCTTTTTAACTTTGCTTTTCTGTGCTCCTGGTTGACCTACTAGTTAATAAGCTGCAGGCAAACACTTACATATATTGAGAGAGTTGTCTGGAGTAAGTCTTTGATTCCATGAATAACCACCTCTAATTTACCTGTTTGTGAAAGGTTGTGTTTGTTTTGTTTCTCCTTAAACCTGAACACTAATTAGTAGAGCAGCAGTAGATGAAACCAGTTTACTTGGATCTAGGGAGGTTCTTCCACCCAGTGGCTCCGCCTGGCAATGGAATTGAGCCAGTTTTGACTGCTCTGCTCACCCGTGGTGCACAGGCAGATAATTGCTGTGGGCAGGTCACAGCTTGTTGAGCTGTGCACACAGGCTGTAGGGAGCTGAGACTGCTTTGTTTTCATTTGTGAATGGTTTCCAAATGTGGTGCTATGTTGCTGCTTCCTTTTAGTCTTCTGAGCCAAGCAACTGTAATATCCACAACCTCTGGCTGAGTTCTGGGAGTTGGTGGAAGGGAGCCTATTACCCTGAAGGGTTGGTATTGCACAAATGGCTTCTACCTTCTTACAGAAGAGGTTAGAAGTTTCCTGCATGTCTCTGAACAATCGTGAGAACTCCTGACTGTGAATCCCCCATCCTGGGAGCCCAGACTGGCTTCTTCCCCATAATACAATGATGGTAAATTGACTCTCTGCCCTTTACTTCTGTGGCTCCTTTTCCTTCTTTCCTTTGTGTGGCTTTCCTAGTTTATTTTATGCCACACACTCTCTGAGCTACAGAATGATCTGTCCAGTCTAATTTTATCGAGGCCTTCACAAACCACTGAAGCTCATGCCTAACATCTGATGTGTTTGACCCAGTTGAGGACTTCAAATCTGTCTGTGGGAAAATTTAAAATGTAATGACAGCAAGTTTAAAATATGGAATTCAACTCAAGTGCTTCTATTAATAATCAGGAAAAACTACTTTGGCATGCTTCCTGCCTACAGCAGACAGCTTTGTTCAAATGAGCTGTTGTTTCAAGACCTTTCAAGCAACTTGCTTTTGTGGCAAATTGGGGGCTACCAATCTCATCTATTTTGTGGCAAGACCGGTTTACTGAAATACCAAGAGAGTTGTCAGCGTGAGGATGCAGAACATTGTCATGAAAATAATTCAGGACAGCCCTGCACGTCAGAGCCAAGGAAAATAGGTTAGAATCTTGGAACAATACCAGCCTTCAAAATTGGGAAAACCTATAATAAATTCGGTTGTTTAATTTTTGGGAGTATAGCACTGTATGGATGTTACACAATTATTCAATCAAACAGTGAAAAAAATGTCTTATAAAACACTGTCCTAATTGTGATTGTCCCTTTACATTTACATCAAACTAATATGCTATAAATGTAGATAGAGATGGTTAATGCACAAGATTTGGAGACAGACATAATAACTCACTAGCTGTGTGACCTAGAGCCAAACTGCTTAATCTAAACTTCCATCTCCTTACCTATAAAATTGGGACAATAATAACACCTTTATAAGATTTGGTGAAGATATTTATGTTGCACATGCATTGCACATGTTAAGTGTTTAATATGTTAGCTATTATGATTAGAAGCTTTAATATTTTCCATGTGATTCCTGAAGCAGTCATCTTGTGACAAAATTCAGAACACTTAAGGCCTTATATTATGTGTCATATTTATAGTTTTGTTCATAGTTGTTGAATATACTTACGATACTTTAATAAGATAGCATCTATGAATAAGAGTACAGAAGTTCCTGGCACATGGTATGCACTCAAAAATGTATTAATTTTTTCAGCCCTTTTCTGAAGAAGATCCCAAAATTTTAGAGATTTATCAGCTTCCACTGGCCACCATCCACTTAAATAAGCTGTAACCATGTAATTTGGAATAGCTTATTCTCCAAAGACTGGCTAATGAGTCAACCGCGGGTCTGGCATGGCTATGATGAAGGTCATTAGATCTCTACTGTTGGATCTACAGTCTTTCTCTCTGACTTTCTAAACCAGCATCCAATAGGTAGACCGAAGCACCCAAGCTCCAATAACAGAGCAGTAGCATTTCCAAGCATCCTGGAGCTCCATAAATTAGTTAGTCTTAAAACCAGGAAAAATAGCTAATTTCCCCAGGTCAGCCATGTTCAGGCCTATCCAGCCTTATCACTAACCCCTAAGCTTTCTCCCAGAATCATAACCCCTTTAAGGTCTTAAATTGTGTTTATTTGTTAATGCAGTCAATGTGTTTAACATTTAGACATCTAATGGGAATTTTTTTGTGTTGCATTCAGATGTCAAAACCTCAATTGTGTAGAAATACGAAACTGGATGTGACTATTCAGGAGATGTTCTGTGGAGGTAGCCCACAGCATGGTTAATATTCAGCAGCAGATACCATCATTTAAAAATCATTACCCTGGGTAGTTTCAAACTCCACCTCTCCTTCAGGCTATTCTTAGCTTCATTAGCAAGCTGTAAAATAAGCTCCACTGAGATTTCTCATCCTGTCTCTTCCTGGCCCTACCTTTAGTGAAGGTCACCCATAGGAGGAAGGGCCAGATTACTCCACTTTGTACCCCAGCACCTGAAACAATGCCAGGGATATAATATGCACTTGATGTATGTTGGCTAAGTTGAAGTTTAGGGCTCCAGGTAACCCACAACCCAGGTAATCCAGGCTTTGCAGGATATAGTGATATGTACCGTCCAGAGATTCACAGAATGTACAGTAAGCACACAGAGGAGGCACCTAGGTGAGAGGTTTGCGGAGCCCTTGGGGTGCCAGCTAATATGCAGAACAGGGAAGGGCTTTCTCCCACTGCATCCCAGTCTGTACTGAAGTGGCTTGCCAACCCCAGCTCCTGTTTGGAGCCTAAAAGCAGTTCCTAAATCACTTTTACCTACCTGAAATCTGTCATCCTCGGGAGATCATAAATACATAATTCAGAAGAAAGATCTTAGATTTTTCATGAGGTACCCATTATAATTCCTGGCATACCACTCTAGACGTTTAAAGATGATGATAAGTCTTAAAATTAGATGTGGGGCTAAGCTCCAGGCTGATGTATACCTTGCTGTTACATAATTGAAATAAAATCTACTTTTAGGTGACTACTTTCAAATAAAATAGAAAAAGGTCAATATTTTTTAAAATGTATAGGTACTCATTAGTAGCCCTCTTATGAAGCTTCACAAAGACAAAGCACTTTAAACTAAGCAACTAGTACCACAAAGTAGACTGACCGATCCAGTGTTCTGACTTTCCCCATATTGAGAGAGGCTTAATTTGTTCTTGTTTTGTTTTTGAACTGAAGACTATGAAAGCAAATTTTGATCCCATAGGATACCAAATGACTGAGATTTTCTCTTCATGGTATATGGCATTCTTCTTGTCACTCCAAATAACTTTGGCAAAGTCTCAACTTTGCATGTCCCATCTTTACCATCCAAGGTCTAAGAACCTTTTCTCATTAGGTGAAAAAGTCAGAAAGGCTGCAGTCAAATTTAAAGCAATATTATTGCCTTGTTGGCAGGGAGACATAACAGCAGCAGACAGACTCTTGAGGTATGCAGGAATTAGAGATGCATTTGTTTGGTGTCAGCCAGGACAGAATGGAATTTTTTATTTAGCATTTTTTACAACAGAAGGTGTTGTTCTGTCTCTATCAGCAGTAGCCAGGGCATGCTTGCTTCACCTCTGAATGAAGAATTACAAATATCTCTGTGCAAGGCCGTGACAGACCCATGATGTGTGCTTTGATACATGCACAAAACCATTTACCCGTCTTCAAAAATGATGCTTCCAGAAGCAATTCCTTTAAAAGTTCCTGTCATGCCACAAGGACATCAACATGTAAGGAAGAGTGAACTCAGTTTCTCATGGTGTAAAGCATGTACATACCCAGGTAAACGGGAGAAAAAGCCTATTCCAAAACTCCTCTTTTAGAAATTACATAGTGCCTATGTTAGGATTTTTTAAAATACAATTATTTCCAATTATGGAAATATGTGAAACATGTAACTATGTTAATATATGATACATGTTCATTGTAAGAAAATTAAAAAAAACAGAAACAGAAGACAAAGATAAGCAAATAAAAACATTTAATAATATTCATAATTTTTCCATGAACTGATGATTGCATTTTAAATTTTGGTAAATAATCTTTCAGAACTTTCTTTTACATTTATGTATATATGTATACACATGTATTTCATATAATCCTGCATAAAATTTGTGAAAAAAAATCTAATTCATACTATATATAGTTTCATATCCTTGCTTATTTATTATGGACATTTTTCTATATTAATATATTTACATTCCATATGTTACTTGTTTCCATTGCATAGGATCTCATTAAATAGCAATCTATGGTAGAGTTTCCAATGACCTTGAGTAGGAACCATCTATCACTTTTTCTAGAATATTACGTGAATATAACCCAGCCCCCCAGGAGTCCCTAGTGATACTTCTGTAGTGTTGGTTTGGTGCCCAGTTTCAAGCCATTTACTAACTTTCCCTTCTGCCTGTGGATCAGCTAAAAGAAAGACCCTGCACCTCATCGAATGTAATTTGGCAGATTATTTCAGATACTTGATCAGATTGCACACAGACATGAACAAAAATCTATCCCTTGACTGGAACTGTAATACTCCACCTTATAGCATTTACCTACTGTAGGAAAAATTATACAGTGTAAGAAGTGTTTATATAAATATCTTTGAAACATTTGGAAAAAAGAGTACTGCATATTAATTCATGTCCTTTGAAAAAGTATATCAAGAGCCTAAACATGTAACCTAACTTTAGACATCTGAACAGGTTACCCACAAATATCAACTACTCCCCTTTCTTCCAGTGTAGTTTGATATTCTACCTTACAACATTTCGTCATTGAAGACAAAATGATATATTGTAAGCACCTTTTCACAAAAGTACAAATAAATCCCACAGAATCATAAAATTTCAGAGCTAAATAGTACCTTAGAAATCATCTGCTTGATGATGGATTATTTAAAGCCCAAACTAAAGATCTGGATAAACATTTGCCAAATGTGGGCATGCAAGCGACATTCGCATTTGGCATAGCTGTCTGCATTCTCTACTGGTGACAAATTGTAGTGTAAAAAGTGGGAAAGGATCCAAACCAAACTGTAGCTGAGGCTTGACATGTCTCTGAGAGGGCACATATGCCTTCCCATGTTTAAAAGCAAAATCCCTTCAGATGATGCAGGTAGAATAAGAAGAAAGAAGAGCAGCCCCTGTCTCCTGCCACACATCCCCCATCAGTTCCAACTTGGAGCTGTTAAGAAAAAGGGACTCTGGAAAGACTCTCATGTGCATGCCAAGAATAAGTCATTTCTGCACTCAGAGAAACCCCACTTTCAGACAACCTTGAAATGTGGTTTTCATGGAGGGAGGGCATGAAAAATAATATGCTTGTATAAAATATCCCTTTTTGAGAGTAAAAATGTAAAGAAATACATAATTCATGAATATGAGTCTGTTGTGAAATCATAGATTACAAAGTCCTTAATGACTTATTTTTGTTTTCTTCCTGGTACTGACTTTGTACTTATTAGACTCTAAATATTAGCTGAATTAAAATGAAAGAAAATATTCTTACCTTCTCTTTTCATTGTGTTTAGACAGAGGAAAGAGAAAACTAATATCAACTCGACTTTACAATTCTTACCTGAGAGGAGCTTTAGCTATGTAGGCTTTTGCCCAGTATTTCCAGAGGCATAAATATGTAACTATAAATGCCTAGCAAATGACAAGGGCAGTTCAGAAACTGTAGAAGAAAACATCATCTATAAGGTTGCCAGTTGGTAACACAAATATATCTGAACCACCTACAGTTTAACTTAATTATGTTTTCCACAGTAGGGTTACTTGCCCCCCGAAGGACAGAATGCATGAGCCTGAAGTTGCTTAATAAATGGTGTTATCTGGAGATGTGTACATTTCCAAAGGCCAGCCCCAGCTTATAAGCTTGAAATCAGCACTCTGACCAATTCATAAAAGACACTGCACACTGCTTACCACCTCACACAGGTGTTCAGGCTTAAATTCTGACATAAGAGATTAAGAAGCCAAGTTGGGGGAAAATACAGCTTCTGGAAGCCGTAAGTAGACCCAGAGATGGACTCAGGGATCTTAGAAATCATAGGTGAATCTTTGAGAAGGGAGTTGCCCTTGACTACCACAATTGAGGTTGGAGTAAGAGTTGAAAACTCCAAAGAATGATAAGCAAAGGGAAAAGCATTGTTCTCACTGCTTTTCTGTTCTCTCCTTGATTGTCATGCATTTCAATGGCATCCAGATGTTCTATTATTTTAGCTACCAACTTGGGAAATTACATTGTAGTTACTTTCAAAGTTGTCAGAACACTAAACTCAACAATGACAGTTTATAACCCATTTTCTCTAAAGTGCTCAATTTTTTTTCTTAACCCTGATGGGCTGGCATTTAAATAAAGTAAGCCAGGATTCTTCAATTAGTTTCTGGATATGCAAAGTTATTCTTTGTGCTCATCCACATGCATATTGGTTCTTACATCTTGGGTACCCTGTACTTTAATTTTTTCTCTATTTGTATCTAGATTTGTTAAAAAATAGGAAATTCACTTCATGCTTTAACTTTCAATAGTTTTCACTCTTTAATTTAAAACTAAACTATTAAATTCCTTTTGCTTTCAAATTTGCATTTTTCAGAAAATTGAAGGTTAGTTAAGAAGACCAATATTATTAAATTTGAAAATGCATTATTTTCCCAGTTGAATCAAAAACATAATAGTATGTATATCATATTTTACAACTGATTTCTTTAAGATTTCCCAGAAAACTCAGTTCATAATTTTCTGTTGCAAAGGGATGAAGTTCTTCTTCAGTTTAATGCCTGCAGCATTCTTATGGTAATTTTGAAATTGGGAGACTTGGTCACATTCATAAATGGTAACTGTAGAAAAATGAGTATGTTCAAATCAAACAAAAGCATAAAGAACCTTGAGGATACTTTTGAAAAGAGGAGACTCTCTCTAACAAGTCTAGTTACAGTGTCTATTCCTAGGGCAGATGAATGAGAGAGTTCTTATAAGACTATTGCTGTGGGGTTTTTTTTTTTTTTTTTGTAGACTGCTTGTGTTATCTGTCTGTACAGTACTTAGCACCCTGTTGAACTCAATAAATATGCAGTGGTGATAATATTGCTCAGAATTCACTTAGCACTTTCACATCTTTTGAGTGTCACAATGTTCTGCCTACTAGGTGCAGGGAATTTTAATTTAATGCTTATTCTGAGGCTTAAAGCTTGGAAGTGTAATGACCCATGTAAGGTAATCCTCCACTCCAGTAGGACATTTTTGGAGCAAAGCCATTAGGTTGTACAAGAATTCATTAAAAAGCAGAAAAACTGTACTTCCCACACTAAAACACTGATGAGGCTCAGTACACTGTTGTTTCTAATCTCTACTCTGCAAGCCATCCACATCATATTACCCCAAAGCACAAAAAAGGAAAAATAAAATAAAATTTGAAATCTATGATGATTAAACAGTTCTGACCAACCTCAGTCAAACTTTCCTCCATGGCAGAAATTGGGAAAGAAATCAAAAGGTCCTAGAACAAGTTCTTTATCAGAACAACCCAGTTCGTCCCTCAACCTAATTCAGCTATTACTAGATTGTGGAATATCTACCAGTTTCCACATATTTTATCCTATGAAGCTGCATTTTCCTCTTGGCTCATTAGAAACTAGCTACAGGTAGTTTTAATACCAATAAAATCATTGGTATCCTTAGCACTAACACAGTTTCTAGCATCTAATAAGCACTCTGGAACTATTTAGTTGAATGAATGAATGAATGAATGAATGAATGAATGATCCATGAAGGGAAATACCAAATTGTTCTCAAAACCCTGGTCTCGGTTATTTTATTGCTTCTTTAAAAAGAAAAGACTGTTGGGGGTTACCCGACAACATCTTTAACTTTTAAAAAAAATCCCAGTAGTTTATGGGGTTCAGGTGGTTTTTGTTATGTGGATTTGGGACTTATAGGACAACTAGCCTACTTCAAAAAAAAAAAAAAACTGAAAGTTATAAATGTAATAAAAGTTCCGGGAATATTTAAATTAATGTTAAATTGGCTGGGTGTGGTGGCTCATGCCTATAATCCCAGCACTTTGGGAGGCCAAGGCGAGCAGATCATGAGGTCACGAGATGGAGACCATCCTGGCTAACACAGTGAAACCCCGTCTCTACTAAAAAAATACAAAAAATTAGCCGGGCGTGGTGGCGGGCGCCTGTAATCCCAGCTACTCGGGAGGCTGAGGCAGGTGAATGGGGTGAACCCAGGAGGCAGAGTTTGCAGTGAGCCGAGATCGTGCCAGCCTGGGCAACAGAGCGAGACTCCATCTCAAAAAAATAAAAAATAAATAAAAATAAAATAATGTCAAATTGATATAAATGATCACTCATGAGAATACACAAATATTTGGTGTGAGATTTAATTGACAGTCCACAGTTGATAATTAACCATAAACGCACTCGTGTATGCACATGCACACACACACACGTACTTCCAGCACATAAAACATGATGACTACACCCAAAGTTACCCTAAAACAGTTGAGAATACCAGAATAACACAGGTGAAGCACTGATGAGCTGTAGGACAGCACATGGTAAAATTTTATGCCCAACTTGTATGTGCTATACAAGTTGTATGTGCTATAGAAACAACTTGTATGTGCTATAAAGTTAATGGCTGCACTTATCAGGGAGGACTTCACAGAAGAGGGGAGACTTGACCTAGGCCTTGGATAAGAAGAAGATCAATGTAAAAGAAGAGAACACTGAGGATTCAAGCAGAGACATAAAGAGGGATGCATATGGCACCCCTGGGAGACTGTGACAGGAGTAGCCTACCTGCCAGTGGAAGTAGGAATTGGAGAGCAGTAGAGGAGGGAAATTGAAGTAGGTTCGACTAGATACTTGATTAAATACAGAGCCATAAAAGGTTTTTGAGCAGAATGGTGGCATGATCAAAGTCATATACAAAGACAGTTTATCTGGGAAAAGTTAGCTTTGGAGTTAGAAGGAGTCTGGGATCAGACCAGTCGGTTAAGAGGAGGCAAATCCAGGTGTGAGGGGTTTGCTATCCAACTGCAGGTAGTAGTAGCAGTAAGATAAAAGATACCTGGATAAATAGGCAAAACACGGTGATGAAGGAAGGAGTGAAGGAAGGAACAAGGATAGTTCTTTCTCACGGATGTCAGAAGCTGGTGTTCAGTAGCAGGACTGTATAGACATCATAAGTTTGGTTGGCTTCATTTGTGTTTCTTCCCTTTAAATGAAGTGAGGTGGTCATCCTGCTAGCAACTGCCTGCCTAATTAGCTGTTTCTCATTCGCCATCAGCATATGAGCTGAGGACTGATCTACTCTTGACTTGTGCTTTGAGTTTCCAGTTCAGGAAGAAAAAAAAAAGGCTTCCTTAAGAATTTTCTGGAAAAAATGTACAAAAATTATGTTTTTACTTTTACTGTAAATTTGCATATATCTTAGTTTTACTCATTTCCACAAGGTTCTTAACTCTGCCTCTTGAAATAATCACTGTAACAACTGCAGTGTTTCTGGCACAGGTGAGTTGGACTTAGGGTGCGTGTATTTTAATTTTCTTTTTACTTGCATGTGTACTTGGGGTCGACATGAAGGATTAGGTAATTCACTCACCAGGGCCACTTTGATGAACACATCATCCCAGCCTAATTGCTAGGATGTAGAAATGGAATCTAGAGAGAGATTCATTTGGGAAAAGGAGGGAGGTTTCCCTTTATGATTGTAGTAGAGATTTAATGTTGTTACAGTGAATAACAACTGATAGAACATTTGCATAGCTGGAAGAAACCCATGGTTGCAGGCTGATGCTAAGCCATATTGGTGGAAAGAGGCTGGGTGTAGGTTCAGGCAGACCAAGGTTTGAATCAAGATTCTGCCATACATTTGCTGAATGATGTAGAGCAAATTCTTACTCTGTGATAGTCTCAGTATCCTCAGTTGTAAAATGAAGATAATAAACACCTTATTGGGTTGTTTTATGTGTTGTGTAGTGTAGAAAGCATGTGTGGAGAGACTAACAGAATGTCTTGCATAAAGTAATATATCAACTGTTAGTTTCCTTCTTCACGTCAAAAAATCCTCTATGTTTCTTTGTCCCCAATACCTAACTCAGTTTTAGCATATTCAATAACTGTTTTGCTCAATAGATGCAAATGCAGAAGGGCATTTTGAGGACTAGGAAAAGGAGCAACATCCATCATCAAATAGACATGTTTGCTTTCCAATGGGGGTCCTAATTCAGCGCTTCAGCTAAAGGGCATATATACAATTGTGGGTGTGTGCATTGTACTTCCAAAGATGAGCAGTTGTATCCTCTCACAGCTCTGTCAGGAAGCTCATCATGACTCACCCTCCTACAGATCAGGTGGTTAATTATGTTATTAAACTGTCAGAATTATCCAGAATGGCTTTGTCACCCACCTGACAAGAGACCTCAGTTTGATACCGCTGTGTTCAAATGGCTGAAAAATGTGAATGTGTTGTGAGATAATGTATGAACATATATGGAAGATTTTTTTCAAAATGTTTTATGACAGATTTTTTTTCCTTTAATTCTTGTGCCTTAGTGATTACATTGTTCTTAACTTAAAATTGACTTTAGTTCACTTGTACAGCTATCATTCAGAGCCTAAGATATACAGGTTCTGTGGTCAGTGTGATGGGGACAAGGATGAGAAAGATTTGGCTCATTGGGACTACAACCTTCACTTCTTAAAAAGAAGAGAAGCCCTTCACCAGGATAAAATCACCAGCCATGATCTTTATTGTGATATTTTTACTCATCATGAAATGAGTAAACTGGATGGTAGCAAGCTAGATTCAGCTAAATAGTCATGGTGGATTGTAAAAATGGCCACAGATTCTTGCAACTCTTTATTTCAAGAGCTGGAGGCTATTTCCATGCCCCCTTGGGTCTGGGCTGGCTTGGTGACTTGCTGTGACCAGTAGCTTATAGTAGAAGTGACATTGAACTTTCAGAAGCTCTGCCCCAAGAGACCTGCCTTCTCTTCTTATTGTGCCTATAATCCTGAGACATTGACCAATTTTCATGATGTGGTCACTCCCTGGTGGCAAGATAGACCCTCCAACTAAACTTTGGTTGAAAAGTCAAGACCATGATGCCACACACACACACCAAAGTATATGTAAAGGTTTATTACTTGCATATGAGCTTTCTGGGGAGAATAGGGTGGGCTCCCAAGCTGGTCCACAAATGGCTTCTGAAAGTAGGAAATGGAGATGAGCTTGGGGCTATATGGTGGTTGGGGGTAGGACTAGGTGAGGGTTCCTGTGCTCAAGCTGGGGCCTACATGGTTTGAACTTCCTGCTAGCACCAAAGGAGGAAGTATCTGGGATTTCTTAATGTGCCCACATATGGAAGCAGACAGGGACGGGATTGTGATGGGGCAGAAGGCTGTCAGCAGTCAGAATGAAAAATGGCATGAACCTTGTTATTACTCTTTTTTACTAGTGTCTTCCTAGTACATAGCATCTGAAATTATCATTTAAAAATATTTATTTTTTATTTGTCTAACCTCTCCATCCTCTACAGTAAACTCAGTAATGACTGAAACCAAGCATACATTGTTCTCTTACCAAATCTCTGGCTTCCAGATTAGTGTTTGGTACATATAAAGTGCTCAGTAAATATGTATGAATGAATTTCTACAAGTGAACATTAGTTTTGCTGTATCCAGTCCTGATGCTTAGAGTCTCATTATAGAATGAATGCACTGTTAAGTCTAATGATCTTGAGTTTTTAATCCTAATAATCTTAAATTTGAATGATGGGCTCTGCATCTCCTAACAGTTGATACCTCTAAAGAAATAGATAAGAAATGTTAGCTTTTGGTTCTTCTCTATGTTTTGAGCTATATCCTTGTATCAAGTCCAGTCACCAGAACACCACATACCTGGATTAGGTTTCTCCAGCTTTCCATGGAAATGTTTTTACAGTATTAGGTTCCTGATATTTATTGAAGCTGTACTACACAGCCATATACACCTATCTCTGAATATTTTATAGAAGTGCTGCTCAGCACATGGCTGTCTATTTTAGTCACTGTTTCCTAGGACAGACCCATGCAGCAGGCGTCTCAGAGTTTAGAGCTGGGCCAGTTAGCATTTCCTCCTCTATTAGATGAGGAGTTCAGCCAACTTATAGAATGAAACTGTTGTGTTAAACTGTAGTAGCTTCCCTTACCCTAGATTTTCTAAAATTATTATCTACCAGTTCTTGTCTTTTTATCTTTCTTTTGATTTTATATGTATAGTCGTCCTTCAATATCTATGGAGGATTGGTTCCAGGAACCCCCTCAGATACCAAAAATCAATGTATGCTCAAGTCCCTTACATAAAATGATGTGTTTGCATACAAGCTATGAACATCCACCTGTATTCTTTAAGTCATCTGTAGATTACTGATAATACCTAATACAGTTTAAATACCATGTAAATAGTTGTTAATACTGTATTGCTTAGGAAACAAGGATAAGAAAAAACAGTCTGTACATACATGTTCCGTACAGATGCTTTTTTTTTCCAAATACTTTTTATCCAAGATTGGTTGAATCCTGGACACAGAACCCATGGATACAGGAGAACCAACTCTGTGTGTGTGTGTGTGTGTGTGTATAAAATTTTCTGTAAGTCTCCACAAACTTTCTTTGTAAGTAGATATGGTATTAGTAATTAATAAATGGATGCTTACACACTGGACAAGATTCAAGTAAGACTACGTTCCATTGCCCTTCCCCTGTTTAAGGGAAACCTGGTGCTTAGGGAAAAGCAAGGAGTAATGCTGTCTGGTTGCTCCAGCAGAAGTGGCGTGTTCTTTATCTTTATGTCTCCTATAGCACATTTAAAAGGATCAAGAAATGTTTGTCACGTTAAACTTCCTGGATTTATTTCTATACCACAGGGGCAGGGGCTTGATTAATGTCATTTATGACCAGAACTCATAGGATACAAGGATCTAGAATTTGAAATACATCTACTTTCCAGAGATATCCTGGAGGATCTTTTTTAAGTAGAGTAAGAAGTTGATTTTCATCTGTATCTTCTCCTTAACATAGTGCCTAACCCTGAGGTTTTAAGCACTGCTGAGGAATGATTACCAATTGATCTTCACGAGCACTTTAATATCTTTGAATCTCTGGGATTGATTATCTTCTTTTACCTAAAGCTTAATACGTTAAAAATGAAACAATAAGTCATTGCTAATACCGTTGTTTTAGTCTATAATTTAAAATGCTTCAAAAATATAATTAGGTTAACCTTTTCTCAGGGAATAGATGGATATACATGAAGAGAGATACACAGTTCGTTTCTATAAAATGAATCTATTTTCGTGCCATTTTTGCCATACAGTTGGAGATGTGCTTTCATTGAAAAACATATCTTAACATAGTGAACTGTGAAGCATTTGGTGAAGGACTTTTAATTTGACAGAATTCCACATTGGACGAAAGAGTGGTGAAAAGTGTTTTCTAACACTTTTAGAAGTGTGCCATGTACCCTCAACTGTTTTCATTTATCTTTTTTCTCATCCTTATTTCCAGATTTCATGCTGTAGCTTTTCTAATTTAACTCTTCTTCATCCTTTCTAATAGCAATTTGAAGTGTAAGCCATCTAAATTTGCCTAATTGTTTTCATTTTTAAATGACATTATTAAACTATACCAGTGCTTCAAATTCAAAATATGCTAAATAAGATCCCTTAATGTAAATGATATTTGAACTCAGTGTTTTTTATCCCTTTAGGATTTTTGTGTGATAGTCCAGGATTCCAAATATTATAGCGTGCGTTTCTTTTGTTTTTCAAGTTTTATTTTAAGTTCGGGGGTACACATGCAGGATGTTACACAGGTAAGCATATGCCATGGTGTTTTATTGCACAGATCATCCCATCACCCAGGTATTAAGGCCAGCAGCCATCAGATATTCTTCCTGATGTTCTCCCTCCCCCAACCCCTACAACTGGTTCCCAGTGTGTGTTGTCCCCCAGTACCATGTGTCCAATAGCATGTTTCTTTAGTAACAGTGCACACTGCCTGTGTTGCAATATGGCAAATCAGGATAATGCAAGAAATAAGTTATTATAAAATTCAGTGAAAGGTTAAAGGACCTTATTAGCTATTAGTAATAGAAAAAATGAAGTAAAAAGCTGTGTCCTTTGGGGATATTGAAAATATTCTAAAATTTGATTATGATGGTGAGTGTCCAACTCTGTAAATATACTGAAAACAATTTAATTGTACACATTAAACAGGTGAACTTTATGGTGTATAAATTGTATCTCACTGAAGCTAATTTTTTAAAACAGCTCTGTCCTGGTGAGGGAATGAAATAATGGAGTAATTTACATACACTTACATAAACAGCAATGATCCTAATAAATCCTCAGTTGAAACAAATAGTAATTGCAAACCTCAACTGCCTAAGGAATTTTTCTGAAAGTCAAATATTGTCTGTGGCTATGGGTGCATCTTATGAGACACGAATGTTGTATCCTTGATGCTCATGCCAGTTGTATTAAGTCCGTTTTAATGCTGCTGATAAAGACATACCTGAGACTGGGGAGTTTACAAAAGAAAGAGGTTTATGGGACTCACAGTTCCACGTGGCAGGGGAGACCTCACAATCATAGCAGAAGGTGAAAGGCATAGCTTATGTGGCAGCAGACAAGAGAAGTGAGGTTGTGCAGGGAAACTCCTCTTTTTAAAACCATCAGATCCTGTGAAACTTATTCGCTATCACAAGAACAGCACAGGAAAAACCCACCTCCATGATTTAAGTACCTCCCACTGGGTCCCTCCCACAACACGTGGGAATTCAATATGAGATTTGGGTGGGGATACAGCCAAACCATATCATTCTACCCCTGGCCCCTCCCAAATCTCACATTTCAAAACCAATCATGCCTTCTCAACAGTCCCCCAAAGTCTTAACTCATTTCAGCATTAACTCAAAAGTCCAAAGTCGAAGGTCTCATCTGAAACAAAGCAAATCCCTTCCAGCTATGAGCCTGTAAAATCAAAAAAAGGGTTAGTTGCTTTCTAGATATAATGGTGGTATAGGCATTTGGGTAAATACAGCCATTCCAAATGGGAGAAATTGGCCAAAACAAAGGGGCTACAGGCCCCATGCAAGTCCAAAATCCAGCGGGGCAGTCAAATCTTAAAGCTCCAAAATGATCTCCTTTGATTCCATGTCTCACATCCAGGTCACACTGATACAAGGGGTGAGCTCCCATGGCCCTGGACAGCTCTGCCTCTGTGGCTTTGCAGGGTACAGCCTCCCTCCAAGCTGCTTTTATGGGCTGGCATTGAGTGTCTGCAGCTTTTCCAGGCATACAGTGCAAGCTGTCAGTGGATCTACCATTCTGGAGCCGGGAGAACAGTGGCCTTCTTCTCACAGCTCCACTAGGTGGTACCCCAGTAGGGACTCTGGGTGGGGACTCTGACCCCACATTTCCCTTTCACACTGCCCTGGCAGAGACTCTTCATGAGAGCCCCACCCCTGCAGCAAACTTCTGCCTGGACACCCAGCCATTTCTATATATCTTCTGAAATCTAAGTGGATGTTCCTAAACCTCAGTTATTCACTTCTGTGCACTCCCAGGCTCAATACCACGTGGAAGCTGCTAAGACTTGGGGCTTGCACCCTCTGAAGCCATGGTCTGAGCTCTACGTTGGCCCATTTCAGCTATGGCTGAGGTGGCTGGGATGCAAGATACCTAGTCCCTAGGCTGCACACAGCATGGGGACCCTGGGCATGGCCTAGGAAACCATCTTTTCCTCCTAGGTCTCTAGGCCTGTGATGGGAGGGACTGCCTTGAAGACCTCTGACATGCCCTGGACACATTTTCCTCATTATCTTGGGGATTAACATTCAGCTCCTTATTGCTTATGCAAATTTCTGCAGATGGCTTGAATTTCTCCTCAGAAAATGGGATTTTCTTTTCTATTGCATTGTCAGGCTGCAAATTTTCCAAACTTTTATGCTGTTTCCCTTATAAAACTGAATGCCTTTAACAGCACCCAAGTCACCTCTTGAATGCTTTGCTGCTTAGTAATTTTGTCTACCAGATACCCTAAATCATCTCTCTCAAGTTCAATTCCACATATCTTTAGGGCAGGGGGCAAAATTCCACCAGACTCTTTGCTAAAACATAACAAGAGTCACCTTTGCTCCAGTTCCCAACAAGTTCCTCATCTCCATCTCAGACCACTTGAGCCTGGATTTCATTGTCCATATCATTATCAACATTTTGGTCAAAGGCATTTAACAAGTCTCTAGGAAGTTCCAAACTTTCCCATATTTTCCTGTCTTCTTCTGAGACCTCCAAACTGTTCCAACCTCTGCCTGTTAGCCAGTTCCAAAGTCACTTCCACATTTTCAGGTATCTTTTCAGCAGGGCTCCACTCTTGGTACCAATTTACTGTATTAGTCCGTTTACACACTGTTGATAAAAACATACTCAAGACTGGGTGATTTACAAAAGAAGGAGATTTATTGGACTTACAGTTTCATGTGACTGGGGAGGCCTAACTATCATGGCAGAAGGTGAAAGGCACATCTTATGTGGTGGCAGACAAGAGAAGGGAGCTTGTGCCGGGAAACTCCCCTTTTTAAAACCATCAAATCCCATGAGACTTACTATCATGAGAACAGCATGGGAAAGACCAGCACCCATGATTCAAGTACCTCCCACCAGGTACCTCCCACAACACGTGGGAGTTCAAGATGAGATTTGGGTGGGGATGCAGCCAAACCACATTACCAATCATCAGGTATTTATTGAGTTCCATTGTGATAGAGGCTGCTCTTAGAGATTCAAAGTTATAAAATACAAAACCAACTGTATTACTTACTATTGCTGTTTAACAAAACATGGTGGGTTAAAACAACACCATTTTATTTAGCTCACAATGTTGTGGGTGGGTTGTTGGTGGGTTTTGTTATTCTTGTCTGAGCTGGCTCAGCTGATCTCTGCTGGGATTTTTCAAGAAACTGTGGTGAACTGGTGAGAGGGCCAACTGACGATCTAGGATAGACCCACTCACATGTCTGGCAGTTGGCAGGCTATGGCACTTGGTTCTCCTCCATGAGAACAGCATGGGAAAGACCAGCACCCATGATTCAAGTACCTCCCACCAGGTACCTCCCACAACACGTGGGAGTTCAAGATGAGATTTGGGTGGGGATGCAGCCAAACCACATTACCAATCATCAGGTATTTATTGAGTTCCATTGTGATAGAGGAACTTTAGCTTGGCCGCATAGTAGTTTCAGGTTTCCAAGTGCAGCAAGAGCAGAAACTACAAAACCTCTTGAGGCTCAGGATCTGGACTTGCACCATGTCATTTAGACTGTATTTTACTGGTCAAAGCAAGTTACTAAGCCATCCCAGATTCAGAGGATAGGGAAATAGAATTCACCTGTTGATAGGAGGAGCTGCAAGATTTGATGGACATTTTTAGAGTCAATTTCATAGTCAATCAATTACTAAAATAATGCTGCTTTCTAGACCTCCAAGTCATTTTAGCACTACAACAATCTAGCTAAATCTGGTTTTGTGCTATGCAGTTTATCCCTTCCATTTAAGTAAACTAAGTCTAATGATGAAGATGATTTGGGTATGTTAAATACACAGTCACAAGTATTCGTGTGTATTAAATGTTGAATTAATTACCCCCACTAGAAATGGGCAGGGATAACAGCAGCTCTTGCTAAAACTGTTTAAATTTTGCTTCAAACTTTTGCCATAGATTTACCTAGCATAAAGATTGTTTTGATTTCCTAAAGTACACACCATTAAATGGTCCAAAGCCAGAGGAGCAGGAGACCACAAGATGGGAATAAAATTACAGTGGCATGGTTAATTCACATTGAGTAATTAAGAAGCAACTATATTATAATATCTATTTTAATTCTGGCCATTTGCCAGCTATAGCTTCTCTCACAGCAATAGGAGAAGTTCAGGAGCAAACCAAAACACTCACCTGAATACAATGAGAAACACACAAGAGTGGAAAAAAAAAAAAAACCCTAAATCCAATTGACTAATGTTAGAAAAGAAATTTATAAAATTCACCATATCTGTTAAGCTACCCATCAAAAGGAAAATCGGGAGCAGGTAGTGAGAAATCACCCAATATAATCTCACAACCTTGTTAAAACTGTGAGATATTATCCCATTGCCAGTTGTTCCTAAGAAATGGGCCCCTTCTTAAATATGGGGGACTGAATGCTGAGGGCCAGCGAGGAAAAACACTCACAGCTCCACTGACATCTGACATGAATCACATCAGAACCTAAGACCTTTGCCCACAGACATTAAAAATTGTGACAGTTCAACTGTGAAAATCTTCTTCAGGTTCAAGCTTGGGTCTCAGACAGAAAAATCCATCTCCCAGCTACCTCATCAAAGTGTAACGTTCAGCTTGACTTTTCCTATCCCTAGGCATCCGCTTTCTATAAACACAGCTCCCAGCATGATGGTGTCAATTAAATACCCGCTTTCAATTACCTAATAGAAGAAAAAAAAGAAAAAGGATCTTGTTACTTAAAAAGTTTTTTTTTTTAACCGATTCTATGGATGTAGAAGTCTAGCATCTTAAAAGACACCTTAAATGACCGTTTGCTTTCTATAAGCTGTTGCCTCAGATGCAGTTGAGATTTATAAAAGTCCTAGGCAAGCTTCTTAGAAGCATACTAACATCGGCTGATAAAGAGCGGTTCTATTTTCCTTTGAATTAGACATCCTTTCTCTGCTATAATCCTCTTTATATAGAGACTCCTTTTCTATTGAGCCAAGAGTAGAATAATTGCAAAAGCCTTGTCAGGGTGCCATACTGGAGAGACTTTCCATGTCTCCATTATCCCTCTACAAGTAGACAGTTTATTTTTTTTTAACTTTTTAAAATTTATCATTTAAAAGCTTATTTAATCAATCACTCAAATAATGCTGCTTTCTAAGTTGCTTCATCAAATTTACTAAGGAAAAAATAATTATTTAAGGTGATGGATATCCCAATTACACTGATTTGGTCTTTACAAATAATATAAGTATATTAAATTAGGACATGTCCCCTGAAAACATGTACATCTATTATATACCAACAAAAATATAAAATTAAAAAACTTTACTAAAAGATCAACTATAAGATGGAATTGTTTTAATAGCTATGACGACTTCTAGAAAGTTCTACTGCAGAGTTTTCCTTTTCTATATTTATAGAAGCATTTCAAGGAATAGTCAACTTCTTAAAAACTATGGGTAGAAGTGGTTTAATTTTTGTATTATATGTTTAATATTCAGAAAAGCATATTTATAGTCAACAGTTGCAATTTCAGGTATCCCATATATTCATCATAAATATGAATTTGCTGAGAAAAGACATAGAACAACCATGTCAATGGGAAATGGTGAAATTGTGGTTACTAAGTTTTAGAAATACAAATTTTAAGCTGATATGCTCTTTGAATGGTTAGGAAAAGAATGATAAAATGCCTACAATTCAAAATAGTTTAAATGACATTCAGAGGATGGAAAGATACTCAGATGCTCGAAACGACCCCTTCTCATGTGACATGATATAATTTAACATGTTGCCAGAAGCACCAAATTATGACTAAGTCACTCTGGTTGAAAGTTAAAGAATGGTTAAACTCAAAAATAATAAAAAATGACCTTTAAAACAGCTAAAGAAATCTGAAATGGCCAAAATCATCCTATGCCAAACGGTAAGCTAATTTGTTATTATCTAGTATCTGGGACATGTATTAAGTGGGATTGGTCAACTCGGTAGCAGTGGGCCGACAGATTCAACATGAAAAGCAAAAACTGTCCAAAGCAATGGAAAGGAAATAAGGATGGGATTACTCAGGAGAACAGGACACTATCACATTTACCTTAGTGTTAAATCTATTCAATAGAAGTCTAAATCTCCCTAGGATTCTTAAATCTCAATGAAATGATCATTTACTAAAATACTGCTCTTATGACAAAATGAAAAAATTGGCATCTAAAGCTTCCCTAAAATATTCAAAAGCTTTTAAAACCACTCAATCTACTGTGAATTTCGATTAACTTCATAAACAGCTACAAGAAAACAATGTTTTGGTAAATTTAGCACATTGATTTTTGGCAAATTAGCTTCTGGCAAACTGGTTGTTTTATATATTGTTTATTTCAGCATATTGATTTTTAGCAATTTGGCTTCTTTCTGATACCTGGTGCCCTCACAGAACAAACTGGATAATCAAAGACTCATTTTTAGAAATATATTGAGTGCCAAGGGTCACTGGTTAGGAGACTGAATATACACGGTGTTTGAGACAGACATTGCCACCAACCTCATGGGAGATACAGCCTGTCGGGGAAGACAGACATTAAGTAAAAGTGACATAAATAATTATTTAGTCAGAACTGTAATAAATGCTTAAAAAAACGTGGTATGAAATGAGAGTATCTGAGAGGAAGACCTGGTAGGTAACCTTTTATTTTTAATTAATTTGTACTTAAAAATTATATAAAATAGAAAATGCAGTCTGGCCTGGTGAAACAGACAGGAGGACCAGCACTAAGCATCATCATCAGTCAGGTGTGGGTGGCATGGTAGGGCTGCAGAACTGGCATAGACCATGGGCAGCACGCACTGCCTAAGGAGCAGTGGCTGGCATCCTTTAATGTCTCCAGTGTTCATCTCGTGCAGGGTTCTTTATGTTTTCCTAACATGCCTTAGAGTGATCTTTGTCTTTAAAGTGACAGGCTGCACTTTCCATGTGCTTACCTGCAGGCTCCAGTCTTCTCTCAGCCTGCAGCTTGCGACCCCTGTTGCCGTTTGCCATGCTGCCACTGAGGCTGGCCTCCCCAGCTCCTTTTCCTTGGCTGCTTTTTATTTTTATGCTTACACTTCTCCGTTGCTGTTCTTCTCAGCGTTCTCCAGCCGCCTTTGAGACAGCATGCTGGACAGTGGCGGCACTCCCGTGCCTCTGCACAGGTGTACTGAACAACTGGGTCTCTGACACCTCCCAGGGAGTGGTTTTACATTGCTGTGGTGGTCTAGAACTTCTCATCTCAGATACCATCTTCATTAGAAATCTAAGGATTCTCGGAGGCTCTTTTTGAAATCATCAAATCATCAATGTTTGACCTTAACTAATACTAAAAAACAAGTTGTCCATATTATTAAGAGGAGTTCTAAATAGTTAGAATTTGTTTTCTGTTTTGTTTTGTTTCGTTTAAAAAAAACTACTCCTTGTGGAGCAGGGCTACCCCACAGGCAGTGTGCCTTTGTTTACAACAGATAAATGAAAGACAAGAGGAAATTGTGTGTGCCCTGTGACTAAAATGTATCTAAATAATATGTAAATAGCTATGTTAAAAAAGCAGTCAATAGCACCAAGAGACAAAGATGTTTTTGCTTGCATTGTTTGCAAAGAAGTTTAGACTTCAGCAGAACTGGACTGCTGGAATAAAAGACACAGTCCCGGTTTTAGTGTTTTCTTGTTTTTTAAAAAATCGACATATTTGTTCTCTGGGGCTGCTATAAAACAAATTACCACAAGCTTGTTGGCTTAAAACAACAGGAATTTATTCTCTCACAGTTTTAGAGGCTGGAAGTTCAACATCAATTTCAGGAAGATCAACATCAATTTCACTCGGCTGAAATGAAGGTGTCAGCAGGGCCAGGCACCCTCTGGAGGTTCTGGGGAAGAATCCTTGGTTCTTGGAGCTTCAAGTGGCTGTCAGCATCCTGACTTGTGGCCACATCCCTCTAATCTCTGTTTCTTCCTCCTCCGAGTGTAACCTCATCTCCCTGTGTCTCCTTTACAAGGACATTAGTGATGTCGTCTATGGCCCACCAGGTTAATCCAGGATGATCTCCTCATCTCAAGATCCTTAACTTAATCGCATTTGCAAAGACCCCTTTTTCAAATTAGGTGAGATTTACAGGTTCCAGCGATTAGGATTTGATATCTTTGGGGTCATCATTCAGCTCACTACACAGGGGTTACGTTGTTTCTGTTGAGAATCACAATTCACAGAAAGGGGCCCAAAGCTTTGCTTGTCCTGAAGGTAGGGTGATTTGTTCTATTTGTTTGTTTCCAGATATAAACTTGTTTTTTCCCGACTCTGCTACTGGTGCACTTGATCATCCTGGTAGAGGACAAGGTGCCAGCGCTGCTTTCTCAGTTGTGTGCTTGCAAACAAACTGGCTGACAAACGCAGAGCACTTGATAAATGTCATTGTTATTATTGCTGTGGTTACATGCAGGAAAACAGACTGAAATTTTATTAATATTTTTTTCATGTCAGATGGGTAATAAGATTTGAGGGAGACACATCTCTCCTATGTGTGAAAACCCAGTCATCACACTTATAACTACAAATGGACGCTAGACTGAATTTTTTTTTCTTTTTTTTTTAGATGGAGTCTCGCTCTGTCACCCAGGCTGGAGTGCAGTGGCGTGATCTTGGCTCACTGCAAGCTCCGCCTCCTGGGTTCACGCTATTCTCCTGCCTCAGCCTCCCGAGTAGCTGGGACTACAGGCGCCCGCCACCAAGCTCGGCTAATTTTTTGTATTTCTTGGAGATGGGGGTTCACCATGTTAGCCAGGATGGTCTCGATCTCCTGACCTCATGATCCGCTGGCCTCGGCCTCCCAAAGTGCTGGGATTATAGGTGTGAGCCACTGCACCTGGCCCCCAGACTGAAATTTTAAAAAAGGAAACCGTAACATGATAATGGTAGGTATGGTAGGTAGTGAATGGAAGGATCAGGTGGTCATACTACTTTAAAAAGTTAAGTCAAAATTCAATTAAAAAAAAATTTTTTTAACATCCATTTAATCTGAATACTCTTGAGACTACAAGACTACTCTAGAAATCTTAGTAAATTCCATGCTCAGAATCTATGCTCAGAGGCCGAGGTGGGAGAATCACTTGAGGCCTGGAGACCAGCCCTGGCAACCTACTGAGACCCCATCTCTACAAAAACCTTTAAAAATTAGCCAGTCGTGGTGGCTCATGCCTTAATCCTAGCTACTCAGAAGGCTGATGGGGGAGGATCGCTTGAGCCCAGGAGTTCGAGCCTGCCGTGAGCCATGATGACACCACTGTACTTCAGTCTGAGAGATAGAGTGAGATCCTGTCTCAAAAAGAAAAATTAATATATCAAAATTTTGATATATAAACTCTGAGTTTTAGAGTTTTAGAGTTACTTTTATGTACATTATCACATTTACAGCTCCATGAGGTTGACATTATTTTTCTATTTGGAAGGTGAGGACATGAGCTTTAGAGGGATCCAATCCAAGGCTGATGTAGCAAGGAAAGGAACAGGACCATTGTCCTTTTTATCTTAACTCCAAGTCTAGTGGTTTATACAGAATTTAAGTTACCGTGAAGTTGATGATGCTCCTTATAAAATGTATGTTTGCCTGCTTTGGAATTTGTGCTAGAGGAAAATTTTGTTCATCCAACCCCAGTCTCCAGGTGGGATTCCTAGAAGTTTTCAAACCTGTTTATTAATGTATTTTTTAACATGTGTCAAAATTCTGCTTAGTTCCACAATCATTATTTCTAGGAATTTCTGAAAAAATACCCATTTATGTCTTAAGAATAATCCATTCAAATCTCAAAAAAGACTATTTTTAATCATGTAGTTCTTAAAAATATTTTTTTCATCTTCCTGCCTTTATCATAGGTCTTCTTATGCCTAAGAACTAAAGCAATTTCTTTAAAATGAGCAGAACAGGTTCTTTCCATGATAGTTGATCCTTCTTTATGAAATTGGGTGCTAAGTCAGATTTGGTTTTGAGTTGTCTTCCCTATCACCCACCCCCTCACCCACCAACTTGCATTTTATTGAAGCAAAATATTTCACAGTATTTGTGGTGCCATTAGAATGTCCTTCAGTCCAACACTCTTTATCCTCCTTCTAAAACTTGGCATTTTGCTGTTGAATATGTAAATGTATGTAAGGAAGTTCATTGATGTTCTGCTTTCCAGTTACTCCCAAACCTGTAAATATTTTTGAAGCCTTGAATAGATCATTTGTTCATTATTGGTGTCAGTTTTACCCCCAGGGGACGTTTGGAAATGCCTGGAGACAGTTTTTGGTTGTCACAATAGCAAAGAGCAGGCACCTAGTGGGTAGAGAAAAGGATGCTGCCAGCCATCCTACAGGACAGCCCCCACAACAAAATTATATGACCCCAAATATTCAATACTGCCCTTGTTGATAAATACGGGCCTATATCTACAGCACCCAACTTTCAATTTCATCTTATAGATGTTCAGCTCTCACTGAAGACCACAGAGATACATTAAAACATGCACTTAAACAAGGAGTGGCAGCATCTTTCACCTGATCCAGGTTCTACTCTTACTTTTTCTTGGTGACCTATGCATAGCAAATGGCTTTCATGTCATCTCAAGTCTAGGATAATGATAGTGTCTTACTCTCTGGTGGCTGAATGATTTCTGTGAGGCCTTAGGTTCATTCTCTTGGGGGGAAAAAAAACCTTAGGGCAGTCAGAAGACCCGCCAAGGGCACAGTTGGTTGTGCCTTCATCTGTATCCTCTCTTTATATTTGTAATACAACAGTTTGTTTGTTGTTGTTGTTGTTGTTGTTGTTGAATAATTTAAGGGAGGTGCTTTGGTCTCCTTAATAAATTATATTGTGCCATAATTCCAGTACCTAGCCTAATGGCAACCCATAAAAATTGCTTAATAAATGTTTGTTGAATGAATGATTTTAATTGTTCAGAGTTTCATATTCAGTTATAGATCATAAATTCCAATTGCCTATAGTTTCCTGTCACCTTCCTCAGATTTACTCTGTCTTCTAATTTCTGTTTTGGTTTTTGCACTGGTTTTATTTTTGCCATCAGGGGATATATTTTTGTATTCATTTAATTTACTAATTTACTCATATCAATTTACTAATTGTTTATTATTCTAGGTACCGGTAGCATTGTCAGAAAGGTTTAAGGAGTGAGGAAGCAAACATGAGTAAAGACAATGTGTAATTTAATTATAATACAGCGAGTGACTGAATGCTATTAGAATCTATTTACAGAAAGATCAAAATAAAATAATAAAATTTGAGACATAGAGGAGAAGCTTCTAGAAGCGAAATAACAATCAGTGCCCCTGGAAGTAGGATGAGGTTTGAACAGGAATTTTTTCCATCCATTACTCACTCACTCACCTACTCATTAATCCTGTAAGCATATTTTGAATGCCTGCTCTGTGGCTAGGGACACAAAGATGAATAAGATATTGCTTATACCGTCAAGCCATCATCACAACAGTAGAGAATAAGAGAAAAACATTGCTTTTGGATCAGATGGGTTTGCCATGAGAATCCTGGTTTCTCCATTGCTTCTGAGCTGTACAACCCTTGGGCAAATTTCAATTATGTCTCAATGTCCATATTTGTTACATGGGAATAGCAATATCTGCCTCGCAGAGATTTTACTAAAATTACATGAAATAACATGTTAATTATTCAACAAACATTTATAGAGAACCCATTACTTTCCAGATACTAGATTAAGCCCTAGAGGTTAAGCACTGGGGATACAAACACAAATGACCCTCCACCCCTGTCTTCCAAGGGACAGTTTGATAAGTGCTTTGGGAGAGATCACAGAGCAGGAGTGCTTGACTTGGACGGTGGAAAAGTCATGAAGGACCACTTCCCTGTGGGATAACCACTGAGTTTGATGTTAAAAAACGTTGGAAGTTAGACCCAGGAAAAAACTTCACCACACAGGGTATTCCAGACGTAAGAACGCAGGCTTGCTGAGGGGTAAGTAGCTGACTAGAGCCTAGAGAAGAGGGAAGATGTGGAGTAGGGGAGACAGGGACAGTGGGACACAAGGGTAGCAAAGACTGAGGCACAAGGCTGGATGTCAGCAGGCTATGTGTGCCTTGTTAGAGAGTGTAAATTCAACTGGAAGCCACTGGAAGAAACAAGCTCAGTAACCATCTAACACATGAGTAAAACAAGTCTACATTCTGGAAGGTTTGGGGGAAGACTCAAGTGAACTGGGCACATTCTGGTGTTACTAGCCAAAGACTTGTACATGAAAATTTAGGAAATTAATTTGAATAGGTAATATGAGGCAAGGCTGTGATAGAATTTGGTAGTCTTGGTGGTCGTTTATCTACAAAATGATACATTGTTTTAGCACCATGTGTACAATGTCCTAGATGAGGAAAAGACTTGAGGCTTGAATACCAGATATGAGATTGTGACTTAGTTATCAAATTGTAGGGTCCAGGTCTAGGGGAGAGCAATTGAAACATACGTGAAGAGATGGACAGCAGTCTTCTGAGAAGAATCATCAGTATGAGACAGAGAGGGTAGAGCCCACAGCTCTATAAGCTTAAGTAAATGAAAGCATGGTGGTCCCTGGGTTGAAAGGCCAATGTGACTTGAGAGAGAAGATATGAGTTGAGTTTGGCACGTTATGTTTTAAATGCAAGAGAGGCAAAAAAGTGAAACTTCCTATTGAGACCTTAGATATATGGGATGAAATCTTGTGCAGGAAACTGAAGCTATAGGTACAGATTTGGGAATCCTCACAATAGAGATGATTGTTTGGGGGTATATAAATGCTTCTTGATATTCTTTATGTCCATTTTTGAAGGTTTTCTAATGTTAATTAGGAGCTTTAGTCTGATATTCAATTAACAGAGCAGTGCTTTTAAGTATACTTTCCTTTGCTGCAAAGCATCTGTTTAATATGTGCTACTACCTAATATGCCAGGAAGTTCTGGGTCCCCAATAACTCTCTTGTGATAAATCGGCACCTTTGGAAGTTACATGAGGTTTTCCAGCCTCCAAAGCACTCTCTGAGTATCTGATGTTTTAATACAGAGGAGTACATTAATGGTTTAATTATGGTAAGAATTCTTAATAACCAGATCCTGAGTATGGGAGTCTACCTGCTTCTTCTGGAAGAAGGATTATCTCTGGAAGGGAGAGAGAAGCAAGCTGTGGTTCAGTTTGTGTCACCTGTGTCAGTGGGATGCCACATGTTTGAGTTAGTAATGTGTATCCAGCACTGGCTTAGATACTAAGAATACAGCAAGTTCTTTCTGTTGCTAGTCCAGCAAACAAGCACAAGATGTGTAGAGAAGGGATTACATAGACGTCTGTTCCAAAGGCTGGTAAGCACTAGAAGAAGCAGAGGCTGACCTTGTTCAGGGCAGTAGGATTTTTAAAAATCACAATATAATGGCATTTTAACTGAACCCTAAAGTCTAAGTAACATTTACTCTGGAAGTTAAATGAAATAATGTTGCTTGGTTATTATAATAATAATGCACTAGAAAATAAAGTCAATTAATTTTTTTTAAAAAAGCAATGCTCTTATTTGCTTGGAACACTGTAAGTACTCAAAAATGAAGAAAAAGAAAAGTAGACATTTGCCAGGTAGTCAGGAAGAAACAGGAACAATGTATATATTTCAGAGAGAAGGAACAAGGTGTGTGTGTAACAAAACTACAGAGACAGGAAGAGTAGGCACAGCGTGCATGTTTGCTGGGAGATCATACTGAAAATAGTGACAAACAAATTATCATATTTGATTTAAAAAATGATCCCTGAGCCTGCAAAAAGGAGCATGGCTTATGAATAGAGGAAGATCAGATAAAAGGAGACCGGTCAGGAGGCTATAGCTCAGATCTAGGTAAGAATGAATGGGGATCTGAACTAAGGTAGGAGATGGAGAAGAGATGATAGATTTTAGATAGATCTAGGTGGTAGAATTAACAGAATTTGGTGGCTAATTAAATGTGATAATAAACAGGCAAAGAGGATTCTAGAACACCTCCCAGCAGGAACTCCCAGTGGAGTTTGAGCATGTCTTGTCTGACTTAGGGCATGCATATCTGAAACCACCTTGTGCTGAATGACAAGCCTGATTTTTCCAGCACCAATGCTCTTCTTGATTGTTTGCGTGACACTTTGGGAAGTAGCATTAACACTCTTAGGTCACTAGGGGGCTAATCATAGCCATTTTCATGATTGCAATACTGAATTGGAGTTTTCAGAGAATAATCATGGCAGTTCACATAAGGGTCTTTCCTGGAAGAGGCGCTCACTGTCTTCGGACAATGTCATTTGCATTAAGACCATTCCATGAGGCTAGTGTCATAAAAATCATTACTTATACAGCTTTTGCTCTCAAATCTTTAGTCATTCCAGGTGTCTACTGAATACTAAATTCTTTGTTCCATCCAGCTGTAAATGTGTTAAGCTGATACATACAAACTATTCACAAATGAATGACTAGAAGGATGGATGGATGAGCATAGATAGATAGATAGATAGATAGATAGATAGATAGATAGATAGAAATTAATGACAGCAGTTAGTGCTCTATTTCCATGAGCATGTTAACAATTTTAAAGAAAAATTTATTTACAATGATTTAGTAAAACCATAAACCTGCATTTAAAACCTACATTGGCGATACGTAAAGCACTGTGTTGGACTATTACATACTAGATTCAAAGCCCTTAGAAGACAGAGGTGGAGGGTCATTTATGTTTGTACCTCTAGTGCTTAACCTAGTATCTGGAAAGTAATGGGTTCTCTATAGATGTTTGTGGAATAATTAACATGTTATTTCATTTAATTCTAGTAAAATCTCTGTGAGGTAGATATTACTATTCCCATGTAACAAATATGGATATTGAGACATAATTTATATTTGCCCAAGGTTGTGCAGCTCAGAAGCAATGGAAAAACCAGCATTCTTATGGCAAACCTGTCTGATCCAGAAGCAATGTTTTTCTCTTACTCTCCACTCTTGTGAAGACGGCTCTTTGAAGGCATTGTCTAATCCTTCTTGAGCTTCTGCACAGTTCCTAGTTGGGAGCTGAGTTACTCTTTCAGATCATAGAGAAGTCTCATTATTGGCAACCAAACTGTTGTGCTGACCCAGACATTTTATATCTGGAGCTGCCATTTGAGAGTCACCAGCAGAGGGTTCAAGTTCAGGTAAGCCACAGCCTACCAGCTTTGGGAAATGATGAGGATAATGACATTCCTGACCCCAGCTTTCCAAGATGCTCACCAAGCCCAAATGTGCACCTGTGCAGAGCAAGCCATAATTCCTTACCTCAGACCGCTAACCATGTTCAGATAACCATGAAAATGATTTCCATTGATTCAGTAGAACCTAATTATACTGCAAAAGAATGAAGTTGAGTAGAAGAATGACATTTGGGGACAGAATTGTTAAGTAATGAAAAATAAAAGTAATGGCAATTGACCCTTGAGGTGTCTGATCAGACCCACACATGACTGCTAGGAAAATAAATTGGTTGTAAGGGATCTATACCTTCTCTGTGAACCCCAGGCCATTAGCATTGTCCTTTCCATTTCTCCAGGAAGTTCTCAGGCTTCATTTAGCCACTGATACTGTAGAAATTTCATCTTTAGGAAGAAAGTCATAAATATAGCAACACCTATACTCTTTTGAAAAGGAAAGATTCCTAGTATCTGGGCAATAAAGTGAGAATTTGATTCATTTATTTAAAAGATCTCCCAGGTGCAAATTCATTTACTTCTAGGGTGGTCTTTTTTTTTTTTCCTTTTACATTTGTAAAAAGAGATATGATCCTCCCACCCCTTCCCATCTCACTGATGTCTTTAAAAAACTGGAACCAGAGTCTGATTACAGACATTTGTTGCCATGAAGACACAACGGAATGTGGTTAAGGGAGAAGAAAGAGCCTTAACTATGAATTATTTTCCTTTGATGGCTAATTTTTTTTCTCTTATACCTTTCCAAAAAGGTGGCAAGGTGACATCTATTTAGAGTGTATTTAATTGCAACTTTCAGAAGACTGAAACAGTAATATCTCATAGAATCCTCAGTCACAATTCAAAATGTTTGGAGAAGCAGAAGATGAAGTGTACTCTCAGCAGAGGGGAAAGAAATTGGAATTTCAAGTAATCTGCCTGGTCTGCTGGTTACACTGTGTAACGGAGGATATACCAGCCCTTGATTTTTGTCTTTGATTTCCATTCATCTGGGATCCTTTCCTTATGATCAGGGACTCTGTGGGTAGCCATGGTGCTTAAAATCTAAGGAATAGCAAAGAGAATTTTGTTCTATTATAAAGTGGTGGTGTCAGATGCAAGTAATTGGATCCTAATCCCTATCTACAGCAATTCAAAGACAGGTTAAAAATCTCACCCAGAGCATCTTCCTAAACCACAGTTAAATGGTGTGTGTATATATACACATCACTGTGTATGTGTATGTGTGTATGTGTTTGTGTGTGTGTGTGTGAGAGAGAGAGAATATTCATAAAGAAACACACAATAAAGTCATGTGGATTACAAAAATTGATGACATCGTCATTAGATAAGAATCAACCTTGTTTAATTTTTACATAGAATTACTAAAAATAAGCAGTCAGAATTTTCCATGTATTTCAGTTAGTTTTTTTTTTTTTTAATTCAGTGGAATTAATTACTGTAATTTGGGAAGAATGAACTTTGTTTTAGTTCAGAAAACGTATTACTCACATAATGGATCCCAGGAGCCATACACTGTCAAGAATTGTTCAGTTGTGTAACCGTGTTATCAAGAAACCTCATTCCTCCTCCCTTGGAATCAGGCCTCACAGAATCTGGCTCCCTGCTCGTTTCAAAAAAGATACCAGAAACAAATAGAGCTACTGATTTTTCATTGTTCACATTGAGACAGGGCATCAGAGTGGGTAGGGAGAATTAGGACAAATAAACTTACTCTCCTATAAACCTTATAAACCTTTACTTCTTACATTTCAAAAGGATGTGTAAAACCTGTGATCTTTTCTTCTATAGCATTTCGTGAGAAGTAACGGTCTTAAGGTTAAACAGGACATTGAGAAATCCTCTAGGAAGCCCTCTGAAATAATACAAATATATCATCACTCCAGATAGATTTAAAACATCCAATTTTATGAGGAAGAATTCCGTAATCACCTTATGAGAAGAGAACTCAATAGTATAGATTTTTACTGTGGGGACGTTTAATTCCCCAAAAGTAAAGGGCATTTATTTAAAACACCAGGTTCCCCAAGATACTAGAGTAACATTTAAAATGGTACCAAAGCATTGATGATCCCATTGGGAATTTGTAGCCTGACTACTTTTGCACACAGTCTGCATACAGAGCTTTGTCTCACTTCCGCATCCCTTTGTGATTTGTAATCATGGCTGTCATCTCCTCCAGATGGGAAGCTCCTGTGGGGCAAGGACCATGTTTTTGTTCATCATCATCTCTCTCTCACGGTGCTTTTACATTGCGGGTCCTCAAGGAGTGATTACTGAACACATAATACATAGTACAGATCAGAAATAGTGAATTCAGAGTACTCTGATATAAACAATACAAGTCTTTGATGAAGACATGCTACTTCCCCACTTATGCAACAAATATGTTTAGTTATTTTTTCCTGGAAGTGTATGTCCATTTTGTTGTGTTATCCACCTGGATTTCACAAAATGTTGAATCTTGTATCGCTATGCTGTCACCTATGAACTGAGTGACTCTGGGCAAAGCTTTTGATCTTGCTGGATTTTTCATCCGTTATCAAGTGGGGTTAATATTGCTTAACCAACTTTCCTAGTCAAGTTGTTGGGAAAATCAAATGTGATCACAGATACTAAAGTACTTGGAAGTAGTATGAACAAAGGGGCCTCAATATTATTGTTGTGACTGAAGACTTACAATATGATGAGTCCCTGTCATTCTATAGCTTTCAATAATAAATTACCCTGGCAGCAGACCCACAAACTCAAAAGCACCAAGATAGAGCACTGAGAACTGGGCCAACCTAGGGATCCTAAGTCTGTCTAAGGCGAAGCTACATAAGAGGCATAAGAGGACAGATGGGTCTCACACTAAGCCTTTCCTGGATTGCAGTGATATGTCTTAGGACTCTGATTATCTGATTGCAAAACCAAAGGGAGCAGAACTTGGACAACAGCCATACATCTTTGCCAAGTAGCCTTCAGCTGCTGGTGATGCAATGACCTGATACCTCATGCAATCTTTTTGTTTTTTGTAATTTCTGGAGATTTCCAGGGAAGACTGTGAGCCTGCATGTTATGGTAATGATCTTATCCATTGAAGCATGCAAACAGATAACTCTTTATGATCAATAGATATCCCTATTGCCTTAAAGCCTATTCAAGAATCATTTTTATTGTAAGCTTTCTGATGGAATTTTTAATGTAGCAAAAATCTAATCAGTTTGGAAGTTTCATAAACTGATTCCTCTTACTGTTATATGGCAAGACTTCCCAGAACATTCTCTCTGTATTTCGGTGAATTATTTCTTCCTAGTTTGGCTGGATATTAGAATCCCTGACATACTCTTTTGACAAAACCAGAAGGAAAAGAAAGGTGTTTATTCACAAAGTTACATGTTAAGTGTAGAATGAGATTTTTCAGGACAGTTGGAGCAAATAACCTTCCGTGAGTGTGCACTGTGGTGTTAAACTGCACACATGCTTGGCAATCTCTGCTGCCTTTCACATACTCTGAAACGTGGTTTGGGAATATTTCTCCCAAAATGCTTTTGCCATAAAATAGAAACAGCTTTGGCTCCCAACTAAATAAAGTTCTTACAAAGAGACATTCATTATTCATTGCTCACTTTTCTCCAGTGCTGTCCACCAGAAATCTCAAGACCTTTCACACATAGGTACTCGTGGGCCTGATCTTCTGAGAAAGTTTTGGGAGAAAGTACAACTATCTTGGCAATGTCATGCCCCGCTCCACTAAATGAATGGTGAGGATGTATCCATTAAGCACAAGGATGACTCCAGCCTGAATTAATTTAGCTTCTAGTAGGGAGTTAACTTTGATCATGATAATAACACTCTGAGAGTAATGTCCAAGATTATAAATCATCATCTGTAAAAACTACTTGTATTCTACTTTCACTCAGCAAAACAGCTGAGTACTTATTGAAAGTCTTTCTTTTGAAATACCTTTTCAATGCTTTTGGCTGGGCAAAAAGACTATTTCTAGAATTTACAGATACACAACTGAGTTATACATTTTTCATTGACTCTGGAGGCAGTGTGACTCTCCTTTATCTTTCATTATTTAACACATTTAATCTATTTGGCTTTTGACATCTGCAGAAAGTTCACCAGCCACTTTTTTCACGTTACTTAGACCTCATGATAGGGGCTGCCTGGGGCGGAATGATGAGAACATTCTTCCTTAGCTGTCTGCGTCCCCTGTTGAAAAGCAAAAGTGAAGAATGATTGGAGTCTTTAAATGGAAGTTAAGCAGATGAATGTTAACTGGGAGTGGAGTGGAAGTTTTAGGCTTTAAAAAAATTATTATTTTAGGAGAGTATTAATTCTCTTAAATTATTGGATTTCTGAATCCATGTGATTTCATGGTCAAAAGATAATTGCTTTTTCCCCTTATCTCAGGGAAAGTGGATTTTAAAAATCATGTAAGTGCTTAAAAAGCATTTCAAATTTTCAAGAATTTATAATGAAAGAGATATTAGAACACCCATGTGATTTTATTTAAACACTCTTTACTACAGTAGTAACATTTCCAGACTTTTCATTTGATTGGTCAGTTTTGCATTTTATATTTGTGATTGGTTTCACTTTCTGGATACATTGAGTTATTTCTCTGCTAATATTTTTCATGTCTGAGTTTTTCTGTCTTTGGCAATTTACCTCTTCCATATATTTCCTTTACTTATCCTGCCCTAGGCACCAGGAATAGAAAAATGAAAGACACAACGTCTGCCCTCAGAGAACTCAGAGATATATATATATATTTTGAGACAGTCTCACTCTGTCACCCAGGCTGGAGTGCAGTGGCACATATCATGGCCCACTGCACCCTGTACCTCCAGTGCTCAAGCAATCCTTCCACCTTAGCCTCCCTAGTAACTGGGACCAGAGGTGTACACCACCATGTCTGGTTAATTTTTAAATTTTCGTAGAGACGAACTCTCACCATGTTACCCAAGCTGATCTTGAACTCCTGGGTTCAGGCAATCCTCCTACCACCGCCTCACAAATTGCTGGGGTTACAGGCATGAACTACCATACCTGGCCACATACATACTTTTTGGAGAGACAGACAGAATGGTTAAAATACAGGCGCATAGGTGATTTGATGGAAATGAGCATAAATTCTGAAGGAACACAGAAGAGGAACTTCATTTAGACCTGGGACTAAATATGTGTGTCTCACATTCTCCTGGAAAGCAAGAACTGGTGACTATAAATATATGTATAATAAATGTGCTGAATACACATACATGAAAATACTTCCTAAATATTAGTTATTAATTACAGTATTCACCTTGAATTTATCTGTTTGAATCTATTTAAGTCTACTGAGTTGATCTTTATTTAAAATTTACATGTACTCCCTTTCGTCTTGTGGAAGTAATTAAAATACTTTATCCAAGATGAACCATCTTTCTGTTTTAGTAGCTGTATCCTGAGACCCATTTCCCCACAGACTTGAATTTTATTATGTGTAAAGAACAAATACTACCTGTTGTGTGATGAATACAAGAGTTTAATAGCTCTGTTAATAGGATAATGAATAATGTTTGTTTCCAACCAACAGGATATCTACCTAATTTATTAACAATCAAAGATCCAACTCAAAATTAAAATAACATGCTATTAGAAGTGAGAAAACAAAACAGGATAATTTCTTCACCAATGCAAGGCCTTGTTCCTGATGCCTCTTATGAAAACCAAAAGGAACTGATATTAGTTCGGCATCTGTTATGTGTCAGGACATGTGCTGGATGCTGCCAGTACAATGGATGATATGGCATTGTCTTATCCCCCAGAGAGCTTCCAAGCTAACTGAAGGCAAGGGTGTGAAAGAAGACAGATATGTAACAATTAGATATGGAATTGGGGACATGTTAGCATCTGAACAAAGTCAAGTGAAACATACAAAGGAATAATTCTATCTGAATGTGGTCTCTGAGAAGGCATCATAAAGGGACAGACAGTACAGCAGGCCTCAGAGGATTTTGTAAGAACTACAAGAATAGGGAGTAAGGGAGATTCCATGCAATGGGAACCCCAATCAAAGCAGCAAGGGCCTTGGAAGTACGTGCTCCATGTTGGGAGAACAAATGGACTGTGAGCTCCCTGAGGGAAAGGAGCCCATATTGCTTTACCACTGTTTACCTAGTGCTGTGGTTTGGATATGTCCCCGAAAGTTTATGTGTTGGAAACAATCCACAATGCAACCATGTCAAGAGGTAGAACTTTTAAGAGGTGATTAGGTTAGAGGGCTGTGCCTCCATGGATGGATTGAAGCTCTTATCTCAGGAGTGGGTTCTGGATAAAAAGGATAAGCTATGCCTTCTTCCTCTCTTGCTCTTGCCCTTCCACCTTCCGCCATGAAATGATGCAGCAAGAAGGTCCTGGCCACTTGATGGCACCTTTATGTTGGACTTCCCAGGCTCCAGAACTGTGAGCGAAATAAACTTCTATTGTTTATCAATTTCCTAGTCTCAGATATTCTGTTACAGCAACACAAATCAGACTAAGACACCCAGCATCTAAAACACTGCACACTGCAGGCACGGTAAATTTATGTTGAATTAATTGATCTGATTGTGTGATTAAAACTCTAGGTGTAGGGGGGATAGACACTGGAGGCTAAGAATAGCACAGTGGATAGATGGTATCAATACTACAGGATCTTGTATATTAATACTGAAGAGTATGGACTTAATCCTGTAATTAAGCACTTCTTAAAGTATGTTCCTTGAACTATCAGACCTACACCACTCAGAATTCTGCCATCAGATATGTTTCAGAAACACTGGTTTAAATGGTTAAGCAGTTTCTTTTGCTTAGACTCCCTTGGTCTTTACTCCAGTAATGCACATTGTAAAGCTCCAAGAGGGGTTTATAATGTCCTTCAAACTTCTAGGATCCTGGCCACTCTTTTAAGGGGAGCACCTTGTAGGCTTGGTGTTCTCCATGACACCGTTTATGAAATCTGCTGTAAGCAATAAGGAGCCAGTAAAGACCTTTCAGCAGGAGATTGATATGCTTAGAATTTCAGTCTTCTAGAGAATGGCATTGGGTGAGGCAATATTGGAGTCAGGGAGACCAACTTGAAGACAGATGCAGTGGTTTAGGAAGGAGATGATGAGAGCTTGACACCAATGGTAGAGAAGGTGCCAAGAAATATAACTGACATTTAAGAAGTAGCACTTTAGGGGCATTGTTATATTGTGTAGGTTGTGCCGTATGCAGGGACACCTGGCCAAGTGGGCCCCAGGGCACTGAATCCAGCCCACGTTCATTGTTGCCAAGCTGTGCATCCAGGCACAGGGCCACATGTGCCCTGAGAAGGGCAGCTTGCTATGACTTGAGTATTTGCTTCCTTCAAAACTCATGTTGAAGTTTAATCCCCAATGTGGCAGTATTGGGTGACAGGACCTTGAAGAGATGATTGGATCATGAGGGCTCTCCTATGAATGGATTTATTGGGTTAGTAGAGTAATGGGTTTACATAACAGGGGAACTGTGGGCTTTATAAGAGGAAGAGAGACCTGAGCTAGCAAGTTAGTACATTCAGCCCCCTTCCTGTGTGATGCCCTGCACCGCCTCATGACTCTCCAGAGTCCCCACCAGGAAGAAGACTCCTACCAGATGCATCCCTCAACCTTGGACTTCTCAGCCTCTCTAACTGTAAGAAATGAGTTTCCTTTCTTTATAAATTGCCCAGTTTCAGCTATTATGTTATAAGCAATAGAAAGCGACTAAGAGACTGCCAATATCTAATTCACAGCCAGCTATGGCCCTAGTCAATGACTGATGAGATGTTGGGAGGAACAAGAGAATTGTCCAAGATGACTCATATTTCTGTTCTAAACTATGATATAGATAAAGATGTCTTAATTTTTTATTCTAATTTCTTTTGATTCTTCTAAAACTATAGTATCTGAAATCATAATACCTAGAGAAGGAATGATGAATGTGCAACTCTGCTGCTCTGAATGGTCTCTTCCAAGAGTTACAGTTTTATCTTTACCATACATTAAAGTGTACATACTGTCATTGCAGAGAGATTGTTATCAAGACCTCGAACCAAGGGTTACAAACACAAATGCCCACAGAAGCATCATAAATGAGTGATATCTGTAGCACACATATTAAATGTTTTTCATTTACAGTAAGAAACATAGTCTCTTCATTTGTCTAAATATGCAGTGTTCCCCATTTATATTTTATAACCATTTTTTATAGGAACATGAGTAGTGAGAAGTACTTTTCTATTCTAAGAAAAGCTTCTGCACAACCGTGATGATGAATGATAACTGACATTGTGGTAGTGTTAGGGACACAGTAGAGACTGGTGGGCCAGTATTTTTTTTTATTTTTTAGGCGAAGCTAGGAATTTGAATTTTTATATGAAATCTCTCTCATTTTAAATGTTGGCAGAAATTTTTACAATACACTGTATGGGCCAAAAAAAGAAAGCATTATCTCTGGGCCACCAGTTCATGATCTCTACCTTAGTCTATATTATACATACACATGAGCCTAATTTCTGTAAGTTGATCTATTTAAAATTCATATATTTAGGTAGGCAAGGTGTTAAATTACCTGCTAAATCGCCTGGAAATCCCTGTTGAATTGCTGAGAGGAGAAAGCAGTGTTTGCTCAGCTAGTAATTAGAGCCGTGTCCTTATTTTTGCATTAAGCCTTTACTGTGGAAAGAAAAGCCAAAAATCTGGTGCCTGGTGGAAGAGTTAGTGCTTAAATCCAAATAGCATCATCAATGGAGCTAAAGCATGAGAATCTGCCAAGACAAAAGTAACTTAAAGCATGAAGTCCAGCACTATGAAATAGAAGGGAAGCTACCAATATATACTTTCTGTTGTAATTTATATCTGGTGGATTCTGTTTCATGGAGAGGAGAATGTGGAATAGTATATCGACTAAGGCCTTGATGTCAAGGGAGTTGTGAAATAGTGCAGAGGGATTTAGACCTGCGGCTAATATGATGTCACATCTTGGTTCATGGCAGAAATTTCTTAACGGCCCACATGTGAGCACATAGATTGGACCCATCTGTTTGAAAAGGGGAGTGAGCACATGGGTGGTAATCACCATTGTGCTAAAGAAACTTTGAGGAGGTGTTTAGTTCCTGCTGATAGGAAAGATTAGAATCAAGCAAGTTTTATGAATAGAAAATGATGAGCAGATGAGCCTGGAAGGAAATGGAAATGTGCTGAGATTAGTAGCTGATGCATACCTCTCTGCAGGGAAAAAGAAAAAAGAAAAAAAAAAAAAAACTTTAAGAGATGTCAGGCTGGGAAATACTTTATTTCCTGAAATGCAAATAAAAGATTTGGACAAAGCTGTAATAGCAGCTGCTGCCAAAATGAATTGGTCAAGAATCTTTCTAAAAAAGTTGCCATTTAGCAGTTGTTGGGTCTAAACACAGGGAAGAAAAGATACCTTCATTGTCCTGAAATGCAAGGTTCATGAATGCATGCATTCAACCAACAAATATTTGTTGGGAACCAACTATATGTAGTCCTGTGGTAGGCCCTGGAGTGGCTCACACACTTGTAGGAATCAGTGCCCTGCCAAAGACAGACCATGGGTACTTGGAAAGGATGGACTATGAGCTTTCTCCTGGTGCTTCCCAATAATGCAATGTCTTTGGACAAAGAGAACGCTCACCAAAATGAGTAACGTGATTCACTGGCCCCAAGGCCTGGGTTCCCTTGGTTCCATGGAGCAGAGCATTTTCAGTTTGAGCATTTTCAAATTGTATTCTTTCCTAAAAGCACAACTTTTTAGGCAAAATGTAAGTTATTAAAAGCAGTTCAGAGAAAACTCCTTGTATTAGTCTGTTCTCATGCTGCTAATAAAGATGTAACTGAAACTCGGTAATTTACAAAGGAAAGAAGTTTAATTAACTCACAGTTCCACATGGCTGGGGAGGTCTCACAATCATGGTGGAAGGCAAATGAGGAGCAAAGTCATGTCTTACATAGCAGCAGGCTAGAGGCTTGTGCAGGAAAACTCTCATTTATAAAACCATCAGATCCCATGAAACTTATTCACTACCAAGAGAACAATATGGGGGAAACCGCACCCGTGATTCAGTTATCTCCACCTGGTCCCACCCTTGACACGCAGGGATTATTACAATTCAAGGTGAGATCTGGGTGGGGATATAGCGAAATCATATTATTGTGTCCCTGGCTCCTCCCAAATCTCATGTCCCTACATTTCAAAACCAGTCGTGCATTCCTGACAGTCCCCCAAAATCTTAATTCATTTCAGAATTAACTCAAAAGTCCACAGTCCAAAGTCTCATCTGAGACAAGGCAAGTCCCTTCACCTATGAGCCTGTAAAATCAAAAGCAAGTTAGTTACTTCCCAGATACAATAGGGGTACAGGTATTGGGTAAATATACCCATTCCAAATGGGAAAAATTGGCCAAAACATAGGGGCTGTGGGCCGCATGCAAGTCCAAAATCCAATAGGGCAGTCATTAAACCTTAAAGTTCCAAAATGATCTTCTTTGACTCCATGTCCCACATCCAGGTCATGCTGATACAAGAGGTGGGCTCCCATGGCCTTGGGTAGCTCCACTCCTGTGGTTTTGCAGGGTACAGCCTCCCATCTGGCTGCTTTCATGGGCTGACATTGTGTCTGCAGCTTTTCCAGGTGCACAGTGCAAGCTGTTGGTGGATCTGCCATTCTGGGGTTTGGAGTACGGTGGCCCTCTTCTCACAGTTCCACTAGGCAGTGCCCCAGTGGGTAGTCTGTGTAGGGGCTCCAACCCCACATTTTCCTTCTGAACTGCTCTAGCTAGATCCATAGCATATCAGCTACTAATCTGCTACCTATGTGTTGACCAGAAATGCCTGGACATCCAGGCATTTCCATACATCCTCTGAAATCTAGGCGGAGGATTCCAAACCTCAGTTCTTGACTTCTGTGCATCCACAGGCCCAGCACCACATATAAGCTGCCAATGCTTGAGGCTTGCACCCTCTGAAGCGATGGCCTGAGCTGTATGTTGGCCCCTTTTAGCCATGGCTGGCGCTGAAGCAGCTGGGAGGCAGGGCACCATGTCCTGAGGCTACACAGAGCAGAGGGACCCTGGGCCCAGCCCACAAAACCATTTTTGCTTCCTAGGCCTCCAGGAAGCCTGTGATGGGAGGGGCTGCTTTGAAGGCCTCTGACATGCCCTGGAGGCATTTTCCCATTGTCTTAGTGATTAACATTTGGCTCCTCATTACTTGTGCAAATTTCTGCACCCGCTTGAATTTCTCCCACAAAATTGGGTTTTTCTTTTCTATCGCATTGTTAGGTGCAAATTTTCTAAACATTTATGCTCTGCTTCCTCTGGAATGTTTTGCTGCTTAGAAATGTCTTCTTCCAGATACCCTAAATCACCTCTCTCAAGGTCAAAGTTCCACAGACATCTAGGGCAGGGGCAAAATGCCACCAGTCTCTTTGCGTAGCAAGAGTGACTTTTATTCCAGTTACCAACAAGTCCCTCATCTCCATCTGAGACCACCTCAGTCTGGACTTTATTGTCCATATCACTATCAGCATTTTGGTCAAAGTCATTCAACAAGTCTCTAGGAAGTTCCAAACTTTCCCACATTTTTCTCTCTTCTTCTGAGCCCTCCAAACTGTTCTAACCTTTGCCTGTTACTGAGTTCCAAAGTCGCTTCCACATTTTTTGGTGTCCTTACAGCAGCATCCCACTACCTGGCATCAATTTATTGTATTAGTCTGTTCTCATGCTACTAATAAAGACATATCCTAGGCTGGGTAATTTATAACAGAAAGAGGTTTAATGGACTCACAGTTCCATATGGCTGGGGCAGCCTCACAATCATGGTGGAAGGTGAATGAGGAGCAAATCCATGTCTTCCATGGCAGCAGGCTAGAGGCTTGTGTAGGGGAGCTTCCATTTATAAAACCATCAGAACCCGTAAGACTTATTCACTACCAGGAGAACAGCATGGGAAAACCACCCTCATGATTCAGTTACCTCCACCTGGCCCCACCCTTGGCATGTGGGAATTATTACAATTCAAGGTGAGATTTGGGTGGGGATACAGCCAAACCATATGACTCTTTAATCCTGTTTTCCTCTTTTTCTTTCTTCCTTAATTCTCTTCCTTTCTCCTTTCTTCTCCTTTCTTCCTTTCTTTCCTTTCAACCCTCATTCTTTCTTTTCCTTATTTCTGACACTATTTCTGATGAAGACTTTCCTTTATAAACCATTCCACAAGTTTATTCAACATAGTAAGTATACATCTCCTGAAATAACTGATTTACTGACATTGGAAATAGCAGAGACATGTGTTAAAGCATCACAGAATGAGGAAAGCAGAGTGGGGAGTGACTGGGACACCTATCCATCTCTGGTTTATTTCTTTTTTTTTTTTTTTTTTTTTTTTTTAAATTTATTTATTATTATTATACTTTAAGTTGTAGGGTACATGTGCATAACATGCAGGTTTGTTACATATGTATACTTGTGCCATGTTAGTCTGCTGCACCCATCAACTCGTCATTTACATCAGGTATAACTCCCAGTGCAATCCCTCCCCCCTCCCCCCTCCCCATGATAGGCCCCGGTGTGTGATGTTCCCCTTCCTGAGTCCAAGTGATCTCGTTGTTCAGTTCCCACCTATGAGTGAGAACATGCGGTGTTTGGTTTTCTGTTCTTGTGATAGTTTGCTAAGAATGATGGTTTCCAGCTGCATCCATGTCCCTACAAAGGACGCAAACTCATCCTTTTTTATGGCTGCATAGTATTCCATGGTGTATATGTGCCACATTTTCTTAATCCAATCTGTCACTGATGGACATTTGGGTTGATTCCAAGTCTTTGCTATTGTGAATAGTGCTGCAATAAACATACGTGTGCATGTGTCTTTAGAGCAGCATAATTTATAATCCTTTGGGTATATCCCCAGTAATGGGATGGCTGGGTCATATGGTACATCTAGTTCTAGATCCTTGAGGAATCGCCATACTGTTTTCCATAATGGTTGAACTAGTTTACAATCCCACCAACAGTGTAAAAGTGTTCCTATTTCTCCACATCCTCTCCAGCACCTGTTGTTTCCTGACTTTTTAATGATCGCCATTCTAACTGGTGTGAGATGGTATCTCATTGTGGTTTTGATTTGCATTTCTCTGATGGCCAGTGATGATGAGCATTTTTTCATGTGTTTGTTGGCTGTATGAATGTCTTCTTTTGAGAAATGTCTATTCATATCCTTTGCCCACTTTTTGATGGGGTTGTTTGTTTTTTTCTTGTAAATTTGTTTGAGTTCTTTGTAGGTTCTGGATATTAGCCCTTTGTCAGATGAGTAGATTGCAAAAATTTTCTCCCATTCTGTAGGTTGCCTGTTCACTCTGTTGGTAGTTTCTTTTGCTGTGCAGAAGCTCTTTAGTTTAATTAGATCCCATTTGTCAATTTTAGCTTTTGCTGCCGTTGCTTTTGGTGTTTTAGACATGAAGTCTTTGCCCATGCCTATGTCCTGAATGGTACTACCTAGGTTTTCCTCTAGGATTTTTATGGTATTAGGTCTAACATTTAAGTCTCTAATCCATCTTGAATTAATTTTCGTATAAGGAGTAAGGAAAGGATCCAGTTTCAGCTTTCTACTTATGGCTAGCCAATTTTCCCAGCACCATTTATTAAATAGGGAATCCTTTCCCCATTTCTTGTTTTTGTCAGGTTTGTCAAAGGTCAGATGGCTGTAGATGTGTGGTATTATTTCTGAGGACTCTGTTCTGTTCCATTGGTCTATATCTCTGTTTTGGTACCAGTACCATGCTGTTTTGGTTACTGTAGCCTTGTAGTATAGTTTGAAGTCAGGTAGCGTGATGCCTCCAGCTTTGTTCTTTTGACTTAGGATTGTCTTGGAGATGCAGGCTCTTTTTTGGTTCCATATGAACTTTAAAGCAGTTTTTTCCAATTCTGTGAAGAAACTCATTGGTAGCTTGATGGGGATGGCATTGAATCTATAAATTACCTTGGGCAGTATGGCCATTTTCACGATATTGATTCTTCCTATCCATGAGCATGGTATGTTCTTCCATTTGTTTGTGTCCTCTTTTATTTCAGTGAGCAGTGGTTTGTAGTTCTCCTTGAAGAGGTCCTTTACATCCCTTGTAAGTTGGATTCCTAGGTATTTGATTCTCTTTGAAGCAATTGTGAATGGAAGTTCATTCATGATTTGGCTCTCTGTTTGTCTGTTACTGGTGTATAAGAATGCTTGTGATTTTTGCACATTAATTTTGTATCCTGAGACTTTGCTGAAGTTGCTTATCAGCTTAAGGAGATTTTGGGCTGAGACAATGGGGTTTTCTAAATATACAATCATGTCATCTGCAAACAGGGACAATTTGACTTCTTCTTTTCCTAACTGAATACCCCTGATTTCTTTCTCTTGCCTAATTGCCTTAGCCAGAACTTCCAACACTATGTTGAATAGGAGTGGTGAGAGAGGGCATCCCTGTATTGTGCCAGTTTTCAAAGGAAATTTTTCCAGTTTTTGCCCATTCAGTATGATATTGGCTGTGGGTTTGTCATAAATAGCTCTTATTATTTTGAGGTACGTTCCATCAATACCGAATTTATTGAGTGTTTTTAGCATGAAGGGCTGTTGAATTTTGTCAAAAGCCTTTTCTGCATCTATTGAGATAATCATGTGGTTCTTGTCTTTGGTTCTGTTTATATGCTGGATTATGTTTATTGATTTGCGAATGTTGAACCAGCCTTGCATCCCAGGGATGAAGCCCACTTGATCATGGTGGATAAGCTTTTTGATGTGTTGCTGAATCCGGTTTGCCAGTATTTTATTGAGGATTTTTGCATCGATGTTCATCAGGGATATTGGTCTAAAATTCTCTTTTTTTGTTGTATCTCTGCCAGGCTTTGGTATCAGGATGATGTTGGCCTCATAAAATGAGTGAGGGAGGATTCCCTCTTTTTCTATTGATTGGAATAGTTTCAGAAGGAATGGTACCAACTCCTCCTTATACCTCTGGTAGAATTCAGCTGTGAATCCATCTGGTCCTGGACTTTTTTTGGTTGGTAGGCTATTAATTATTGCCTCAATTTCAGAGCCTACTATTGGTCTATTCAGGGATTCAACTTCTTCCTGGTTTAGTCTTGGAAGAGTGTAAGTGTCCAGGAAATTATCCATTTCTTCTAGGTTTTCCAGTTTATTTGCGTAGAGGTGTTTATAGTATTCTCTGATGGTAGTTTGTATTTCTGTGGGGTCGGTGGTGATATCCCCTTTATCATTTTTAATTGCGTCGATTTGATTCTTCTCTCTTTTCTTCTTTATTAGTCTTGCTAGTGGTCTGTCAATTTTGTTGATCTTTTCAAAAAACCAACTCCTGGATTCATTGATTTTTTGGAGGGTTTTTTGTGTCTCTATCTCCTTCAGTTCTGCTCTGATCTTAGTTATTTCTTGCCTTCTGCTAGCTTTGGAATGTGTTTGCTCTTGCTTCTCTAGTTCTTTTAATTGCGATGTTAGAGTGTCAATTTTTGATCTTTCCTGCTTTCTCTTGTGGGCATTTAGTGCTATAAATTTCCCTCTACACACTGCTTTAAATGTGTCCCAGAGATTCTGGTATGTTGTATCTTTGTTCTCATTGGTTTCAAAGAACGTCTTTATTTCTGCCTTCATTTCATTATGTACCCAGTAGTCATTCAGGAGCAGGTTGTTCAGTTTCCATGTAGTTGAGCGGTTTTGATTGAGTTTCTTAGTCCTGAGTTCTAGTTTGATTGCACTGTGGTCTGAGAGACAGTTTGTTATAATTTCTGTTCTTGTACATTTGCTGAGGAGTGCTTTACTTCCAATTATATGGTCAATTTTGGAGTAAGTACGATGTGGTGCTGAGAAGAATGTATATTCTGTTGATTTGGGGTGGAGAGTTCTATAGATGTCTATTAGGTCTGCTTGCTGCAGAGATGAGTTCAATTCCTGGACATCCTTGTTAACTTTCTGTCTCGTTGATCTGTCTAATGTTGACAGTGGAGTGTTGAAGTCTCCCATTATTATTGTATGGGAGTCTAAGTCTCTTTGTAAGTCTCTAAGGACTTGCTTTATGAATCTGGGTGCTCCTGTATTGGGTGCATATATATTTAGGATAGTTAGCTCTTCCTGTTGAATTGATCCCTTGACCATTATGTAATGGCCTTCTTTGTCTCTTTTGATCTTTGATGGTTTAAAGTCTGTTTTATCAGAGACTAGGATTGCAACCCCTGCTTTTTTTTGTTCTCCATTTGCTTGGTAAATCTTCCTCCATCCCTTTATTTTGAGCCTATGTGTGTCTCTGCGTGTGAGATGGGTCTCCTGAATACAGCAGACTGATGGGTCTTGACTCTTTATCCAGTTTGCCAGTCTGTGTCTTTTCATTGGAGCATTTAGTCCATTTACATTTAAGGTTAAGATTGTTATGTGTGAACTTGATCCTGCCATTATGATATTAACTGGTTATTTTGCTCGTTAGTTGATGCAGTTTCTTCCTAGCCTCGATGGTCTTTACATTTTGGCCTGTTTTTGCAATGGCTGGTACCGGTTGTTCCTTTCCATGTTGAGTGCTTCCTTCAGGGTCTCTTGTAAGGCAGGCCTAGTGGTGACAAAATCTCTAAGCATTTGCTTATCTGTAAAGGATTTCATTTCTCCTTCACTTATGAAACTTAGTTTGGCTGGATATGAAATTCTGGGTTGAAAATTCTTTTCTTTAAGAATGTTGAATATTGGCCCCCACTCTCTTCTGGCTTGTAGAGTTTCTGCCGAGAGATCTGCTGTGAGTCTGATGGGCTTCCCTTTGTGGGTAACCCGACCTTTCTCTCTGGCTGCCCTTAAGATTTTTTCCTTCATTTCAACTTTGGTGAATCTGGCAATGATGTGTCTTGGAGTTGCTCTTCTCGAGGAGTATCTTTGTGGCGTTCTCTGTATTTCCTGGATTTGAATGTTGGCCTGCCCTACTAGGTTGGGGAAGTTCTCCTGGATGATATCCTGAAGAGTGTTTTCCAACTTGGTTCCATTTTCCCCCTCACTTTCAGGCACCCCAATCAGACGTAGATTTGGTCTTTTTACATAATCCCATACTTCTTGCAGGCTTTGTTCATTTCTTTTCCTTCTTTTTTCTTTTGGTTTCTCTTCTCGCTTCATTTCATTCATTTGATCCTCAATCGCTGATACTCTTTCTTCCAGTTGATCGAGTTGGTTACTGAAGCTTATGCATTTGTCACGTATTTCTCGTGTCATGGTTTTCATCTCTTTCATTTCGTTTATGACCTTCTCTGCATTAATTAGTCTAGCCGTCAATTCTTCCACTTTTTTTTCAAGATTTTTAGTTTCTTTGCGCTGGGTACGTAATTCCTCCTTTAGCTCTGAGAAATTTGATGGACTGAAGTCTTCTTCTGTCATCTCGTCAAAGTCATTCTCCGTCCAGCTTTGATCCGTTGCTGGCGATGAGCTGCACTCCTTTGCCGGGGGAGATGTGCTCTTATTTTTTGAATTTCCAGCTTTTCTGCCCTGCTTTTTCCCCATCTTTGTGGTTTTATCTGCCTCTGGTCTTTGATGATGGTGATGTACTGATGGGGTTTTGGTGTAGGTGTCCTTCCTGTTTGATAGTTTTCCTTCTAACAGTCAGGACCCTCAGCTGTAGGTCTGTTGGAGATTGCTTGAGGTCCACTCCAGACCCTGTTTGCCTGGGTATCAGCAGCAGAGGCTGCAGAAGATAGAATATTTCTGAACAGCGAGTGTATCTGTCTGATTCTTGCTTTGGAAGCTTCCTCTCAGGGGTGTACTCCACCCTGTGAGGTGTGGGGTGTCAGACTGCCCCTAGTGGGGGATGTCTCCCAGTTAGGCTACTCAGGGGTCAGGGACCCACTTGAGCAGGCAGTCTGTCCGTTCTCAGATCTCAGCCTCCGTGTTGGGAGATCTACTGCTCTCTTCAAAGCTGTCAGACAGAGTCGTTTGCGTCTGCAGAGTTTTCTGCTGCTTTGTTGTTGTTGTTGTTGTTGTTGTGTAGCTGTGCCCTGTCCCCAGAGGTGGAGTCTACAGAGACAGGCAGGTTTCCTTGAGCTGCTGTGAGCTCCACCCAGTTGGAGCTTCCCAGCAGCTTTGTTTACCTACTTAAGCCTCAGCAATGGCGGGCGCCCCTCCCCCAGCCTTGCTGCTGCCTTGCCGGTAGATCACAGACTGCTGTGCTAGCAATGAGGGAGGCTCCGTGGGCGTGGGACCCTCCCGGCCAGGTGTGGGATATGATCTCCTGGTGTGCCTGTTTGCTTAAAGCGCAATATTGGGGTGGGAGTTACCCGATTTTCCAGGTGTTGTGTGTCTCAGTTCCCCTGGCTAGGAAAAGGGATTCCCTTCCCCCTTGCGCTTCCCAGGTGAGGGGATGCCTCGCCCTGCTTCAGCTCTCGCTGGTCGGGCTGCAGCAGCTGACCAGCACCGATCGTCCGGCACTCCCCAGTGAGATGAACCCAGTACCTCAGTTGAAAATGCAGAAATCACCGGTCTTCTGTGTCACTGGCGCTGGGAGTTGGAGACTGGAGCTGTTCCTATTCGGCCATCTTGCTCCGCCCTCTGGTTTATTTCTTAATACCAAATCATAGGTCAAATAAGAGAAACCACATGTAATGACATTAAGGGCAGATGGTTTAATACTGCCTTCTTTTGCTTTTTCTCCATGTGTGATAGCGCAGGTTAATTTTAGTTCAATGACTTTACCTTTCAGAAAGTTTATCTTCAAGAGTTGCTGTTCCTTTGAGACCTACCCTTTAATTTACTGTTTGTGTACACTTTTCTTTCTAGAAATGGCAGGAAGCACTTGTCTTCCTAGGAATGCAGTAGTCTGAGACCATAGACAAAAAGGTCTGAATTCCAGCCTCAACCTTTATAACAGCTCCTGAGTATTCTTTGAGAAGGTCATTTCTCTATTTCTTCACCTGTAAAGAGGAGATAGTTTCTTTCAACCTTTTTACTATCTTAAAAGGATTAAGTATTTAAGGTTTGTGAAACATTTTGAAGATAAAAAGTGGAGAGTAAACATTACATCTACTTTAAATGCAATTTTTCTCTTTTTTATTATTTTTAAGAGCTCAACATTCTGGAAAACACCTAAATTAAAACTTCTGCAATATCGAATTAACACACATACACAAATAGACACACACACACGCAGACACACACGCACACATAGATGACAATTTATGAATGCAAGCCTTGTTTGAGGCTCAAAAGCCAGCTTGGAACTAATCGAACTCTTGGAAAGATTGAGGTTATTTCTAATAAGATGATATTAGGCTAAGAAGTACATCTGTCTGGACCTCAGTTTCTTCATCTGTAAAACAAATGGATTGAATGAAAATGATACCTAAGCTCTCATTTACTCTTGAGTTCACTTAACATCTAGTGACTCTGTGCTTTCCTGAGTATAACAGAGGTAAGGAAAGGCAGTTTCCCTTTATCCTGGGGTTCTTTGGGACATACGAGACTATGACAGAGGCAGGAAAATACTCAACAGTGGGTCTCTTCATACATTTCTCTACTTATGTGGTGACAGGTAAGTAGAGACAGCCAAGCACACGTAAGTGGTGATTTACAGGGTCTTGTAAACAGTGAAAATAGATAAGCATCTTTGCTACAATTAATTTTCAACAGGCACAACATCTAAATTCCTACCCATAGAGACTGTGCCCCTAGGATCCAGTGACTTCTCTAGGCATATTGTTTTAAATCAATCAGATCCAAGAGAAGACTAACATACTATTAGTAACTTATCACAGGGCATCCTAACATTTTACCCATTAGGATACACATAGAAAATGGTAATATTTGTATAATATCTTTAGGTAAAGGGAAAGGCTAATCCCAGCCAGAGATGACCAGCCTAGTGGCCCATGTAGATGAGTTCACATTCGTTCAGCCAAGAGCTGAGAGGATCGATGTAGCAGCACATTGGAAGCCTTCTTGCTGCATGTGGTTGGATATTCTGCCTTAGTTTAAAAGACTTCATCTTTAGATTTCTTCCCTGCCCAGAACCTGTCAGCTTGACCCTGAGACTTTTGATAATGAGAGGGGGAGGGAGAAATAAATCTATTTTGAGCTCTGTCTTCTACCTTAGAAGAGTATCAAGTGCTAAAATAGCTCACAGCAATCAGGAGAGTGAAGGAAGGCACAGAGTACTGGGGAAGAAGTTGGGGGATGGTCAGGCTAGGGAGAGGGTATGCAGTTTTAGTGTTGACCAACAAAATTACAACAAATTTAAAGATTTTAATTGGCTCTTATTTGTGATTCTAGAATCTGTCAACATATTATTCTATAAAATAGAATGAATGTTCTGATGAGCAGAGGAGCTTGGCTTTATAGATAGAAAATGGTTGAGGAAAGCAGAAACAGAACAGAAAGCGGATCAGTCATTTCGAAGTTACAAAGGTTAAAGCAAAGGGACTTCCTTATTGTTACAGTTAAACCTGACCTGTCTGGGGATTTGGCTGTTCTCTCTCTCTCTCTCTCCTGATTTCTCTGAAGGTCAGATAAACAACTTAGTGTTGGCTTGGTAACTTGGAACGTTAGCATGTGTGACTCCATTTTGGTTTGGTTTGTTGATCCTGGTGCAGGAGTTCAGTTCAAGCCAATGACCTCCTATACATTTTATTTAATAAAGGCAACCCCAGTATGACTGTAAAAATACGTGCTATTTGGGCTGTTTCACCTAGAACAAGAAGTACGCCTAGACAGTGGCGGATTGATTGGTAGTGACAGCTGTCTGGAAAGCTCCATCTCGGAAGAGTCTGAGACCACGTTCCACCTTTGGAATGAACAGTGAATTGTTCATGTTTCCTGTGGCCTCCAGGTGCAGCTGGCAGAATGGAGCAGCCAAAGCCCACATGCTATATAATTGCCATCCCTGCACAGGACATGCTGAAACTGTGGTGCTGAGGCCAGGGAAAGGACATGTTTGAACTGTATTCAGAGGAAGGAGAAGGTGGCCTGCCCACGGGGCATTTAGATGAAAGGCAGCATAATGTGATGGTTCAGAGCACAGACCCCAGACCAGGTTGGATCCCACTATGCTTCACCTTTCTGTGCCGTTTCTAATCTGTCATGTGGGGATAACAATCACATCTTACTCCAAGACTGATAAAAGGATCCATGAGTTAATATTTGTCAAGCATTTGGAAGAGTACCTACACGTGGTTAACACGGAGTGCCTGATAAATAAGACAGAGAGAAACCAAGACCACCCATGTCCTCCCTCCCATCTCCATGATCGGGGAGAATAATTTTTGTGCAAAGAAAGGTAGAACGAATTTTGTGAGAGGGAGCTGATGATGTAACCATGTAACAAGATAGTAGGAGAGGATCTAATTGCACAAAATAAGGTTCTCAAGTCTGAGGTGCTGAAAGAAGTTGCAGTCATACCCCACAACCCAGTGACAGTTGTTAAGCATTGAGGACAGAAAGGCGCCAAAAGACTGGAGTCAGTCAAAGATGGTCCCTATTATCAAAGGAGGAAAAGGAGACTTGATTCTAGAAGCACATCGAAGTGCTCAATGTTGATCCACAGGCACACGTGGGAAGGGAATTTTCAACAGATGGTTAACAGATGCTTCTACATGGGCTGCACAGGGTAGGGAAAAGAGCACGTGCTGCCACGCCAAACTGACTTGGGCGCAAACCCGTGTTCTGTCACTTTCTGGCTGAGTGGCCTTGCAAATGTTCTTAACGTCTAAGCCTCACTGTCTCCAGCTGCAGAATAGAAATGACTATGCCTACAGGAGTCCCGTGAAAAAGTGACAATCGTAGGTAAATGATCAAACAGAGGACTGAGCAAAGCAGGCGTGCAATAAGTGCTATCAGTATAACCAAAGAGGCAGCGGCACATAATATTTTAAACCAGGGGTCGGCAAAGTTACTCTGTAAAGGGTACATTTTAGACTTTGTGGGCCATACAGTCTCAGCCTCAACTACTCAACCATGTCTTTGTAGCAGGAAAGCAGCCATAGATAATATGTTATTGCAGCGTGGCTGCATTCCAATAAAACTTTATTTACCAAAACAAGCAACCAGATTTTGCCCTTGGGCTATAGTTTGCTGATCCCTGGCTTAGAACCAAAACTGCCAAGTTTAAAACAAGGCTCTGCCACTTAAGAATAGTGTGACCTTTGACCATACAAGGCTCTGCCACTTAAAAATAGTGTGACCTTTCGCCAGTTCATAATTCAGTTTCTTTATCTGTTAAATTGGTATAAAAACAGTACCTATCTTGTGAGACTGTTGTAACAATTAAAGGAGACCATGCAGGGCTCTGCATCTCACAGTGAATGCTTGATGCATCGCAGGCTTTTAATGCTTGTTACCTGTTATCATTATGATTATCCCAACAGCCTTGTGCAGGGAGCCAAAGTTTCCATAACATGAAATTTAGTAGAGACAAATATAAAATCCTGCACTTGTACCCCCAAAAGGAAACCACACACTTATAGATATGGTTATATTATATATTGCTTGTTCTAGGAAAAGACCTAAGTGGTTTAATTCATTCATATCACAGTGCTGTGTGACATGGCTGCTACCCAAAATAAGCATAGTCATCGACTGAAGAAATAGGTGTGAGATTGTCTCTAGGATAACAGAGGGGCTTTGCACATTTCTGAGTAAGTTTAATATGCGATTGTTCTATCCTGGCCATCGTGTTTTAAGAAGGAAGCTGGTATATGGGAAAATATCCTGAAAGATGTAAACAATATAATAAATGAGGACTCATTATATATAATAAATCATCTGAGAGATAATTATATGAATTAGTTTTTCAACCTGGGTTGAGATTTCTCAAATATATTTAAGGATTTTTATACGTATGGCAGTTTTAAAATATAGCCCCCCAAGTTATTTGACCCTCCTCCCATCTAGAGGCAGGATTTATGTCCCTACCCCCTAAATCTGGACTCTGAGACTCTTGGTCAGTAGAATGTGGTGCGAGTGATGCTATGCCAGTTTTTGAGCCCAGACCTGAAGAAACTGATGGCTACCACTTTCCTTCAGGCCACCTGCTCTTAGAACCCAGCTGAGGTCCCAGCTAATAGCCATCATCAACCAGCAGATATGTCAGATGACTATAACCCCAGCTACCTATGACTGCAATTGCATGAGAGGCTCCAAGTAAGAACTGCCCCATTCAGCCCCCAGAACCATGAAAGACAATAAAAAGATTCCAGTTATTTTAAGTTACATAATTTTCTGTTACACAACAACAGATTGCTGGGGCAACATGAAAGAGGAATTTGACTTTTTCTGTATAGCTACAAAGAGTAAAAATAGTCTATAGGAAGCTCCAGGCAGTCTAGGATAGTAAGTACAGGCAGTTAGATTTCTGTTTAATATTAAGAAAAGCTTTGTGAAGTGTTGGTGAGGATATGGAAAAAAGGAATCCCTTGTACACTGTTTTGTCAGTGTAAATTAGGAGAGCCATAATGGAAAATAGTATGGAGATTCCTCAAAAACTAAAAATAGAACTACCATATGAACCAACAATCCCACCTCTGGGTATATATGCAAAGGAAATGAAATCAGTATATTGAAAAGAAGTCTTGGATAAAGAAACTGTGGGGTGTGTGTGTGTGTATATGTGTGTATATAGATGATATATATATATATGATGGAATACTACTCAGCCATAAAAATGAATGAATTAACAGCATTTGCAGCAACCTGCATGAGACCAAAGACTATTATTCTAAGTGGAGTAACTCAGGAATGGAAAACCAAACTTAGTGTATTCTCACTGATATGTGGGAGCTACGCTATGAGGATGCAAAGGCATAAGAATGATACAATGGATTTTGAGGACTTGGGGGAAGGTGGGGGAGGGATGAAAGACTACAAATATAGTGCAGCGTATACTGTTCAGGTGATGGGTGAACCAACATCTCACAAGTCACCATGAAGAACTTAATCATGTAACCAAATACCACCTGTACCCCAATAACTTATGGAAATATGATACTGAAAACTGTATTTAAAAAATAAAGACAATATTTTCCTATATAAAAAAAGAAAAGAAGTATGCATTTCCATGCTCATTGCAGCACTATTTACAACACCTAAGATATGGAAACAACATAAGTGTCCATCAAGGGATGAATGAAGACTATGTTTGTATATATACACAATGGAATACTATTCAGCCTTTGAAAAGAAGGAAATCAGCTGGGCGCGGTGGCTCACATCTGTAATCCCAGCACTTTGGGAGGCTGACGCGGGTGGATCATGAGGTCAAGAGATGGAGACCATCCTGGCAAACATGATGAAACCCTGTCTCTACTAAAAATACAAAAAAAAAAAAAAAAAATTTAGCTGAGCATGGTGGCGTGCACTTGTAATCCCAGCTGCTCTGGAAGCTGAGGCAGGAGAATCGTTTGAACCTGAGAAGCAGAGGTTGCAGTGAGCAGAGATTGTGGCATCGCATTCCAGCCTGGCAACAGAGCAAGACTCCATCTAAAAAAAAGAAAAAAAAAAAGAAAGAAATTCTGTCATTTGTGACAACATGGATATACTTGAAGAACATTATGTTAACTCAAATAAAAAGATAAGTGCCACATGATCTCACAAATATGTGGAATCTAAAAAAAGTCAAATTTATAAGAGTTGAGAGTAGAATAGTGGTTACTAGAGGTGAAAGAGGAGACAGGAGGGATTGGTAATAGGGAGATGTTGATGATCAAAGGATACGAAATTTCAGTTACACAGGAGGACCAAGTTCGAGAGGTCTGTTTTACATCATGGTGATTATACTAATGGTAATAACAACATATTGTATACTTTAAAATTGCTAAGATACTAGTTTTTTGTTTTGTTTTGTTTTGTTTTTGAGGCAGAGTCTCACTCTGTTGCCCAGGCTGGAGTGCAGTGGTGTGATCTTGGCTCACTGCAACCACTGCCTCCTGGGTTCAAGTGATTCTCCTGCTTCAGCCTCCTGAGTATCTGGGATTACAGGCACGCGCCACCATGCCCAGCTAATTTTTTGTATTTTTAGTAGAGACAGAGTCTCACCATGTTGGCCAGCCTAGTCTCAAACTCCTGAGCTCAGATGATCCGCCTGCTTCAGCCTCCCAAAGTGCTGGGATTACAGGCGTGAGCCAATACACCCTGCCAGAGAGTAGATTTTAAGTGTTCTCACCACAAAAAAAAGTTATGTGAGGTAATGTATATGTTAATTAACCTGTTTTAGCCATTCCACAGTGTATACATATATCAAAACGTCATGTATATCATAAGTATTTGCAGTTTTTATTTGTCAATTAAAAAAATTAAGTAGAGCTTTGTGAAAATTGAATCTATCAAACCACAATTGCGCTGCCAAACAAGGCACTGAGTTCCTCTTACCGAATATACCAAAACTGAGGCCATGTGATTGCAGGTCCCAAATATGACAGAGGATTTAGGTCATGGGGGATTGTGAATTTGGTCAGAATCTGTGTTTGTTGGTTGGTTATGTGGTTGATCTCCCAGTTCGCCTGAAAAAGAGCTTGTTACCTAAAAGGTACTGGATAAATATTTTATTTATTCATTCAGCAAATATTTATGGGATGCTTACTACATTCTAGGCACTGTTGTAGATGCTAGGAATATGTTTGAACAAAATAGATGAAAATTCATTCTCTGTGGAGCTCAGGATCTAGTAAAAGCAGATATGTGATAACCACATAAATGAAATACATAACATATTAGATAATGATAAAGTGTCAAGGACCAATAAAGTAGTTGCCCCTTTTCCATGGGGGATATGTTCCAAGATCCCCAGTGGATGCCTGAAACTGCAGATAATACTAAACCCTACATATGCTATTTTTTTTCCTATACATACATACCTGTGACAAAGCTTAATTTATAAATTAGGCTTTGTAATTTATAAGAGATCAACGACAATGATGATAGAGAAGAGTTATAACAATATACTGTCATAAAAGTTATGTGATTGATCTCTTTCTCTCTCTGTCTCACAAAATAACTTATTGTGCTGAACCACAGGTAACTGAAGTTGTGGAAAGCAAATCCAAAGATAGGAGCGGACCACTGTATAAAACAGGGAGGGGGATATGTAATATCTGAAGACGGATTTTCCATTATAAATACAGTAGCCTGGAAATAACCATTTGTGGTGAACTAATGGATGAGGAAAATGCTAGAGTTTAACTCTTCGGCTTAAAAATATTGAATATATTTTGAGACACTCTTATAATCACTGGGAACAAGGCAGTGGACAAGATCCAAGATCTCTGCTGTTAGGCAGTTTATATACTTATCTTCTACTTGGGGAAAGGAGACAACAAAAATAAATACATCAGGCAATTTCAGTGAGTGAGAAGTGTGCCCTCCCACCAGCTGCTATAACTTCAAAATTCTCAGTGTCTGACCATTTTTGGTCCTACGAAGCTCTTGTTTCTTCCAGGAATAGACTTAAAGACATGTTTCTTCTTGTAACTGTCCTGCCTTCTGGCTGTGCCTGGCATTCACAGACCACTGAACTATTTGTGGCTCTCTTTTTTTTATGTTTTATTTATTTATTTATTTATTTTTTGAGACACGGTTTTGCTCTTGTTGCCCAGGCTGGAGTGCGATGGCGCAATCTCAGCTCACTGCAACCTCCACCTCCCGGGTTCAACCAATTCTCCTGCCTCAGCCTTCTGAGTAGCTGGGATTACAGGCATGCGCCACCACACCCAGCTAATTTTGTACTTTTAGTAGAGACAGGATTTCTCCATGTTGGTCAGGCTGGTCTCAAACTCCCAACCTCAGGTGATCTATCCGCCTCGGCCTCCCAAAGTGCTGGGATTACAGGCGCGAGCCACTGCGCCCAGCCTATTTGTGGCTCCTTTTATTAGGTGGTAGCTGTTATCATTTAAAGAAATTAATCTTTCACGCTTTGGATTAGTTGCTAGCACCACTAATTATTGGTTGACAATAAGAGCAGAAAATCTAGGTGAGGATGGTTCTCTGTTCTTTTGTGAGGTTGTAGCAAAGCAAGAGTACACATGGATCACCTCTAAACAATGCCGCATTTCTTGCATCCTTAATGAGAAATGATGCAGAAGAGGAGATGATGGGGATTTGTCTCAGCTCGTTTTGCTTTGGTCTTCACTGCTGCTACTCCTTTCATATGGGCTAATTCCAAGGGGGGTTTCAGGCCTAAAGTATCATGAAGTCTGAAGTCTGAGAATCTGATGGAATGATTGATGATGCCATTGATGATTCCATTAATCCTTGATGATTAATATTCCAGGCACAAATGTGGCAGGGCAGATGAATGGGTCCAGAGAAATAATAATGAAAATTAAGACTTTGAGGTTAGCAGTGTAGTTCAGTTCAGCAAACATTTATCGAGAGGACACTAGGTTTCAGAAAGGGATGAAAAAGCCAAGGTTCCTGCTTTTGAGTAGCTCACAGTGCACTGAAGGAGCCAGATATGGGAATAAATCATTTCAGGAGACTGGATGAATGTTCACAAAAGTGAGCACAGTTTGAGGAGTGGCTAAAAATCATTCTGCATCATCTTTTTTTTTTTTTTTTTTTTGAGACAGAGTCTTGCTCTGTCGCCCAGGCTGGAGTGCAGTGGTGCGATCTCAGCTCACTGCAAGCTCCGCCTCCCGGGTTCACGCCATTCTCCTGCCTCGGCCTCCCGAGTAGCTGGGACTACAGGCGCCGGCCACCTCGCCTGGCTAATTTTTTTGTATTTTTAGTAGAGACGGGGTTTCACCGTGTTAGCCAGGATGGTCTCGATCTCCTGACCTCGTGATCAGCCCGCCTCAGCTCCCAAAGTGCTGGGATTACAGGCGTGAGCCACCGTGCCTGGCTTGCAAAATCTTAATAATCTTTAGATTGGTAGTGTTCTCAGTTATGTAAAGTGGGTATAAACCTCAGAGTGCATGGTTAAAACTGTCCGCCTCTAGCTGACCCCCATAAGTAGAATCATAGCACTAGAAGCACTTGGGAGATTATATGTTCATTTTCATACAGAGGCCCTCAGTGTCTGAATGTTCTTTTCACTTATTGTCATAGGGAAGAGTTGTAGGTAAATGAATTCTTGATTTCATAGAATATTTATTTGTCACTCAGAGCTGTACCACGTGCCAGAACATAACAATGAATAAGAGACAGTTCTCTTGATCTCAAATTGCTCAGTCTAGAAGGATTGAATGGAGACCAACAAGCTAATGGACACTTAAAATGCAGGATAATTAGTGTCCTAGAACTATGCACATAGTGGTATAGAAACATACTAAGGGCACCTACATAGGTCTGCAGGAGGCAGGGAATGGCTTCACAGGAATGTTTGGATTGAGGCTTCTAGAATGAGTCAAGTATATTCCTAGGAGAGGGCATTCCATGAAGACAAATGGCAGTGCAAAGGAATGCAGCTATAAGAGCATGGCATGCTCAGGACCTCCTAAGCTTACCATGGAACTGAGCATAGAGGTGGGAAAGGGGCAGACAGTACAGGCTGATCATAAAGGTCGGCCGGATGCAGAAAGAATCCAGCCAGATCTTTGTCCTCAAGGAGCCCCTGAAGAGTATTACGCAAGTTAGTGACATGACCAGATTTATCACTCTACAACAAAGGCAAAGGCCGAAGGCAGGGAGGCCAGAAGGCTACTGTGGCCATCCAAGCAAGATGCAAGGGGGGCCTGTAATAGGGCAGTGTGGCAGAAGAGATTGGCATGGGGCGAGGGGTGTGTGTGAGATACCTGTTGGTACCCAAGTTCAGTTGGATATAGATAGTTAGAGGAATGCCCAGGATTCTGGTGTGCATCAGTGCATGAGTAGATTGGGGTGCCATTTATTGAGACAATGGACATAGGGAAAGGAGGAGGATTGAGGGTATTGATTTCAGTTTGTGACTTTTGGGGTGCTAGGATCCAGAAAGTAGATTACTAGTAAATAGTTGACTATGTTGGTTTGGTGATCAGGAAACAGGCTTAGGCACAAGAGATACACATTGGAGAATTAACAGCGTGTAGGTAGTAGATGAAACCATGGGTAAGGAGATGGAGGAATAATTGGCAAAAAGTCAGGAAAAGCAGTTTGGAGCTATGTTGTAAAGGGCCTTGAACCATCTCAGAAGGTTTTGCAAGGTGAGACTGCTTTGGGTAAAGAGACTGCTCAAGTAGGACCTGTATTAGAGTCTCATTTATTAAATAAACATGAATGGAGCATGTTCTGTGGCTTGACACAGGGGTGAGCACAGTGAGAAAACAAGCACAGTCTGTCTTTGCCCTTATGCAGTTTATCCACTTAAGTGGAGAATCATGTATTTAATTAATTTCCACAATGGTAAGTGCTACAAAAGAAAAGCATAGGGTGATTTAACAGTACAGAATGAGGGCGGGAAAGCTGACACTTGGTCTGTGGGGTCAGAGAAGGCAGCCTCAAGGAAGTGACATTTCAGCTGGACTTAAAGGGTGAGTAGGCAAGCTCCAGAGAAAGGATAGGGACAGCTCTCCAAAGAAAAGAGGACCTGAAGGATGCCCTCATGGCCTGAGGGAGCTGGGTGGTTGCGGTAACATGGTGACAAGTGACCCGCTATGCATAGCACTCTTGAGAGATTCTTCAAGAGCTGTGCAGCTACCACACTTCCCGCCTGTAGGTAGACACCTCAAGGACTTGGGTTTGTAAATCCAGGTCTGCTTCAAAGGGAAGCATTTTATAGCAGCAGCATCCTCTAGTGAGCAGCAAACTGCTGCCAAGAGGGGCTCCTTTCCCTGGCAGCCACCTGGCCCTGAAGCAGCTCCAGAACACTGTCTCAGAGCCCATTGCAGGGCATTAATTGACAAGGAGGTGATTTTGTGCACGATGAAGACATTGAGAGTTGTCTGAATTTGGACAGGCTGCTCAAGCAGAAAAGAGAGGCAGAGTAGTTGAGCAGCCAAGAAATCAATGTGTTTGGTCAACACAGGTCACCTGGGAGTGTAACATTTGCATTCACCAGCAGCAGCAGAATGTGCCTCTTCAGAACTGGCATGTCAAGGAATTAGCTCAAGAGTCAGCATCCAACCTTGGCATATTTTGGTCCCGATGTGGTTCTTTTGTGAAACACAACAAAGCAATTGAGAAAATAACCTTGGAAGGAAACTTGATTGATTTTTCAAAGAAAGCAAAAACTCATATGAAAATTTATCTTAAGTCTATTAAAGCTATCCTCCTAGGCAGTTTGTAAGAGAAACTAAACTAGATTGCAATTCCATTTTGCAAAAAGCCTTTAATGTGTTTTCTCACATTTTTGGCCTTTGTTTCAGTTGTATCTGTCAGGTTGTTTTATTAGGTGAAAAAATAGCAGACCAGCTGCTTTGATTTACTGTTGTTTTTCTCCTATTGATGCTGAGTGCATCATTATGTTCTTTCCAGCTTCCAAATACATATATGGAAGTAATAATCTGTTTCATTCAAGCTAATGATTTAAAGATTAAATATGGGTTCTTCCACTTTTTTTGTTAAACAGAACATTAAGAATTTCCAAAAGTTTAATACCTAGCTTTACCACTTATTAACAATGGTTTGTTTTGAGCCTCTGTTTTCTCATCTGTGAAATGGGAATAAATAAACCTGCTTCACTTACTGAAGAAGATGTTTTGAAAAGTGAATGAGATAATGCATGAAGGAGTGTGTTATAAACTGTGTCACACCATCCACATGTTAGGTATTAATATCATACTGATTATCACTATGACTAATAAGAAAATTATTCACACTAGGATGTAAAGTCTTTTTATATCTTCCATGAAAATTATTTATGTATGTGCTCTTTAGTACTCTTTTCTGTCTCAATTTTCACAGGCACACATAAGAACAGCATCATAGTGACATGGGAAGGGGTGTACATCCCCCTCGCATTTTCCAGAGAGAAACAGAAAAGTATTTTGTGATTGTTAAAGACATTGTAATGTACTTAAAATCAGACATCAAACAGTGGAACATATATCACAGTTTTCCTTTTGTTCAATGACAATGTAAAAATCAAATCATGTGGAGATGTGTCTTAGCCTGCTCTGGTTGCTGTAACAAAATACCATAGGCTGGATGACTTAAAGAACAGAAATGTATTGTTCACAATTCTGGAAGCTGGGAAGTCTAAAATCAAGGCACTAGCAGATTCAGTGTCTAGTGATAGCTTGTTCCTCCTAGATGGCGCCTTCTGGCCATGTCCTCATACGGTGGAAGGGACAAGCAAGCCTTCTCAGCCTCTTTCGAAGGGCACTAATCCCATTCATGAGGGTTTGGGATCTAATCGCCACCTAAAGGCCCCACCTCCTAATACTATTGCATTGGAAATTAGGTTTTAACATATAAATTTTGAGGGGTCACAAACATTCAGACTACAGCATGAAGACTGGAAAGTCCAAGGTCAGCATTCCAGCAGGGCTCATTTTGTGGTGAGGGCTCTCTTCCTGGCTTGCAGACAGCTACCTTCTTCTGTGTGCTCACATGGCAGAGAGAGATAGGATCTCTAGGGTTTCTTCCTCTTTTATAGGGACATTAGTTCTGTCAGATCAGGACATCCTTATGATCACATTTAACCTTAATAACCACACATGGGTGGTTAGAGCATCAACATGTGAATTTTAAGGGGAACACAATTCAGTCTCTAGAAAGATGAAAAAAGAGAGAAGAAAATGAATACTAAAAGAATTTGGATAGTATAGCATTGTTCATGCATTAAAAGAAACACCCATGGTTAACGTGTAATAGCAAGAATAATTTTTCTCCTTTCTGATCACATCATACTCTCTTTTTCAGGTGACTGTGACGGATGGTGGTCCCTCTCCAAAACAGTCAACCATCTGGGTGGTGGTTCAGGTTCTAGATGAAAATGACAACAAGCCCCAGTTCCCAGAGAAGGTCTACCAGATCAAGCTGCCGGAACGTGACCGAAAGAAGAGAGGAGAACCCATTTACAGGGCTTTTGCATTTGATAGAGATGAGGGCCCCAACGCAGAAATCTCCTACAGTATTGTGGATGGGAATGACGACGGAAAGTTCTTTATTGACCCTAAAACTGGGATGGTTTCTTCTAGAAAGCAGTTTACAGCAGGGAGTTATGACATCCTAACGGTAAGACCTTCCAAACTCCAGCAGCACGGCGGATGGGGGGAAGTGGTTATGTTCTTATTCGAGTATACTCCTTTGAGTAATAAATCTTTAGAGTAAAAAGTGAAACCACACATCTGTGGAAGGGTTCTTTCTGGGAGGCAAGTGCAGGTGAGAACTCTTGCCTGTTTCACTGATATTCTTAAATGACGAGACAATTTCCTTTGGTTGTGTCCTGTCAGCATTTTCCCCCATTCCCAGGCCACAGCCTGTTTCACCACATACTCAACCACTCTTTCTGCAGCCCTAAATCATCCTCAAAGTGCTGAACATAGATGTAAACTAAAGGTAGGGGAACAGCAGGGCAACACATCCTACCCACCACTGAACATATCTCTCACCATGTCCCCGTGACTTCCCATAGAAAACAACCTTGAAATTATCAACAATGAGATAGAGCATGGATATAGCTGTGTAAATTGTGAGACACAAATCACAATGATGTTTATTCCATCAAAACTGGGAAGACTCACGTATAAAGTGACTGAATTTTTTATTAAATTAGAAAAGTGAAAACAAGCATGAGAACCATCTCATGTAGAAACTTAAAGCTCCTGTATCTACAGTGCCAGTGTGCTCCCCCGACCCCAACCACTTTAGCCAGGTAGTGCCTATTCCAGAAAGGCAGCTGGTATCCTTACAAGCAATGAGAATGGTCCAGGGTCCCAACAACTACCAAAAGTTGGCACCAGCTGGGCACGGTGGTTCATGCCTATAATCCCAGCATTTTGGGAGGCCGAGGCAGGCAGATCACTTGAGGTCAGGAGTTTCAGACCAGCCTGGCCAACATGGTAAAACCCCATCTCTACCAAAAAAAAAAAAAAAATTAGCTGGGCATGGTGGTGCATGCCTATAATCCCAGCTACTCAGGAGGCTGAGGCAGGAGAATCACTTGAACCCAGGAGGCAGAGGTTACAGTGAGCCGAAATCACATCACTGCACTCCAGCCTGGGTGACAGAGCAAAACTCTGTCTCAAAAAAAAAAAAAAAAAAAAAAGTCGGCACCATCCACCACTCTTCTCTTTGTCTTTATCCTTCTCTGCTAGGTCTGTCCTTTATTATCTTAAATGATGGCCTGAGTCTCTTGATTTATCCTTTCTTTCCTGTGGTCTAGATGTGGGTTCCTTGCTGTGCTCAGTTATGTGGCCAGAACAGTGGGCAGAGAAAAAAACTACAGTAAAACACCAGCTCTGTTTCTACTGTTAGGAGCTCTGATGTGCTATGTGCCATTGCAGGTGTGTGAGACTTGCAGTTTGGGAATCTTTGAGGACTGGATAGATTCAAGTGGATACTGTTGGTGTCCTGCCCACCTCCCATTCTCAGACTGGTTTATCTGTCCCTCAACTGCTGCAACTATTGGCTGTCAATGGCTCACAGCTGCCCTCTTCTCCAGAGAGTCATCCTTGGATGATTCTTGGTGAAAGAAAGTCTACATTCCCAGCATCCAGTCTAGCAGCCCACAGCCATTGACTGACTGACACCCAGATACAAAAGTCCAATCCCCTTGCCTCAAGTTGGATTCAACTGTGGTGCAATTAATGGTTCAGAGCTCCCCATGGGATCCCTGTGGTCAGCCAGGACCACACCCTGATTTAACTCCCACCCTGCCCACCCTGTTCTCTATTCCCTTTCACCTGAGAGCACTTCTCCCAAAAAAACCATTTGTACTCAAATACCTGTCTTAGCTCCTGGGGGAACCTGACTTAAGACATGTATCCTCAAGTTTTCTCACCCCACAGGGATATTCTAGGGCAAAGCAATCATTCATGAACACATAGCATGAGGGTGCTATGCATTGTCACTGTTTGGAAAGGCTGTAGCTATCAGTTATGTTCCTATAAATGTTATTTTTTAAATGCAATACTTGAAAGTCCTTTTAAAAATTTATTTTTATTTCTGTTTAGTTTTGGCCTTTGCTTCTTGGAGCTTTTGACCCTCCCATTTGAGTCCAGAGTTCACCTGGACTCTTCACCCTTCCCAGCTGGGTGGGGAGACTTGCTTCCTCAGCCCTTATATCAGCTAATTATGACCACAGAGGAGAGTCATTAGCCCTGTCCTCCCTTCCACGCTGCTTCCAGGGACTGTGCTATCGAGAGAGTTCTCTGTTACCTTTCTGCAGATGGCAAAACTGAAGGGCCTCAAGGCAGCTAGCTCCAGGCTGCTCCCTTTCCCAGCCCACTCTATCTTGCTCCTGGGATCCTGTGCTGCTATCAATCACAAAGAGCAGAAGGAAGGAGCTGAGAAACACAACCACACACTGCAAAACACAACCCCACACACACATACACACACACACTTCTGCACATATCATTCACACATATATAAGGTTTCACAATGCACTTTCTTCCCTTTCACATATCACCACCAGAGGTGAGGCTCAGGATCATGCTATCAGGAATCAAATTAGCTATTTCTATTCATGTAACTATTATTCAGGGCCACAAATCACCACAAACTGTAAGTGCAGCATTTGTCTTTCAAGATCTCCATATCTGTAACGTTGACGGTGGTCCAGAGAGCCGCTGGCAAACATGGTGCAAGGTCTACACATGGCTGGGTTGTTCCCCTCCATTCCCAAGCCTTTTCTCCCCAGAACTCTGCTCGTTTCTTCCCCTTTCTGACACTGTGTTGAAGATGGACTCTTGGCCCAGCAACATGAGTGACAGATCCAAACTCTACAGCAATCAGAGGTCTGAGACATCTTTCTGTTCTCTCCCTGTGTGAGTAGATAAAGGCAGTGGACAATGGGCGCCCACAGAAATCCTCCACGGCCCGCCTCCACATTGAATGGATTAAGAAACCACCCCCTTCGCCTATACCATTGACCTTCGATGAGCCGTTTTATAACTTCACAGTCATGGAAAGTGATAGAGTGACTGAAATTGTAGGGGTGGTGTCTGTGCAGCCAGCTAACACCCCTCTGTGGTTTGACATAGTTGGTAAGTTCGAGTCTTACAGAGCAGTATCGTGCAATGTAATAATTGACTGAAGCAACTAGCAAAAAAAAAAAAAAAAAAAAAAGAAAAAAAAAGAAAAAAGAAAGAAAGAAAGCAAAAAACTAACAATTAGTGCCAAGATTAAAATATGTATAGTGCTGGAATGCAAAAGAGCCAGTAAAATGAATAATCGACCTGTGCTTTCGTTCCAACTCTGTAGCTAAGCTGAACCGAAAGTGCTCTCTGGCTGGATTTTCCATAGTACGTTATTTACTGCAATCTTAATGTCTTTCTGTGTGTCATTTAAATTCTATTGTCACACTTGGCTAATCTCATTTCTAAATGTATTGATGGTACTAGACTTGCTGTCCTTCATTTCTCTCTTTTTCTTCACCTTTTTTCTGCATTCTGTTCTTTTTTTTTTCTGCTCCCGACTGCCCTGCTTCAAGGTGGCAAGCATGCTCGAGAGATGTTCTATATTCTACAGACAGCTTGTGGGCAGAACTGTTCAACAGAAGGTACCCTTAGTGCAAACACATTTGCTAAAATACAGCTATCCAATCTGCCTTTTACGGTTTTTTTTTTAAGCAAATTGAATTACATCTTTCATAACTGCCTGTGACAGGCTGAAGTGCAGCCCACAGATTTCATATATGCCTCTAACAGCTATTGCGTTACTCGTATCCAATGACTTCCTTTGTTCGAGTTTGATAGGGTTTGGATTTTGGGGGGGTTTGTTTTGATTTTTGTTTCTTTGCTTTTGAGGTATGTGGGCTTTTTGTTGTTTTGTTTTTATCTTTTTGTAGGTTGGTTTATTTAACTGGGCCTTTTCCAATTGAAAAATAAATTAAAATGTATTCCAGTCCCTCTGTTTTGCAGTGGTAGTACCATTCATACACCAATAGCCCCATCAGGAGAGTCCCCTGGCTGTCGTCCACAAAAGGAAGGGCAGGAAATGGAACCTAGATATATAGCCAGTCAGCCTCCCCCGCAAGCCGAATAGAGGAAGCAGATGGAAGCATGCAGGATAGACCCTGGGAGCCAACCTTTAAATTCCTTGAAAGAAAGCAAGCAAGCACGCCAGGCTGCAAAAGGAAAGGGCAAAACAGCACTATAGCCCTTGACAAACCAGCAGGGAGAGGCACTGGAGAGGAAATGAGTGCCGAGGACCAGGAAACAAAACAGGCTGTTGCTAAAACAGAGGGGAGAGTGTGTGTCGCCCAATCCGACACTGCGTTGAGCTAAAGCTGACTTCCCACGCTTCTCAGTGGGAGGCAGGGGATCCAGGAGAGAGTTGGTCTGGAGAAATCGTTTCCTTCCCCATGTCACTGCCTGGATAGGATGGGCAGGAACATGCCTCTCCCCCTAGGCATTGCTGTGCTTGGGATAAGCATTTAGAAAGTTCCACAACGGTTGTAACAAGGCACAGAAAAAGAATGCCCCATGGCCCGCAATCAAACCTCTGTAGAGAGTCCTCTGAACTTCCAAAAAGTAAAGAGCTGTTTCCTACATGTCTCATTTGATGGAATGACGGTGGAACGTTTTCGTTTTACTTACTTGGTATTAATCATGCCATCCTGTACACGGCCATCCTCACACCAAGCTTTCACTTCTCTCTTCATTCCTACTCAACATATTTGAAATGAAACTTCTTCTGATCCATGAAAGGGGTCTCCACTTCTTTATCTTCTCAGTAACTTTCAGCTCGTAAGATATTATCTGATGCAGTTTCTTCTTTCTTCGCACAACAAAGGGTTGCACGTAGTCATGGTCTGGTTGTCTGTACAGTCACCTTTAATGATTTCTTCACTTCCACCCCCAGTCAGAGTCACAGAAAGTGCAATTCAGTTCTAACAGTGCCACTAGTGCCAGGTTTCCAGAGACATGTGCAATAGTGATTTCTAGCCGGGCACAGTGGCTCACTCCTGTAATTTCAGCACTTTGGGAGGCTGAGGTGGGCGGATCACTTGAGGTCAGGAGTTCAAGACCAGCCTGTCCAACATGGCAAAACCCCGTCTCTACTAAAAATACAAAAATTAGCTGGACGTGATAGCGGGTGCCTGTAATCCCAGCTACTAAGGAGGCTGAGGCAGGAGAATTGCTTTAACCCGGGAGGCAGAGGTTGCAGTGAGCTGAGATTGCATCACTGTACTCCAGCAGCCTGGACAACAGAGCAAGACTGTCTCAAAAAAAAAAAAAAAAAAAAAAAAAACAGTAAAAGAAAAAAAAGTGATTTCTTTTAAATAACCTAAAGGAGAGTGCAGCAGAAACCGAATAGGCAACAGAATGTCTAGTGTGCTGTCCTGAGATAAGATGAGTTACCCTTTCTCATCAGCCACTGATTTTTCTCCCTCCTCCTTGGACACTCCAGTTTCCAAGCACCTCTACAGCCGGACAGTGTCACATCTCTCCCTGGCATGATCTGTGCACGCAACCTGCTGACCCGTGGCACATCCCACCTACCACCTATGTGCCCCGGGATGCCCTCACTTGTAGTCTGCTTTTGAAATCCTACTGGCATGCCTTTCTGTAATGGTCAGTCTCACCAGCTGCTTGACCCTAGTTATCAAGGTCAGGTTTGCAACTCTTCATCATTCCTGCCTGTGTGTGTGTGTGACTGTCTGTAGGTAAGCATGCCTAGCAGTACTGCATGTAACCTGATTTGCAAGTTTCTCATGTCAGCATGATGAGTGTTGCTGTATTTTTTCGTTTGTGCTTATCCTGTCTCCACTCTTAACCCCTATGGTTAAGGCCCATGTGTCCTCATTCCTTCCTCCTGCCAATACCTCTGTTGCTACCAACCCAGGATGAGTGGAATAAACTACGGTGAGTGATGGAGATACCCCAGGCAGCCACTATGCTAACCCTACTGATGCCTCCTGGAACCTACTCAGAGTCAGTGTGACCTTCCACTGTGCTACCGGCCATGGCAACCTACGCACCTTTGACAAAATAGAAACATCACTGGTCCAAGAAGAGAGAGGCAGTTTACAGATGAGAGCCCTCCCTGGAAGGAGTCCCTTTAAGCTACCTTAAATATAGACCCAGGGTCCGTCATCAAGAACATGGCATCAGTTTTCATGTTTCTTCACTGGTGTATTTCTAAATGCTACGCTCTTCCTAGAGACTCCCTTCAGTTTCAGGGCACTTGTAAGTTTCTGAATGAGGACCTACAGGGTTGTCCCTCTGGTCTGGATGCTTCCATCACAGAGATTTCACTGTAAATCGGGTAACATCTAGCCAAGCTTCTTTTCCAAATTGAACTTACTGGGCCAGATGCCCAAACAGAACATGATTTTATTTCCATCTCCACATCCAGCCAACAACATCTTGAAACACCAAATCTTTATTTCAGCGCAGAAGTAAAATCCTTTTCCCAGGTGCTGGTTGCTTCAGTATCGATACGGTCCGCGTTCCACCAAATCCTCCTTTTGAAAATCTTTCTAATCCATCAGAGTCATTTTTTCTCAATCTGCTGACAACATCTTTCCCCCTCTCTAAATACCTATTGTTTCCTTTATCATATTCAGATGTTTTATTCTCGCTTTCAAGATTTCTTGCTTATTTATCTTCGGCCGTGGAAACTCTCATCTCTTTGTTCCCTTCCTCCTTACCTAAGCATCTTTTCTGGCCAAGCTAACATACAGGGGAAAGAGGGAACATTGCGCCTCAATGTTTAAGAAACATAGCAGTGAATGCCTGGAATAGGCACTAGGTATGTAATGTCAGCATGGATCTGAAATGAGGTCTCAGGTATAAGTATGGGCCTTGCAAAGGTAAATACTCTACGACTCTTCCAAGGGAGTGAGGATTTGGTTCCATTTTAGACCTAGTGCATGCAGACACCTAAAGAGACACTGAGTTACAGAGAAGACATCATCTTGGCATGGCACTTACAGCTTACAAATGCTATGACTAATAAATTCTCATTAAGTGAGCAGAAATAGTGTTTCAGCATGCTTTTCCCCTGAGAGTAAAGTCGCCTCATTTCTGCATTTCCAAATCAACCCAAATCTAGCTTAACTGCATGTCTTTGCCTCCCACCATGATATGAATTCACAAAAATGGGGTAGCGAGCAAGGTTTTGTTACCAAGCCTGGACCCTTGCATCGAGGATCTGTCACACACTTTCTTGTGCCTCCAAGGAGACCACTGCTTACAATGTTATGCAGTGAGACTTTTCAGCTTCCAGAAACAGAAGCCCTACTTGTAACTGAGTTAAGAAAGCTGTAATTAAAAGGAAGCATAATAAAGTTCAGCTGTTCTGCGTTTAAACAGCCCAACGCACAGCATGTTCCTTCTCTGTGTTAAAAGGGAAAGAAACTGAAGGGAACACAAATAACCCATAATCCTTTGTGGCTTTATCACATATCTTCACACTTCTCAGGGGACTATGATTTCAACTCCACAGCTCCTTGATTTACAGACTCTCTAATGTGCATGCAATCTGGTTCACAGTTCAGTCCCTGTATCTTTATTCTGTTGGCAAATATTGGAACAGAGAAGGCCACCTTTATTACGCACCTCAGACAGTTCCTCTTTACCTGCAGATGGGTGGGGGGTGCTGTCACCCATTTTTTAGCTTTTCACCTGACTTAGGCTACAAAAATAGTTTTCTTTGTAAATCGTAAGCACCTAAAATATCTTTCTTTATCTCGCCTACTGTAAGGCTGCTCTTTGAAAATGATTCTCCGTTGGTGAGTGATAGCACGTAGTTCCAACTCAAGTTGAAATGTCTTTCTGTGTTGCAGGAAGGCTGCTTTTACCCTTCATTTGTCATAGGTTCCTTCAAACTTTGGGCTCCAGGCTGCTGCTGTGTCATAAGCTTTTGCCTGTCTTTATTGAACCTTGTCCCCAGCGGAGCCATCGCCATTTAGAGATGAATCAAGTAGGCCAGTTGAAGTCTCTGGTAGCACTAGTAGAGCCTTGTTCTTCAGCTAGAGCTTGGAAACCTCTGGGTCTTCCCTAATCAGGTGGCTGTATTTCTCTAACAAAAGACTCTTGCCCAGTGATATGGAGAGAAACCATGTTCATGCGTTATTTCTATTACAACTGCTCCTGCATCAGGGTGACCCTTGCTCCAAGTTATTCAACTGATATCAAACACTTCATTTCCCCTATTCTGCCCCTTTTCCCTAATTTGATCCCAAATACGCCTCTCATTTTTCCATAGCAACAGTCTGGTCCATAGGAGCACTGAAGAAACTTCAGAAAAATAAGAAGCCTAGAAACACTTTATATACTATTAACGGTTTTAAGAAAATGAATTTTAAACTCGATTCTAGAAGGGATTTTCTTTCCGACCACTTTTTCCTGACCTCCACCTGGTGTCCCCTGTCTTCCAAGTAAATATCCTTTTCAGCCAGGTACTGTGCTTGCTTTCATTTCAAGGCAGAAAATTAGGGGAAAATGGTAATTAGTGTTTAGCATTTTCAAGATCAAACCATAACTGGTGTTTAGCATTTTTTCTTAATTTCAGTGTACATGCTGAACCTGAATCAACAGCTTGTGCACAACTCCCTGAATTCATTGAGAGTCGGCAGCTCCGTGTTCTGGAAGCTGCTCACATAACACCTCCCCCTTGGTGACAACTAGATGTGGGTTGGTATTTTTACAATTATGCATGGAATGGCATAGAATCATATGCTAGGGGAGGTACCTGGAAGCTTCTCTAAAGGGGAAGCTGTGTGATTCTCACCATTGGGTGTCTTTATGGAGGGACAGAGGTGCTTCATACCCTTCTTTAAAGAAAAACTAGAGTGAATCATGGCCCAGCTCCAATGCCCAGCACATTTAAGCAGTAGCTGCTGGCTCAAAATATTTCCACTTATGTCCCATCTTTAAAGCCTTTTAGGACATTCCTACTTGGGATGTTTAACTTTAGAATCCAGTAGAAATCCAGTGTGCTTCATCTGCTCTTTGTTTACTCTATTACACCTGTCTTGACCGAAAATGGTCAAAGAGATATGTCCCTAATGTGAATTATCTGTTATGTGGGCTGTTCACAACCTTGCTTTTAACCATCTCTGCCGCACACCCCTGCAGCAATGCTCAGGCTGTGACTTTTCTAATTTCCCACTTTGTTGAAACTCAGACCAGCTCTGCGGTGTCCTCCCTCCTCCCCACCTTTTGTTGAGCCTAACGCTGCTGCACCAAACACACTCTGGCTTTGCATGTTCTGTTACTGGCTCTGAGGAAGCACACCTTGTTTAAGTGGAATGCTGCTAGCAAAAATGGACTCCTTGCATTTGATATTCTCACTCTGGACGATTTGGATATGGTTTCCTATGAAAATGAAATCACTTTCAGGCTAAAAGGGAGCCTGAAAAATGAGACCTGGGGGAGAGATATGGAGTCGTTTATGAAATGGGATGCTTAAGTGGTAGGTTATTAAATTGTGTGAGGGTTGATGGTAAACTGCTGGTCTAGATTCTGTGTCCCTTGTCAGAAATTCATTTTAAAACTCATGGAAGATTTTGTTTTACATTAAATCTTAGTTTAACTAGGAACAAATGTCCTGGAAATGAGTGTCCGAGGCTGCTAACTATATTGGTAAACTGAGAAACATAGTTTGTAGGCTCTCCCTCAAGTGCTCTTGGCTCTGCTCTTCTAATGGTCTATCTCCCCTGTCCCTTTGGAGGTTTCTGTGCTAAAGAATTTGAGGGAGATACACACATACACATACACACACAAATACATATATGAACACACACAGAAAGAGAGAAAACTGTAAAAAAAAAAAAAAAAAAACCATAAAATTAGCCAAAAATGTTATTTGATATGAAAAACGACTAAGAAAAAGCACACACTCTATATGCCATATGTAAATGTTATGCCACTAAGCGCATGACATGATTATGTATTTTTGTACAGGGCCCTGGGGAAAATGTGAGTCAAAGTCAGTGAAACAGAGCAAATTGGACTGCCCCATTTAAACAGTAACTCAAACTCAAACTATGCTTGCTGGTTCTCTAAAATGTATTTTTAATCATCTTTAAACTGGAGCAAACTAAAGTTTTATAATTTGCATAATCTTTATTTTGACTTGACTCACACATTTTCACATTTAAAAATAATCAACATTATTTCCCCACCTCCAAATAATATCATGACCCTAAGATTTAAGAAAGTTAACATTTTGGTAAAGAAAACATTCTAAATGGGATTTAAAATGGGATTTAATACCCACTAGAAACAACCTGAGAAGTTGCATTCTCATCTTTCCTTCCATACAGGACTTATGAGGCAATTTTATGACCTTTCTTTGAAAGTTTCCATGGCAAATTTTTTCTCAGAATGTACCGCTTAATAGCAAATGATCATGTTGTTGTTGTTTTTTCCTCTTGTTCATGAAGATGGTTTTTCACGACACTCAAATCAGACTTCCATTTTGTTTCATGTTGTTATCAACATGAAACATTCCCTTTGAATAAGAAATGGTAATGACCTAAGGCTTGCTCCCCTTTTCAGCCTAGACTCCCCCTTCTCTCCTTATCCTAGCTTCAAACAATTTTTTTGGAGTTAATATTTAGTGCTCCTCATCAAATCAATTAAAGATATTAATTGGAAAATGAGTCTCTTTTTAGATGAAGTTTTTTAAAAAGTATATAATCTCCGAGCAATTCTCTGATACTCTCATCTCTCCATAACTTTAATTAAATGTCAAGGGCAATTATATTCTCTCTTGCAATTAAATAATCTTAAGTGTATATGACAGCAGCAAGTAATAAGTATTTGAAATATATATATGGCCAGATTTTTTTTTAAGTAAACCATATTATTTATTTCATGTCATTGTACATCAGATTCTAGTAATTCAGGTAAAATTCTCCTTCCCTTAACTCACTATTCATAATTGTTAAATAAAAGTAATATATTGTACTGTTCATTGATCAGCAAAATGAAATGCAAAGAATGTGGAATGTAAAAATAAACCAAAGTTAGTTTTCTAAAATATGAAATTCAATAAATACATTGCCCTATATGCTGTAGTTAAATAAAATTACTGTCTGAGAACAAAATCAACACCATGAAATTTCAGGCCAAAAGAAGCAGAGCTTGTGAACATACACTCATGCTTAATTAAAATTATTCCAACATTCATACCATTATTTTTCTCCCCCTCAAAAAAAATCTTTCATTTTGGGAAGATCATAAACCACACTTTGGTTGCCAGAGGTGGAAACATCAGCAGTGATTTCAACAACGGCAATATTGTCTTAAGCACATCACTCACAGACTGTGAGTTACATGGCCAGGGGGTTGAGGGGAAAGTAAAGTTTTCTAAACTTTCATGTAAATTGTTTTGTAATTTGGTGTCATATAAGCTGATGTTTTCTTCTACTTCTTTCCCAATTTTATTTTGTAACTCTCCCTAGGCTTTCTGCCTTTTTAGGAGAAAAATAATTTACACTACCAAGATGGCAACATAAGTATTTCTATAAATATCCCAGCTCGCAGATATAGAATTTTTAATATGAAATTTTTTTTGCTTTTTTTTTTTACTGTTTAGAATTCATAATTTTATTTCTGACATTTAATTAAGGGAATCTGAATTCTAGCAGCCAAATGTTTACCATCAATCCTGGAATAGATTTTAAATGTGTACTCATTCTATTAATAATAATTGGACTATTTATTTACTTAGAATTTAATCTACTTTGGAAAAAACAAAAAGATCTACAAATTTCTAATGGTGAAGCCACAGGAGGTTAAAGGGCCTTTAGGTTTCTAAATATTTAATGGGGTCAGTTTATGCTTCACTACTTTAACATTTACTGCTGAGGTTTTTCTTTGCAATACATTCCTTTTTCGTGACATTTGTTATGCATTGTAGAGGCTGTGTTTTGAACTATGAATCAAGTTAGAAATAAAGAGGTCCCATTTAAGATGTACAAAATTGAGCCATAGGGATGCCTATCAAAAAAATATTTCTGTATAAGAGCTCCCTTTAAAGATATATGATATAATACATGTAATAAGTTCTCAGATTTGCTAATTTCATGTTTCTGTGAAATCATCAGGGGGGAATTTTGACAGCGCTTTTGACGCAGAGAAGGGTGTTGGGACAATTGTCATCGCAAAACCTTTGGACGCAGAGCAGAGGTCCATCTATAATATGAGTGTGGAAGTCACTGATGGGACAAATGTTGCTGTCACTCAGGTGAGATGTTAAATTACTGAATAGCAGGAATGCTGAAATAGCTGCCAAAGTCAGGGGTGCAAGCAATGAAAAAATAAAATGTAATGGAAGTAGTAAATTATGTCCATGGTTTTCTAGTGTTTACAAAAACCATTTTCAAGAACAATTAAGAAAAGGGATTCTGTAGATGATATCATAGGACTTAGCTGCCACTTTCAAGAAGTTGTGATTGATCGTGCATGGAAAAGTGATGCGTGTTTGTTTCCTGATCATCTACTGTAGATTTTTCTGTTTGACAATAAAGTCAACTTTCCTTGAATTTACAAAGAGGAGGACATCTATTTTACTTGAGTTCACACACCATATTATTCTTTACCTCCTCATTTTTTTTTTTTAAAGTCACAGAAAGTTATAGCTAAAGAATACCTAAGAGTCCAAATTCATTTATAGACTTAGATAAGCTAAGTAGTGTATCCAAGGTCATGCAGCCTTAGTAAAGAAAAAGGACTGGGATCTAGGTGTCCTGATTCTCTTCTGCCATTCTAGCCTCTTTATCCTTGCTGTTTGTATAGTAGAACCCCTTGGTTGTGGTGAGAGGTTAAAAACACCAGTGGCTGGACCCCAGCCACAGAAATCCTATGTGATTCTGATATGCAGCCAGGGTCAAGGACCACTCCTCATACTTTGCAACCTGAGCACATGTGAAAGGGCATTGAGAGCAGGAGGAAAAGAAAATCTTTGGACTTCTCATGTGGCTCAGTACATCTTTCTGAGACTAGCACAGTGTTACATATCAATATGAGGCAGACTTGTACTAAATATGAGAAGATTTTGTTGTCTTATTTTTTAGCACCAGAGACCTAGGCCAGTTATGGCAGAGAGCTGGCACATATGCATATGCTGAAACCCCTCTCTTAGTCCCTGCTGAGCTCTGAGGTTCCTCTAACCCCAGAAGGCATCACTAATTCATTAAGGCCCATTTTTCTGCTGAGCCCAGATGTGTCCTTAGAATCTTTCTGAACACAATGCTTCAGGTAGTGAAGATGAAATTTTTGCCAACCCTGAAGCAAGCGTTGATTCATCTTAAATATGATGTAAGCATTTGCAACTATGTTGTTTTAAAAAGAAGAAAGGATGAATATTTCATGTGTTTGCCTAGCCAGCTGCCTCTTAGTTTGAGACTATTTGAAAAATATAATGAAACTCTTTCCTTTGAATCTGTTTATAATCAAAGAATGGTAGAATTTGAAGAAAACAATAGGGTTCATTTTAGTACAACTCCTTTACTTTTCATTTGAATAAACTAAAACCTTAGAGAGGAGAAGTGACTTGCACATAATACAGCAGCCAGTGTGAAACAATTTCTGATCCTCCAACCTGCATCCTTTCCCAGTAACTAGGATGATCATATGACCCTGTTTGCCTTAAAGAGTCCCATTTATGTCTGTGGCATTGGCATAATTATTCTCCTTCCCTTAACTGACTATTCATAGTTGTTATATAAAAGTAATATATTGTTCATTGATCAGCAAAATGAAATGCAAAGAATGTAGAATGTAACAATAAACCAAAATTAGTTTTCTAAAATATGAAATTCAATAAATACAGCCACAGAAATCCTATGTGATTCTGACATGCAGCCAGGGTCAAGGACCCCATTAACTCTCAAAATTGCCCCAATTGGGACAATAAATTATATAGTCACCCTATCGAAAACCATGCTGTTCCAGGGTATTTTCAAGGCTAAAATATAGACACATGGAAAGAACCCATGGCTGGGGTGTTGTGAGAACCACACAGTCCAAAAGCACGCCCCCAAAGACTAATACAAAACAACCCACCTGCTGTATTGCTGTCTTAAGTGTTAATCCATTTTAAATGGGAATTGAAGTTTTAAAAATTAGCCTTGTCTTAGCATTTTCAACCTTGACTTTTTAGTGCCACTTAAAAACATAAGACATATTTGAGTAAAATATAAATAAAGCATGAAACCATATTCAGTTCCAGACTTTTCTCCAGAGTTTCATACCAGTTGAATTAAATGGTATTCAGTGTGCCCAGAATACCATTATGGATATTTTAAAAATTGAATATTTTTAGAACAAGTGAATGAATAGTAGATACATATTCAGCAGAGTCTACGCAGCAGATATGCTGGATCTCCAAAGCACAAAACTAACTCATGTTAACAACAACAAAAATTATCAATGATACTTTTACTTTAGAATTTTATTAGAACCAGATGAGAAATCATTTAACAGCATTTGTTCCACAAATATCTTTAGAGTTCTTACCATGGGCTAGGAGCAGTTCTAGATGCTAAGTACTAAGGTCACAGTGATTCAGAGTTTTAAATCCAGGTGACTGACATGCGCTCATTTTTTTCAAGTTAATATGGAAACATGTATTACGAAACTTTGAACGTACACACCGTTTGAGTCCTGTTTTTGTTTATTTTGTTTCTGACTTGTATACAGTTAGGCTTATCTCCAGGGCTATCTAGAAGGAGTTAGAGAATTAGGTGAACTTTGAGGCACCTTTTGGTAAGGCCAAGATAAGGAAGTTAACAAAGGATGCCAAGAGATTTTCTTGTCAAAAGCGTTCAAGTCACTCTGTGTCTCCAGAGTCATGACCTTTGTACGAAGTGGGAACTAAGAGTTTCCAAAGTACATACCTGTATGTCATTGGTATTACCATCAGGAAGTCATTACTCTGTCTACTGAGCTATCTTAGGGCCTGACCACCTCACCAGCCCCTGCCAATCCAGGCCTCTCTCATATTTACCACAGCTTTCCCGGCAGTGGTGGTAGGAGTGCTTCTCTGAATTAGTCAGCACCCTCCATGTCAAGAACACTTTGACAAAAGGATGTTTTGGGAAATAAAAGGCATTCCGGATTTCTTTCAGAAACCATGAAAGCATGCTCCCATGCATGACCCTGGGCAACTTAATGATTCTACCATCAAACAGATAACCTTCACCATATAACTAAATAAATGTCCTGTAGCCCCAAAACACCTGTTCAGTTTTCCTGCGGGAACTTTTCTCTGCTTTGTTCATTTGGAATCATAAAACATGATATGACAGGGCTTCAAGTCATCCATAAACAACATGTTGAACTTGGCTTCACAAATGTCAAATAAATCAGATCCTCAGTGATTCTGTGTCCACATGAAAACCCTTCCTTCACCTTCAGTTTTGTCCTAGTCTCCCAACTCTCACAGGATTCTTGTGCCTCAGAGCTACAATATCTAATGATAAACATCCTTTTCTTTACTGAGATTCCTTAGTGTGAGCACAAAACATAAGAAGGTCCTGTGGGTTTTAGGCTGAAAAGATTCCAGTGAACTAAACGTAAGAATACAGCATCCCAACATTGACAAAAACCTCCTAGCAAGATGGACAAGGGCCTCTGCATAAACTAGTTCTTTATTTTGTAGGGGATATTATTATGCTTTTTGTAATACAATGTTAGTATTTGGCAACATGGGCTTTGTAGCAGGTAATTTTGCATCCCAATCTCCACTCTGCCACAAAACAGATGAGTCACCTCAAGCAAGTCACCTGACTTCTCTGCACCCTGGTCTTCTTGTTTGGAGGTGCCAATACCTACAACATGGGAGTTGCTATGAGGATTACATGAGTTTATGCATGCAGAGTATCAGCATGAGGTCTAAATGTAGTAAGAATTCAGTTAATAGTAGCTACTGCTGCTATTGTTATTATTCCTATCACCTGTTAGTTTCTCTGAGGCACACATGGGATTTACCTCAGATGAAGTGCCTCAGATGAAGTGGAAGATCCAGTGGCTGCATCCCCGTCCTTCAGTGAGGGCTATTCTGGATACTTTCTGACTTGTTCTGGGGTGGAAAGTGCAAGACAGTGCCTTAAGGCACCCTCAGTGCACATGAGGTAGAATTTGTCAAGGGCTCTGTGGCCACACCAGGCCAAAGGTATCTTAGTGGGCTTTTCCCAGTTCCTCATGTGCCATCCCAGGATGGCCGCCTTTGGTGGCTCTGTAATAGTCTTCTCTTTGCCTAAAATCAACTGGCATTTTTTAGTGCTTGCTGTGTCCCGAGAATTATCCCAAGTTTTAAAAGCTTATTCATTCTCTACACTACTAATGTTGTGGAATGATAGCAGATAGTGCATGAACTGGCACCGGAATTAGCAATTTCCTGGACCGAAGAATGACTAATGTTCACTGGAGTGATTTTAAACCAGCACCCTGATGCCTTCTTATCCAGACCCCTGCCCCACTTCAAATCCTGCTGTCTCTAACAAACCCATGCAAATCAGGGCCTAGTTATACAAACAACTTGAACCCTACAAAAGCAGTTTGCGTTCCTAAAAGGTCCTTGAAGCCCATGAACTTGTTAGTAAATTTTGGCATGTGTATATGTTTTTCTAGAGAAAAAGTTCATAATTTTCATCAGATGTTCAAATGGGTATGTGATCTAAAAATGGTTAAGATAAACTAACTCCTTAACACTTTTTTTTTCAGCCAGTAACTCTAGTTAAAAATTTCAACATGCAGCCCCCAACACTCCCTGAGAAACATATGCACATACCTGGGGGAATCATTGTCCTCTGAAGGCTCCCCAGCTCTGTCACTGGGCTTGCCTGTTATCCATAGTGTTTCAAAGCACTATTGTTCTGGGTTAAGAAGGACTGTTTGGGGCCGGGGGCGGTGGCTCACGCCTGTAATCCCAGCACTTTGGGAGGCCGAGGCAGGCGGATCACGAGGTCAGGAGATCAAGACCATCCTGGCGAACACGGTGAAACCCCGTCTCTACTAAAAATACAAAAAAAATTAGCCGGGCGTGGTGGCGGGCGCCTGTAGTCCCAGCTTCTAGGGAGGCTGAGGCAGGAGAATGGCGTGAACCCGGGAGGCGGTGGAGCTTGCAGTGAGCCGAGATCACGCCACTGCACTCCAGCCTGGGCGACAGAGCGAGACTCCGTCTCAAAAAAAAAAAAAAAAAAAAAGGAAGGACTGTTTGTCCAACCAAAGCCCTGGACAGCAAACGGGAAATTAACTCTCTTTGAGAATTTTTTTTTTTTTTAAAGGAAGAGTCTGTGGGAGAAAGGGGTACTACCAGTCCTAAACATTACAGAAGTGTTCCTCGTGTTAATGTCTTAGAAGCCCAGAGATGAGTGAGGATGTCTGAAGGGTGTCTGGCACAGAGGGATGAAAAGGTTGAAGGAATCGGTACTGTGTCTGGTTGGAAAAGAGTTGAGGAATCACAAGGAGCATTGGCTGTTATGAGCAGGGGAGGAATAGAGAGTATCCAGGTAGAAACAGAGGCCCATAAGGAGTGGGGATAATGAAATGCCTAGGAGGATGGGGTTATCATCCATCCAAACATAAAGTAGCACTACAAAGTTATTTTAAGAGGAATTCTACCCACAGTGCCCAGACTGTAGTCTTTACATACCACTTACCATGGAAAGGAGTCAGGATTCTGCATAGAAATGGATAATTGCAGGTTTGGAGCAGGAGCCTAGGGCATCTTTTCCTGCCAGAAAAGCCTACTGGAATCATGGTAAAGCATGACAAGAGGAAACTCAAATGGATTTCCACTGATTAAAGATAGGATAATATGAATATCCAAAAGAATAATGGAATAATGACTATAACAGACTGAAACACATGAAGTAGATTTTAAAACCCAAGTGTTTACATATATTTATCCTTAAAAACAAAATCATTTAACTCTTACAGTTACTCAGTGAAGCAGGTGCTATTTGTGGTAGGCAACAGGGCTCTCCTTCTTTCACTTCCCCAAGAAGATGTTCATGTTCTAATCTTTGGATTCATGAATGTTATGTTACATGGCAAATGGGACTTTGCAGATATGATTAGGGTATATATCTGCATACAGAGATTACAGATACAGAGAGGATCCTGGAGTATCCAGCTAGGCCCAGTCGAATCACAAGAGCCCTTAAGCAGATAACTCTCCAGCTGGAGTCAGAAGAGAGGCAGCAAAAGGGGAAGTAAGAGATTCAAAATGTGAGAAGGACTTGAGACATCATTTCTAATTTGAATGTGAAAGCAGCAACATGGCAAGGAATTAACGCAGCCTTAAGGAGCTGGAGAGACTCCCAGCAGACAGCCAGCAGGGAAACCAGAGACCTCCGTTCTACAACCACAAGGAACTATATTTGGTCAACAACCTGAATGATCTTGGGGCAGTCATCCCCAGAGCTTCCAGAAAGGAACACATTCATGCCAACCCTTGAGTTCGTCCTTGAGTCCTCACCTACACAACTATGAGATAATCAGTGTTTTAAGCTTCTAAGTTTATGGTAACTTTTTTTTTTTTTCCCCCAGGACAGGGTCTCACTCTGTCACCCTGGCTGAAGTGCAGTGGCACAATCACGGCTCACTGTAGCCTGGACTTCCTGGGCTCAAACGATCCTCCCACCTCAAGCCTTCCAAGTAGCTGACACTATAGGCATGCACCACCACACCCAGATAATTTTTGTATTTTTTTTAGAGGTGGGTTTTTGCCACATTGCCCCAGCTGGTCTTGAACTCTTGGGCTTTAGTCCTGCCTGCCTCGGCCTCCCAAAGTGCTGGGATTATAGATAGGCATGAGGCACTGCACCCAGCCTATAGTACAAATAGAAAAATAACCTACTACTGTCATGCCCACTTTACAGATAAGGAAAGAGAGGCAAAGCAAGTTAAATAACTTGAGTAGATCAGGGTTTATATCCAGGTTCCAGATCCTGCTCTCTTAACCACTACACAATGCTGTCTCTTAAAAGCAAGATTAAATTTTTGATATCTGTTCTAATGCAGGAAAAGAAACTCACCTGGCCCTACTAGTTATGAAGGAGACACTCTTAAGATGGCAGCTTGGGGAACGTGATGCCGCCTGTGGCTATCAGAATGTCTGATAGTCAGCCATTCAAAGAAGAGAGCAAAATACTTCAGCCTCCTTATAGCTCTCACTTCAACCCACTGAGCTTTTGGGCCCCGGAGACACACATTACCAAAGATGAGAAATTATGAATTTTAGCAACTTTCCCCATATATCTGCCAAACCAATCTGAGTTACTGCATCATCAGAGCAAGTTTAAATGAAACTAGAACATGGCTCTTTCAAAGAGTTAATGGATGAAAATACATAGTAATATAGATACCTGGTATTTATATAATAATTATTGAAGTAATAAGGCTTTTTTTTTTTTTTTTTTTTTTTTTTGAGGCAGAGTCTCACTCTATCACCCAGGCTGGAGTGCAGTGGTGCAATCTCGGCTCACTGCAACCTCCACCTCCCAGGTTCAAGCAATTCTCCTGCCTCAGGCTCTGGAGTAGCTGGGACTACAGGCGCCCACCACCATGCCCAGCTGACTTTTGTATTTTTAGTAGAAACGGGGTTTCCCCATGTTGGCCAGGCTGGTCTCGAACTCCTGACCTCAAGTGATCCACCTGCCTTGGCCTCCCACTGAGCCACCGCACCTGGCCATAAGGCTCATTCTTAAGCTTCTTTTCCCTGTAACTCTGGGATACTTAAATCAAGTGTTATCATTACACTCATTTCCAGTGAGAAATTGAGACACAGACTGCTCAGGTGGCCTGCCTAGGTGTACACAGGTAAAAAGATATAAACCTGCTTCTTCTCAAAATCATATACGAGTCCAGGAACATTTTCCTACACTTTTATATATATGAAATACACATTTTAACTCATTATTGAAATCATCTGGTATGATGAAAGGAGCACCAACTCAGAATTAGGCAACCCAAGTTGAAGTTAGCACTTAACCAATTGCTGTCTGTGTTACTACAGAAGGCAGCTCAGTCGTTCTGAGACTCAGTTTCTTCGGCATAATGAGGATAAAACTTTATATGCCTCATAAATTATAAGATGAAATAAGCTATTACGAGAAGATTCTTGGACTCTGTGATATGCTAGACACATACAGGCTTTATTAATGTTTATTTCTCACTTAAAGTTAGCTGTAAAATATGTGTGTGGCTATTATTGTTATTATGAAAAAACACAGAGACAGCCATGTCCAAATTATAATCTAAAAGTTACATTGATTTGATTCAGGGACTCATGTGATTTTGTGGTTTTAATGTTCTTCTTATTCAAGTAATCCTTTAAACTTATAAAGGTAGGAAGGCCAAGCACGGTGGCTCACACATGTAATTCCAACATTTTGGGAGGCTAAGGCAGGAGGATCACTTGAGGCCAGGAATTCAACACTAGCCTGAACAACACAATGGGAACTTGTTTCTGCAATAATAATAATAATACTAATTGTTTAATTAGCCAGATGTGGTGGTCACATGCATACATAGTTTCAGCTACCCAAGGGGCTGAGGCAGAAGGATCACTCGAGCCCAAAGGTTCAAGGTCATAGTAAGCTATGATCATGCCCTGAGACCCTGTCTCTAAAAAAAATTAAAGGCCTGGGTACAGAGGTCATGCTTATAATCCCAACACTTTGGGAGGTCAAGGCAAGAGGATTGCTTGAGCCCAGGTGTTCAAGACCAGCCCAGAATTTACAAAAACTAAAAAAAACTAGACAGGCGTGGCACACGCCTATAAATCCCAGCTACTTGGATGGCAGGATGATCCCCTGAGCCTGGGAGGTCGAGGCTGCAGTGAGCCGTGATCACACCACTACACTCCAAAGACCCTGTCTCAAAAATTAATTAATTAAAATAAAATTTAAAAGATAGGAAAATCAACTTGTATCTGTATGCTCCACAGCCAAATTTGAGATTTAAAAATCTCTTTCAGATAATCTCCAAAGTTCCAAAGCCTCACAAAGGCAATTAATGAGATTGGCCAGTCTTTCTCCCAAAGGACTTGCATGTATTAGGGCTGGTAGGGCTGTGACCTGAATTCCTAAGGTTAGTCTTGACCTTCAGTGCTTTGAGGATTTCATTCCTCCTCTGTCATCTCTAACTGCTGTGTTTGGAGTTTCTAATTGGCCTGCTTCCTTTAAAAGTAGGTTTTTACCTTGAAGATGTGGACTTTGTTTTATGGCCTCCCTTCATCCTGAACCTACTTAAAAGTGGAGAAGAAACAAATCACTTTTGCTAAAGCTGCTCTATGATTCCCTAGAACAACAGACTCCCACAGGGCATCTCCCTCATCAGGGTTTTTCTTTCATCTCCTTTTCTGTCATCTGCCTCTTGGCAGTGAAAAAGGCAATGGCTGGCTGGGTGCGATGGCTCACGCCTGTAATCCCAGCACTTTGGGAGGCCAAGGCGGGCGGATCGCGAGGTCAGGAATTCGAGACCAGCTTGGCCAGCATAGTGAAACCCCGTCTCTACTAAAAATACAAAAATTAGCCGGGGGTGGTGGAATGTACCAGTAGTCCCAGCTACTTGGGAGGCTGAGGTGAGAGAATCACTTGAACCTGGGAGGCAGAGGTTGCAGTGAGCCAAGACCATGCCACTACACTCCAGCCTGGGTGACAGAGCGAGACTCCATCTAAAAAAAAAAAAAAAAAAAAAAGGCACTGGCCTACACTTCCCTTGTGTATTTAGATTAGGAAAATGCTGGAACAACTACAAATGTATACAGATAAAATAAGGCAGCAAGCCAAATCTTAAAATGTAAGACTTTCTTTTTTAATTTAAAAAAAAAAAAAAAAAACCTACAGCAAGGTGTGGCAGCTCATGCCTGTAATCCCTACACTTTGGGAGGCCAAGGTGGAAGGACCACTTGAGGCCAGGAGTTTGAGACCAGCCTGGGTAACATAGTGAGAACTCATCTCTACAAAACAAAAAATTAGCCGGTCCTGGTGGTGCACTCCAATTGTGCCAGCTACTTGGGAGGCTGAGGTGTGAGTCTGAAACTACAGTGAGCCATGATTGTGCCGCTGTGCTCCAGCCTAGGAGACAGAGGAAAGCCCTGTCTCATAAAATAATAATAATAAAATTTTACTGTGTATAATAGATCTGGGCTTGACAATTTATGAGGAGATCAATTTTTGAAAATAGATTCTAATTTTAAAGGGACCAGGGATCTTTATATTTAAAATAACCGCATATGAATTTTCCTGAAATGAGAATGGAATCAGTTTCTATTTTGTAAATTAGGATTTCTCTATAGCAAAGTACATAATATTTGTACACATTGTATGTATAAATGTTACATGCATTTACTTTTAATGTGTGTGTAACTTAATGCACACGGAATTGATAGGATGAGGTGAATACAGAATTGGCTCTGTAATACCTGGGGTTGAGTCTGGCCTTGACATAGAGACTTCAGCCATATCTTTTAACTTCTCCAATTCTCATTTTCCCCACTGGTAAACCATAAAAAATAAAGTCTAGGAAATGAATGTGATACAGATTTATAAACTGTAAAACAAGTACAAGCTGATGTGATATTTCCACTTATACATTCAAAAACAAAACTTACAAGCTTGAGGAGAATACAAGGGGCTTCACCCTTGAAATCACAACTATAGAATGTTTTAAATAAGGTTTTGAAATGCCAGCAGAGGCAGAAGAGAATTTCAGTAATTTAGGACTTAATTGGTTCTAATAAAAGACAGCGCCTTCACCCTACAGCTCGCCCCATGGACACTTTATACCATGAGCCTTTGTGAAGCAGAGCTTGGCATCTACCCAGACTTAGCTTAGAAGAGCCTGCAAAACCCAAAGTGTTTGTGGTGGGCAGCATTGAAACCAGCTCTGAAGAGACTTCCTATATTCGAGTTTCCTCCTGCTTTGATTTCATTGTATTTCTTTAGGCATTTCAATTACCATTTTGAACACAACATCTTTGAGAGTTACTTTGCTTTGTTTGTTAGTTCAGGAGCTCACAAATGGCCCCGACTGTGGGAAATAAAAAGTAAATGAGGAGAAGGAAGTCTTTTACAGAGAAACACTTGTTCTGACTGTAGATTAGGCTTAAGACAAAGCAAGCAAAAAGAGGCAAGCTTTTCAAGAGCACATCAACTTTGAAACTTCATGAAGGTCAGGGCAGGCTTGCTGGCCGGAAAGGCTTTTTCCTCCCATTAATATAACTGAACACAAATATTTTAGCATCTTGACTAAGTTAACTTGAACTTTCTGAATGAAAGAATTGGCATTCAAAGAATCTAGTATGGTTCTGCAAATACAGTGGAGATAAGAACAATACCCAAAACTTTACTGGCACACTTTTTAACCCTTTTTCTACCACAAACTACTACAGGGCAAACTTGTCCCATGTCCAGCTGACTCTGAATGGCAAGTTATCCTGGCACGGAGGTGGTAGCACCACCGCTTGTCTCTTCCTCAAAAAAGGCATATTTGTACCAAAGTGAGTGATAGTGCAGCCATTTATGCAGATAGCCATAATCTGGTTGCATTTATTTTTAAAAGTAAATAATGTTCTGAAATATAGCCAAACACTAGCATAATATTTAATGGAGAATAACTAGAGGATTTTTTCTGTTAGTCAGGAATCAGACAAGAGCATCACTATGTTCACTACTATTTACTGTCATGCTGTAATAGCCAATGCAATTAGACAAGATAAACCAGTTTGTGTCATAAAGAAAAAGGTAGAACTATCTCTGTTTGCATGTAGTATAATTATATATCTGAAAAACTCAAAAGACTGAAAGGAAAAACTTCTATAAGTAATAGGAAAATTTATTAAAATAACAGGTTAAAAATTTAACATACAAAAATCAATAGCCTACATATATACAACCAAAAAAAAAAAAAAAAACAGTGAACTATATATTGGAAAAGAAGACTCTATTTAGGGTAGTACATATATAAACTTTAAAATGTGTTCAAAACCTATTTAAGGAAATCTAAATGTTCCTGGAAAGGTAAAACAGTAGATTGAACAAATGAAAAGACAAACCATATTCTTAGATAGGAAGACTACATTGGAAAGAAGTCAGTTTTCCTTTATTAACCTGTCCTTATAGCATAATTGCAATAAAAAATACTATCCAGTTTCTATCAGGTGCTATACAGGTTTATTAAGAAGAACAAGCAAGAATAGCCAGGAAAACCATGAGAAAGAAGAAAAAGAGAGCCTAGCCTTTCCAAACATTAAAATGTACTATAAAGCCTCTATAATTAAGACATTTTGGTACTGATACATGAGAAGTCAGATAAACCAATGGAGCCGAATAGAAAAATCCAGAAATATGCTAACTGCATGTGTAAATATAGAGTACAATAAAGGTGGCTTCTCAAATCAGTGGGAAGTGATGGTCTTCTAAAGAGTAGCATTGAGATAAATGGAGAGCCATATGGAAAATAATCGCAGTATGCCAGGAAAAATTCCAACTTGATTAGCGATGTAAATGAAAGAAAAGAAAACATGCAAATGCATGTTTTAAAATGAATGTGTCCATTTATAACCTGAAAGCTCAAAAAATATTCTAAACTATGAATTAACATCCAGAAATAATAAGGAAAAAGATTGATGTATTCACTTTTGCATGGCAAAAAAAAAAAAAAAAAAAAAAAAACCACCATAAGCAAAATAAATATACATGACAAAATTGAAAGCATATTTGCAATTTATATCACCAAACTTCCAAAAATAAAGAACGAGAGGCCGTCTAACCTGTAGAAGAATGAGATGAGATACAAATAATTTAACAGAAAAAGAAATGCAAATGGATCTTAAATATATGAAAAGTTTCTCCAACCTCACTCAAAAATAAGAGAAAGGTAAATTAAAACTATACTGAAATGCCATTTCTCATCTATCAGATTGGCAAAACATCTAGAAGTCTTACTACATATTATGTTGGCAAGGTTGTGGAAACAATCATTCTTCTATATTATCATGGGAATGCAAAATGATAAAACCATTGGGCAGGGGAAATATGGAAACATATATAATAATAAAACTAAGCAGCTGTACTTCGATCCAACCATCCCAATTCTAGAACCCAAATATAGGCTAGCAAAAAATATTTTTTAAATGGGCACGAGGCTCTTCCTTGCACACTCTTTCTAAGAACAAGAATTGGAGATATCTTAAATGAACACCAGTAGAAAACTAGTTGAATTAACTGATTCATCTACTCTCTGGAAGAGTATCTCTGTACTTCTGTGGCATTATCTTCAGGATATAATGCAGGGTTTCTCCACAGCAACACTACTGATATTTTGGGCCAGATAATTCTTTGTTGCGGGGGCTGTCCTGTGTGTTGTAGGATGTTTAGCAGCATCCCTGGCCTGTACCTACTGGATGTCAGTAACAGCCCTCCTCCAAGTGTGACAACCAAAAATGCCTCCAGACACTACTGAATGCCCCCTGGAAGACAAAACCCTCCCCAGTTGAGAACTGATGTTAATGTTATGTTAACTGTAACTGTAATGTTAAATGAAATAGCATGGCAGGGAAGAGCGTATAAAGTATGTTTATACTAACAAAATGTTTGATGAGTAAACCATACATTTTTGTAAAGTTATCTGCAGGAGAAGGGAATAGAGTGTAGGGGGAAGGTATAGAAGCTGAACTGCTTTGAATATATTTTTTTTGAAAATTTGACTTTGGTACCTTTACATATAATATTAAATTAAATATTTAAAAAGCAAGTCTAAAATTTGAACACAAATACTATATATTCCTAGTTAGATGAATTCCTGGTTATTCTTGCTTGTTCTTCTTAAACCTGTATAGCACCTGATAGAAAGTAGATAGTATTTTTAATTGCAATTATGCTATAATAATTGCAATTATTTATCCAACTAGGAATAAATTATAACTTATTTTATTATTATAATCATTGTAATTATACATATATAATTATAAAAATAAATAAAAAGAACTACAAAATAATATGAAAATTATTTTTAATGGTCATAATTACAATTATAATAAGAATGTTGGAATTATTCTGAGATTTTTGTGCATGTGGTTCAAATAAAGCAGTGAATAATTTTGATGATGTCATTAAGCATGAGAAATTTCAGCATGAGAAAAAGGAGATACAAATGTAAAAACAATGAGATTAAGTAAAAACCTTGATGCTCTAATTTTGAATAGGAAGTAGCAATATGAACTCATGAAATATTTATTTTTTAAAAACCAAAAACATTTCCTGACTCTGTCCAGTGAATAAAACTGAAACATAATAGCCAATCCAGTAGCAATAAGTATTCCTAGCAGTGGATCATGGTATCTAAATATCATTTCTAACTAAAAAGAAAACAAGCCATTTTGGAGAAATGGGTAATTCAAGATTGGGGCAGAAAATGTGCAAAATAACACTGGAAAAAATTACTGGTAGCAATTATCAGAAAGCAAGGAAGCTATCTTAGAATACTAAGGTTATGTCAAAAGATGTCAAGAACTAACTGGAAGAGGCTCCTACAGGCCAAGGTAGGGCTATTTATGCATCATTAATATAATAACTGCAATAGAGAGGAACAAATCGGATGTGATTAAATTCATGAGTTCATAATAATGGTTGAAAAAGAGTACCTCATTTGTCACTTTGGGAGGAGCTAAGGAACCAACTCACTATTTCAAAATAATAAAGGGAAAGAATTATTTATCCTACCTTTCCTATATGAAATGTACTTCACAGTAACCAAATAGTTGAGAAGTTTCTTTTTAGAGAACTATTCCAGCTAATAAATAAGGAAGAAAATAATAGAATTAGAACATTATCAATCTGAAATTTTTAATGGATTATCTGTATAATGATTGCCAGTGTCTGCTAATATCACAGAACAAGAGAGAGAACCAGATACTATGTATCTCCAGATGGAAGTACACTAAATCACTCATCAAGGATTTTTGTCAAAAAAAAAAACAACAACGAGAAAAAAGGAAATTGAATCTTAGCAAACCTTTTAGATCAAACAACTTATAAGAACTACAGGGTACAGAGGGACATGTAAAACAAAACCACAGGGGCACTATGAGCAAAATTCAGACTGTGGAAACTAAAGAAAAAATGGCTCAGTTTCTTCAATACTGGCAATAACACCGTAAAAAATCCAAGGAAATAGTAAGAGAAGAGTTTGAAGGAGAACCTATAAATTAAAATAGAATTAACCCATTTATGGATGTATCAACCAAATGCAATGTTTGGACCTTATATGCATATCTTGATTAAAATAAATTATGAATATATATATGCATATATGTGATAAAAAGATACTTAAAAACAATTAGAGAAGTATGAACACCAATAGGCTGTTTGATGATATTAAGGAACTACTCTTCTCTGCTTAGGTGCAGCAATGGGATTGTGTGTGTTTGTGTTTATTCTAAGAGTCCTGTCTTTTAAAGATGCATAGTGAAATTACATGATGGGTGGGATTTGCTTTAAAATAACATGGGGAAATAGGCAGGGATGAGTGGCAGTATGATGAAACTAGATTAGCAATTGATTATCATCAAAGCTGAGTGATACATACTGGAGTGTTCATTACACTATTTTATATTTGTCTGAAAATTTACATAACAAAATGCTTTATGAAAGAAAACAATTAGGAAACTTATTGGGAAACTTCATACCTTAACTATCATTAGAGCTATGTTCTTTGCTAAACCCCTCCTATCAGGACAACCACAGTGCGTGGACACTGCCATTGAGAAGCTGTGACTGCTCTGAGTCCCACCTCATTGGCTCCTTTGCCTCTTCTGTGCTCCTTTTCCCATTCTGTCCCTGCCTCCACAGAAGTCCACCAAGAGAAACACATAATAAGAACTTAAGATAATGGCGCCTTAACAAACTAAGGTCACCTTGTGATCATATACATTGTGCATCAAAGAATTCCACAGAATTATCACCTTCAAGTAGCTGTTGCAGCTGTTCAATTAATAGTGAGAATATTGATCAGCTCATAGTTTATGTTCCTGCTAATATAAACTACTGGTTTATTGTCAACCTCTAATTACAGAGTGTTTTTATAAGAGAGCTTCCTCTGTGTTGCAAGAGCTACTAGAAGCTAGGATCCAAGGACATGGAAGGGGGATAAAAAGGAGGGAGGGCATACTTTTATTAGCAATGAGCAAATTGGCATTAGTCATCATTCTTGTCTTCTTTTAACTATAGGTATTTATCAAAGTGCTGGATAATAATGATAATGGCCCAGAATTCTCTCAGCCGAATTACGATGTGACAATTTCCGAGGATGTGCTTCCAGACACGGAGATCTTGCAGATTGAAGCCACAGATAGAGATGAGAAGCACAAGCTGAGCTACACTGTTCATAGCAGCATCGACTCCATCAGCATGAGAAAATTCCGGATTGACCCTAGCACTGGCGTGCTCTATACTGCCGAGAGGCTGGACCATGAGGCCCAGGACAAGCACATTCTCAACATAATGGTAGGACCGAAATCCTAATTTGCTCTCCTACAGAACCACTGACTGTTCAGGCCACACACATTAGCCTTCAGAAGTATAGGGCCCCTAAATTTTATAAGTAGTTGAAAATTTAGTCTTTTCACAGAGAGATTGCTTTCATTTTTGCCTTTTTATTTCATGAAGAATTACTGTTGTTAGATAGCAACTCTGTATTTTTGCCAAACTAAACTATTAGACAAGCTCTGCAGCAGGGGCTGCTCAGTAAATGCTCCAAACAGACTGACTTGAGAGGGAAGGAACAGGTCATGTTCCCAGGCTCTGGGGTTCGTTTGCACCCAGAAGATTTCAAAGAAAAATTGAAAAGACATTCCTTGAGAAGTTAATCACAAGGGTAATCATTTACTCAGCCTATGCAATGCTCAGTCCTTGGAAGGATTTGGAAAACCAATTTATTACTTATTGTACTGGCATTGGACCTAGTAGTAAATACTGGTACACAAGAGAGATCTCAATACATGCTAAAGCCTACAGAGAGTATCAATCTGAGTTTGTGTTCTTGGGACCTCCAAATTATGTAGGAGAAATTGCTTTACTTTTAGAGTAGTGTTTAGCTAGTTCACATAATTGGGAAGTAGAGATTAATAAGAAACATCCTTGATTAATTTATGGCCTGAAGTCTATCCCTCCAACCACCCAAGAATCCCCACAGCATTGCACAGCCACTTCCTGTCAGAGCCCCCACTGTGTTCCTTTAAGACCAGGTAGAAGGACAGACTTAATCTTCTGCCCTGATTGGCGCTAAAATACCGCACTAAGACAGTACAAATTCCTAAGCAGCTGAAAGTAATGTTCCACTAAGTTTTATTTTTCTTTCATAAGACTAGAAACCTTCCAACGACAAGAGGAAGTTTGAGTGTCATACACTTAGCTATAGTTTCCAACTAAGACTCCAGGAAACAGATGGGGTTACTTATAGAGGTCTTCCAGTCATCACTCTGGCCCTTCATTCATTCATTTAACATATATTTCTCAAGCACCTACTATGCACCAAACACTCTTCTAGGCACTGAAGATACAAAAAAGACAAAGTTCCTGCACCCTAGGAGCTTACGCTTAATTGGAACTGACCTGGATTTCAACAATCCCCAAATAAAGAGTCCAGCTTGGTCCTTGGGTATGGCAGACCAGTCTGCAGACAGGGAAATTCAGCATATTCACTGGGCTAATTCTGCATGTGTTTTCCCCAAGGGCAGAAACCTTGTGCTAGTGACTAACTCCATTCTCATGATTCTTTAAGCCATTTCTGTTCATTCTTTCTTTAACAAACTCAGAAATCCATTTGGTCACCCTCTACCATTTACCACTTACATAATTGAATATTTCAAGCAAACAAGTGCTTTACACTGCCTTTCTCCTAGCTAAGCCATTTTAGTCATTTTGCTCATTCCTCCTAGGTACTATTTCTGAAAACCCCTTTCTCTTTGTTGGCTCTTTTCGGTATATTTTCTAATTTCTTCACATCTCTCTGCAGGTATGGAGTTTAAAATTGAAAAAGCCAAGAACACATATTTGATTAGTGCTACATCAAATGATAGCAAAACCTTGTGGTTAAAGAAATGATTATTTGCAAGCTTCTGCCATATACAAACTAAAGGAAACTTTAAAACTGCCAAGCAAGGTTTTCTGGTGAAATCAGAAAGGGGGTGCTTCAGCACTTTGAAGAAAATGACAAATGGTTGTGTCAAGTGTGACATTTTATTTAACGTTTCTCTAAGTAAGAAATTAAGATTTGATTCATCTTCCCAATGGTCAGGGTTCTCTCAGCTCTAGACTTTTGTATATATTGGCCCTGAAAATGCCGCACACTACTACCAGCACCATTTTACCACTCCTACTTGTTCTCGTTACCTTTTTCAGGAAGCGAAATGCTAGGTTAGTTTTTTCTCACTATTCTGCGAGCACCTTTAGTGCATCCCATGAGAATACTTAGCCCTAAGCATTATACCCATCTATTTACTTGTTTGTATTCCCACTTGACTCTAAGCTTCTTAAGGGCAGGAACTGTATCAAATTCACTGCTGTACCATCAGAGCAAAGCCAAGGACTTAAGACAGATAGGTGACAATAAATGTTTGTTGAATGGATGAATGGAAATGCCTACATTGTGTTCATTAATTCCAGTCTTTAGTTGCCCCTACAGAAGAGCCTCTATCCACTATTCTGTTATCAGCTGTGTACACAAATAAGGGGGAGGCCACTGTATGGGGAGAGCCAGAGCACAGCGCTGTGTTTGTGATATCAAGGCATCAATTCTACACACACAGACTGAGCACAGACCACAGGCCAGACATTAGGCTGAGCAGTAAAGGTATTGTAACCCCTGCTCGCGATTTCCTCCCAAAGTTTCCTCACTCGATGATACTACCATTTATTGAGACCCTACTAGAAGCCTGGAACTGGGTCAAGCACTTTGCATGCATTATTTCATTTTGTCTTCACCCCAGACATAGCCATGTGAGTTCTTTGCTATTTAAGATTTGAGTCCCACCACTTCTTGTATTTTGCCTAAAGGTCAGAGATCAGGAGTTTCCTTATCGAAGAAACTTGGCCCGAGTCATTGTGAATGTGGAGGATGCTAATGATCACAGCCCTTATTTTACCAACCCACTGTACGAAGCATCTGTGTTTGAATCTGCTGCTCTGGGATCAGCTGTTCTGCAAGTGACAGCTCTGGACAAAGACAAAGGAGAAAATGCAGAACTCATATATACCATAGAAGCAGGTGAGAGCTGTTGCACTGCACAAATTTCAGCATAATGCATGGCATTTGACCCTCAGTAGCATTTATCACCGTGTAAAATTCAGATCATTAACAATAGAACATCTCTAAATGAACTTTTTTGGCCAAGCCGCTGTCCTATTTGGGAGATGATGGTGGATAAAGTTCTTGACGTTTCAGTAATAGGTTTTCCATCATTAACAGCAAGGAAAGTTTCCTTTGTTGTGTTCGATCTTGGATTTTTCTGGGATAGAGAAGAGAAAATAAATACGCAATAAATTTACTGGCTTTTACCTGTAGGCCAACAAGCCAGGGCCTCAGACTAAAATAACCAAAGCCACCGATAATCTGAGGGCTACCAGGGTGTTCTGTGAACTGAATCTTAACAAGTCTTTGTTTACTAGGTGGTCTGTGGGCTTCAGAAATTCCTTCAACCTCACAACACAAATTCACATCTTTGGAGGCAACCTGAGTAGCAGAGTAGATGGTAGACATGGATTCTGAACTGCTTGCTGAACCTGACAAATAAATACAGGCTCTTGTTTTGTTAAATTTTTTAAAAATTAGATGTTTTAAAATTAATTTTAACATCTATAAGGCAAGACCATAGTTTACTGACGGTTTGAAGACTGATAGCTAGAAAGCTTTTATGACGAGAGATGAATAGCTAAGCAAGAAAATAAACCTAAAAATGACAAATATCCTATCTCTGCCTGTATTCTCTTCCGCATTCCATCTTTTTTGAATATTCAAGCCACTTATTTCCAAAATGTTCTGCAACATTATGTCTGTCGTGAATAATGCCAAATGCAATCTCCTTTCATGCCAGGGATGGAAAGGCTTCTCTCCCTTCATTTAAATGTAGAGCATTTTTTAGAGGAGTTGAATTAAAATATGAATGCTAGGATGACAGTTTTGGACTAGAAATTTTAGAAAAGAAAAGCCAACAACCTTCTAAAAAAAAGTTATTGCATTAAATGATAACTTAAAACTATTTCTTGTATTAGGCACTCACATTTTACATGGGTCTGTGCTAAGCTCTGTTTAAAAAAAGAAAAAGAAGAAAAAGAAAAGATAAGAATTCATAATAGCAAAGTTTCCAGAGAGAATTTACCTATTTTTTTCTAGGTTTCCATGGAATTTCCTTTCAATCTAAAGCCTGACCAGTGTTTTCTTAGAAATGCTATTTTACATCTTTTATTTATCACAGGACATTTTTATTACTTAATTACATAATCTTTGTTCTTTGGGTTCCTCAAATAATATAAGGAAACTTTTCCAAAACATGAATATTTCAATCACATCCCAGAAAATGTCACCTAAACCAACAACTCTTTTTATTCTTTCTATTGTTTTTTCCAATATTGTGTGTTTTTCTTTTCCCCATATTCCTTCATGCATATACATTGTTTCATGTCACTGTAAGTATTTAGATATAGGGTTTTATTTCTACTTTTGTTACCATGTTCTAAACATTTGCTGTATGTCTCTACCTGCTTTTTATATTTGTCATTAAGCCTGATACTTATACTCCTTTGAGATAGCCAGATAATGTTTCAGTCAGTTTGGAGTTTCTTAAGGAGTAATTTAACTCACCATCCAACCAAAAAGACTGCTCTGCTTATCTTTTGACCTCTACAGACTACAGCATGGTGCCCAGTCATTTCTTTAACTGACTACAAGACAGAACAGTTATTTCCTTAAAACACCTTTTATATAGAAAACACGAACTTCCAGAAAACCATGGGAACAACTGATATCTCAAAAAAAAAAAAAAATGACCTTTGATTGTATGTAAGAAACTAGTGAGGATTACAATGTTCACAATAAATCTGAAATGGCCAGTGAGCCTCTTCACAGACAGACAAACCCACACTGGGCTGCACTGGTTTCTTCCCAGTCGAGGGTGGGAGCAGGTTTCTTCCCAGACGAGAGTAGGAGAGAGGCAGATCCCAGATGCTTCAGCACTTTGAAGCAAATGACAAATGGTTGTGTAAAGTATTATGTTTTATTTAACTTTTCTCACACACATCAGATAAGCAAGATTTCACTCTGTTTATTGGTGGGCTATAAATTTCCTGTCTCCTGCCTGTCCTCTAAAGTGACTACGGAAGCTTTTTATTTTGGCCTGAAGGACTGAGGCAGAATTTGAGTGCAGAGCTTCAGGTCTTATATCTACTTTGAGTTTTGTGTTTGGTGTCAGTGGTGAGTCTGAGGCAGGATTGTACAAGAGAGACTGGGACTGAGTTGAGTTCTGGTGGGGGCATATGGATCCCAAGATGCATATGAACAGAGAGTTTAAAATATATTTTTAGATTTAACTCTCCTCTCAATCATTCAACAAATATTGAGCAACTTCTTTGTAGCAGATGCTGTGTTGTGTACTGGATAAGGAATGGTAAGAAAAGCACAGCTTTTATTCAATTGCCAAAAATCTACAGAGACCATAGATTCCAAAAAGCAAACAGAGGTCAGTTTTTCAGGATTCAAGTGTAGCAGGAAAGAATAAGCAGAAAGTGGAGTCCAAGAGAATGGGTCAATGTGTCAAAGAGGGAAAGAGGAGGAGGGCCCACTTTGGACCTGATGTATCAGCACACCATTCTGGAAGGGTGTCGCAAGCAGATCAGCAGCCATGGGATAGCAGGGTTATGAATTTCTACTTGAGGCCAAGCACAGTGGCTCATGCCGGTAATCCCAGCATTTTGGGAGGCCAAGGTGGGTGGATCACTCGAGGTCAGAAGTTTGAGACCAGCCTGGCCAACGTAGCGAAACCCCATCTCTACAAACACAAAAATTAGCCAGGTGTAGTGGTGCATGCCTGCAGTCCTAGCTACTGTGGAGGCTGAGGCAGGAGAATCACTTAAACCCAGGAGACAGAGGTTGCAATGAGCCAAGATTGCACCACTGCACTCCAACCTAGATGGCAGAATGAGACTCCATCTCAAAAAAAAAAAAACAAAAAACAACAAAAAAAACCATAAAATTATATTTGAGGTCAAAAGCTGGCTCCCCATCATCCCCACCGTAGCATGTCTTGCTGGGTATGAAGAAATCTGCCGGGTGTGGAGTAAGGGAGGACTTACCTAGAAACTCTGCAATGGGGCGCCATGATCAGTGAACACTGAGATCCCTGGCTCCAGTAGCATTCATCAGTCAAGGTTACATGTTGGTGCCATCACTGGAAGGTGACCATTGCTTAGTTGAGGTGATTTCCCCTACAAAGGTCTGTGAATCACCTGTTGGATTCACACTCAATTCTATGACACTTCATTGCAAGCTTGAAAGTTTACTTATAAGATCATTGAACTTTTTATTGTTGTCATCATAAAATGGCCATGTTTAGGTTGCAAAGTAATAAATCATGTTGACATCAATGACAACATTGTTTAATATTCACATTTGGGGGGCTGGAATCAAAATGACCTCTTTATTAGATATACTTTGTCTTTTAAAATAAGCAAGTATCTTCTTGAAATAGATGTTACATGAACATGACCATTTTGTGTTCAGACATGGAAAACTTTACATAATTAGCATGTAGGAAGAAGTATGTAGACACACCTTACAACTGCCCTGAAAATCCTGGTCCCTATTTTAATGATTCCAACATTTAAATTACATGCCTATCATACTACAATATTCAAAAAGAAAGAAAAGTCCAGATAGAGTTGAATAACCAAGATCTTTAACTTTTGATTGGAAAGAATCTCAGCACAGAAGTATGTGTGTTCTTTGAGAAGTATGAGAAAGCTTGATAAGAAAAGCAAAAACAACTTGATGAAGGATACAACTTCGCGCTACCCACCGCCTTTCAGCTCTGTCGCCACCTACCTTCTTTACATACTCCACATTGTGTCTTCCCCATTCTTTATTCCTCTGTTATTTCTCTCATTCTCAACAATCCCAGATTTCAAACCACCACAGGTTTCTGAAGCAGAACTCTTAAACTGCTACAGTGTCATGGCCATAGCCCTTCCCCTGCCAGCTATGTCAAAGTGGGGTGCCCAGGTTTCAGTTTCACAAGGATTATGTCTCAGGTTCTTGGTTGCAGTGCTGGTTCAGATTCTTAACAGTTTCTTGGTGCACTAGAAACATCTCAAATGCTTGGTGAATAGAATGGTTACAGATTGAGCAACTGCCCTGTGACTTGGTATGTTTACTTTTATGTCTAGGTGTGTGCATGTGTGCATTCAGAGGCATGGGAGAGGGGTAGAGCATGAGTGGAGAATAGAAGAGGAGTCACGAAAATTCCTCACACTTACAAGGCAAATGATGACCTGCCAAGAATTCTCCATGCCTGACTGAACAAACCCCTTCACCAAAGTAGTGTTTTGGATAAAGTCATTTTTGATAGGGTGAAATAATACCAATTCCATGTAGTGAAGTTTGCTTTTGGGATAATCTGAAAACAACTGACTACTTTATAATGCTCTGAAACTATTCCCACAACCCTCTTTTCTTTAAACCTAGAACAGAAAATATGACACTGCTGCCTAAACCAGTGGCATTCATATGTGGGCTTCCCAATCTATCTGTCTTCTCACAAGGCTGGAAATAAGGAAGTCCTGCACATTCTTAGCAGAAAAGATCTCTCCTTCAGGCTCTCTTATTTACCAACTTGAATGACACAAGACTGTGTTATTGTCATTGTTGTTTTTAACCTGGATCTAGAAGCTACTGATCTGAAATTTACCATATTACTGGGAAGCTCATTTTTGTTGCTTTTCAGTACCCCTGAAAGAGAGGCCTCTCATTTCAGAATGACACAAATGAGTACTATAATTGCTTTCTACTTGCCACATTGCAGTAAAGTACCTGTAGATAAAAAGCCAATCAAAAAGATTTCAGTGACCCAAATGTAACTCATTTCACCATTGATTTCTGTATTTTAGGGAACACTGGGAACACGTTTAAGATCGAACCGGTCCTAGGCATCATCACCATTTGCAAAGAACCAGACATGACGACGATGGGTCAGTTTGTCCTATCCATCAAAGTCACAGATCAGGGATCCCCGCCAATGTCTGCCACTGCAATTGTGCGCATTTCTGTCACCATGTCTGACAATTCTCACCCCAAGTTCATTCACAAAGACTACCAAGCAGAAGTAAATGAAAATGTTGACATTGGAACATCAGTCATTCTAATCTCTGCCATCAGTCAATCTACCCTCATTTATGAAGTCAAAGATGGAGACATTAATGGGATCTTTACCATAAATCCATATTCTGGAGTCATCACCACTCGGAAGGTCCTGGATTATGAGCGCACATCCTCTTATCAGCTCATCATTCAGGCCACCAATATGGCAGGAATGGCTTCCAATGCTACAGTCAATATTCAGATTGTTGATGAAAATGATAATGCCCCAGTTTTTCTCTTTTCTCAGTACTCAGGCAGCCTAAGTGAGGCTGCCCCAATTAACAGCATTGTCAGGAGCTTGGATAACAGCCCACTGGTGATTCGAGCCACAGATGCTGACAGCAACCGGAATGCTCTGCTTGTGTATCAGATTGTGGAGTCGACAGCCAAAAAGTTTTTCACGGTGGACTCCAGTACAGGTGCAATTAGAACAATTGCCAACCTGGACCATGAAACCATTGCCCATTTCCATTTTCATGTGCATGTGAGAGACAGTGGTAGCCCCCAACTGACTGCAGAGAGTCCCGTTGAAGTCAACATTGAGGTGACAGATGTGAATGATAACCCGCCTGTTTTTACTCAGGCTGTGTTTGAGACTGTCTTACTTCTACCTACGTATGTCGGAGTGGAGGTTCTGAAAGTTAGTGCCACAGATCCTGACTCTGAGGTACCCCCTGAACTGACATATAGCCTAATGGAAGGCAGCTTGGATCATTTTTTAATTGACTCAAACAGTGGAGTACTTACCATAAAAAACAACAACCTCTCCAAGGATCACTACATGCTGATAGTTAAGGTATCTGATGGAAAGTTCTACAGTACCTCCATGGTCACCATCATGGTTAAAGAAGCCATGGACAGTGGCCTCCACTTTACACAAAGCTTCTATTCCACCTCAATCTCAGAGAACAACACTAATATAACCAAAGTCGCTATTGTCAATGCAGTTGGAAACCGCCTTAATGAGCCCTTAAAATACAGCATCTTAAACCCAGGAAATAAGTTCAAGATAAAATCTACCTCAGGGGTCATTCAGACGACTGGAGTCCCCTTTGACCGTGAAGAACAAGAGTTATATGAGCTGGTGGTAGAAGCCAGCCGTGAGCTGGACCATCTGCGTGTGGCCAGAGTGGTGGTCAGGGTTAACATTGAAGACATAAATGACAATTCTCCAGTCTTTGTGGGCCTCCCATACTATGCTGCTGTTCAAGTGGATGCAGAACCTGGAACTCTGATTTATCAGGTGACAGCCATTGACAAAGATAAAGGTCCAAATGGAGAAGTGACGTATGTCCTACAGGACGACTATGGCCACTTTGAAATTAACCCTAATTCAGGGAATGTTATTTTAAAGGAAGCATTCAACTCTGACTTGTCCAACATTGAGTATGGAGTCACCATCCTGGCCAAGGATGGTGGAAAACCCTCTTTGTCTACGTCTGTGGAGCTTCCCATCACTATTGTCAACAAAGCAATGCCTGTGTTTGATAAACCCTTTTATACAGCATCTGTCAATGAAGACATCAGAATGAACACACCCATCCTAAGCATCAATGCCACCAGTCCAGAGGGCCAAGGCATCATATATATCATTATCGATGGGGACCCTTTTAAACAGTTTAACATTGACTTTGACACTGGGGTCCTGAAAGTTGTTAGCCCTTTGGATTATGAAGTTACATCTGCTTACAAGCTGACAATAAGAGCCAGCGATGCCCTCACTGGTGCTAGGGCTGAAGTCACTGTTGACTTGCTAGTTAATGATGTAAATGACAATCCCCCTATTTTTGATCAGCCCACATACAATACAACACTATCAGAAGCATCTCTTATTGGGACACCTGTTTTACAAGTTGTCTCTATTGATGCAGACTCAGAAAACAATAAAATGGTACATTATCACATTGTCCAGGATACCTACAATAGCACAGATTATTTTCACATAGATAGCTCAAGTGGCTTAATCCTGACAGCACGGATGCTGGACCATGAGTTAGTACAACACTGCACTTTGAAAGTCAGATCAACAGATAGTGGCTTCCCATCACTGAGCAGTGAGGTTCTGGTTCATATCTACATCTCTGATGTAAATGACAACCCTCCAGTTTTTAATCAGCTCATTTATGAGTCATATGTGAGTGAATTAGCCCCCCGGGGCCATTTTGTAACCTGTGTACAAGCCTCTGATGCAGACAGCTCTGATTTTGACCGGTTGGAATATAGCATTTTATCTGGGAATGACCGGACGAGCTTTCTGATGGACAGCAAGAGTGGAGTTATCACATTGTCCAACCACCGGAAGCAGCGGATGGAGCCTCTGTACAGTCTCAATGTGTCTGTCTCTGATGGGTTGTTCACCAGTACTGCACAGGTGCATATTAGGGTACTTGGGGCTAACTTGTACAGCCCTGCCTTTTCACAAAGCACATACGTAGCTGAGGTGAGAGAGAACGCGGCTGCAGGAACAAAGGTAATTCATGTTCGAGCCACAGATGGTGATCCAGGGACTTACGGGCAGATCAGCTATGCCATCATCAATGACTTTGCCAAGGATCGATTCCTCATAGACAGCAATGGGCAGGTCATCACCACAGAAAGGCTAGACCGGGAAAACCCTCTAGAAGGAGATGTTAGTATTTTTGTGAGGGCCCTTGATGGTGGAGGGAGAACAACTTTCTGCACTGTGAGAGTGATTGTTGTGGATGAAAATGACAATGCTCCCCAGTTCATGACAGTGGAATATAGAGCCAGTGTCAGGGCAGATGTTGGAAGGGGCCACTTGGTCACTCAAGTTCAAGCCATAGATCCCGATGATGGAGCAAATTCAAGGATTACTTATTCCCTCTATAGCGAGGCCTCTGTTTCAGTGGCTGACCTCCTGGAAATCGATCCTGACAATGGCTGGATGGTCACAAAGGGTAATTTTAACCAGCTGAAAAATACAGTGCTTTCGTTCTTTGTCAAAGCAGTAGATGGGGGCATCCCAGTAAAGCACTCTCTCATTCCTGTCTATATCCACGTCTTGCCCCCTGAAACATTCTTGCCATCATTCACCCAGTCTCAGTATTCCTTTACCATTGCAGAAGATACAGCCATTGGGAGTACAGTGGACACCCTGAGGATTTTGCCCAGTCAGAATGTCCGATTCAGCACAGTTAATGGGGAACGGCCAGAAAATAACAAAGGAGGCGTATTCGTCATAGAACAGGAAACAGGCACCATTAAACTTGACAAACGCCTTGACCATGAAACCAGCCCAGCTTTCCACTTTAAAGTAGCAGCCACTATACCCCTGGACAAAGTAGACATTGTGTTTACTGTGGATGTAGATATCAAGGTATTGGATTTAAATGACAACAAGCCAGTCTTTGAAACTTCAAGCTACGACACCATTATAATGGAAGGGATGCCTGTTGGCACCAAACTCACACAAGTGAGAGCTATTGATATGGACTGGGGCGCCAATGGACAAGTCACTTACTCCCTCCACTCGGATTCCCAGCCCGAAAAGGTAATGGAAGCATTCAATATTGACAGCAACACGGGCTGGATCAGTACCTTGAAGGACCTAGATCATGAGACAGACCCCACATTCACCTTCTCTGTGGTGGCCTCTGACCTTGGAGAGGCATTCTCTCTCTCCTCCACAGCCTTGGTATCTGTCAGAGTGACAGATATAAATGATAATGCACCAGTCTTTGCGCAGGAAGTGTACCGAGGGAATGTGAAGGAGAGCGACCCACCAGGCGAGGTGGTAGCCGTCCTCAGCACCTGGGACAGAGATACGTCCGACATTAATCGCCAAGTGAGCTACCATATTACAGGTGAGTAAACACCCCTAGTTTTCATTATGTGCTCTGCTTTATAAAGAAAGATGGAAGATGGCAGGGGGAAGAGTAAAGGGAGAAGGAAGATGGGATAAGGAGTCAAGTGTAATGAAGCCTCTCTGGAGCTGAGTAAAGGATCTCTGAGAAGACTGCGTTTTTTGCTTGTTGGCTGTTGCTAACTCAGCCTTAGTTTGGAGTTCACAGGTTTGTCGTAAACGTGTTACCCACATTGGTAACTAGTCTTTGTGTCACCTCTTCCTATTTAAAAAGGAGTCCAGCCAAATATCTCAGTTGAGGGAATGAAAATAACAACTTTCTGGTGGAGAGGTTCTGCTTTTAAGCATGTTCCTTTTTTCTACCTTTTGCAATACTGAGCAAAGCAAATAGCTTGATCACAGTAGGCTTCACATGCACACTTCTCCTGGCCATAGCAACACATGTGCACCCACGTACACACATTAGATGGCATGGTTTGATCCTTCCCTGAGAAATCCTATATTATAACTACAAATCAAGGGGTATTTCTTCTGACAACCAAATTTTTTTGGATTTCTTTTCTGTCTTTCAGACTAGCAAGTAGCAATTAAAGGGGAAAGCCAAGATAGACAAAGTCAGTCATTAAGAAGGCACAGAAAATGTCACTGTTGCCCTGAGAGGCTAAGGATTTCATCTCAGAGTAGTTTCCCAGGGGGCAGCTGACCTTTAGCTGAAAGAAGAGAGGGTTGGCAGTGTGGGAACATTCTTCCTAAAAACTATTTGGGGGGTGGGTTAAAGCTAATATTTTGATGTTGTCACATTCAAAGGCAGAACATAAACAAAGTGCCAAAAGATTGTAAAGAATCATCAATACTTGTAGTCAGGTGTCTTCCCTTTAGAAAAACTACATCATTCAGAGTGAAAAATGAATTAATTAGAATGCCCTTAGGACATAGAATCTGCTTAAGTATGTTAGTAGGAAAGTTAATTAATCACTGCAGAGTAAGATCCACAGTAGAGCAAACGTGTCAATGCTTGGGGTTGCCACACTTTTCAGCATGATTCTCTTCCTTTTTCTTTATGGGACAGTTCTCTTGGTGATGTCTTCCCCTTGAAACACTATGCATTTTATGATTTATCTGAGACTTTCTGTTCTCATTAAAATATGTATTTCTGCAGTTAAAACATGAAAGATAGTGAAGAAAGAGGTGAGTGAAGCATCACTTTAATTCATTTGCATTTATTTTCAGGAAAAAAAAAGCTGCTTAGGCATTCTGAAGGGTCCTTTTCTATTTGGAAAAACTGTAAAATACTCAGCCTTAATTATTTATAGATAGCCTCTGAATTGTCAATGGATGATTTAAAGGGACTATCCCATTGACTTTAGCAAAGTAATGAGTACAGAGTAGCTTAAAGCTACTGTTACTATTAGCAGCGCCAACCACCAACTGATTTTAATTAGATTTAACTTTTGCTCTTGATGTAACACAACTTGGCTGTGCTGCCTCCGATTAACAAAGGACCATTAATCATTTTATGTAACAAAAGAACAGTGTGGGCCTGCACTGAAAGCATTTAATAGAGAGGTTAAATTTGTGTGCGTTGAAATAATATTCAACTAAAGCATAATTGAATCCTGGCCAGTGGTGGAGGAAAGTGATATCCCAGGGAGGACCCTGAAGCTCCCTCGAGCAGGGTTGCTCAGCCACACTGCTATTGACATTTGGGGCCAGATAATTCTTTGCTGAGGGAGGCTGTCCTTTGCACTGTATGATGTTCGGCAGCATCCCTGGCCTCTACCCACTAAATGCCAGTAGCACATACCACCACCATCACTTCCCTCCCACCAAAGTGACAAGCGAAAATGTCTCCAGACGTTGACAAATATCCCCACAGAGGGGACGGGCACAGTCGTCCCCAGTTGAGAACCACTGCCCCAGAGGAATATACAGCTCTTGCCTTTTCTACACTGGCTGATTTGGTTTCATTGTATTCCACTGTGACTTGCCCCCACTCCCAGTGCTGAGGCCCTCAGACTAAGCAGCCCCTTGCCTTATAAGCAAGAATGTGGTCTGACACTCAGAATCCCACTCCGTCTCTTCAGTAGGACCCTGATATTTGCCCACTGCTTTGCAAAGATTCATTGTAAGTAGGGGATATGGCTCCACGTTTTCAACGAAGTAGTAGTCAGGATGCAGTATACTTTCCTTATTTGTTTATTTTCAGTCTTTCCCTCCAGAATGTGATCTCTGCCGTGACAGCAAATATTTTTGCTGGTTTTGTCCACTGACATAGCCCTGCTGCCTAGAACAATGCCTGGCCCAGAGTATATGATAAATACTTGAATGTCCAAATAAATGAAATAGTGATGATCAAACCTGACTCCTGACTTATTGCCAGCGGTCTTGCCCAGTCTTTCTCAGTGTCTGAAATGACATTTTTCCCCTCTTGCGGATTATGTCAAGGTTGTGATCTTCCTTCCTCCTCCTGTCTTGTTCCCCAAGCTGCTTTTGCCCCCATGTAGCTTAATGATGTGGAAAAGTCATATTGCTGGGACCGCTGTCAGTGCTTCAGCATCCTAAAAAGCTGTTCCACTTCATCTGTTTTCTTTTCTTCCATGTTCCCCAGCTTCACTCTGATACATTTGGTCTAATTGCAATGCTTATCTTTGAACTGCTTTTTAAATGACCCCTCGTTAGGGCTATTTAACACTAATGGGACTTCCTCTGTGGTGAAAACTTTTCTCCCTCAAACTCCAGTTCTTATGAGAAGAGCACAGCTGTATGATAAAGCCTTCATTAAAAGATTCCTTAATAGAACTAACTGCCTTTCTTGACTGCATAATCAACGGCTAATGAAATTGTCTTGGTAACAAGAGCTAGAGTGTATTACATCCTCTCTGGAGACTAAGTGGAAAGACAATTGTGTCAGCCTGAGAAGACGATTGATTGTTCACAGTTTGAATTTGATTGTTCTTAAGGGGAACTAAACAAGAGATCATCTCCAGCTTCTCTAAGTGGATTTTATTATCTTGGAAAGTTACTGTTTTGCTTTTCACAGAAGCCAAGCATGTAAATATCATCCTTTGTTGCCCCAGAATCAAAGGGAGTTTCAGTATCTTTTTAGTATCCTAAATGATACAGTTTGAGGAGTACCTGGATGACCCCACATGCACCTCTCAAGGTAGGTGTAGATTAAGACATTTCATTGCACATCTTCAAAAGCTCTTCTGTTTTTTTAACTGCAGGAGGAAACCCTCGAGGAAGGTTTGCTCTGGGCCTGGTGCAAAGTGAGTGGAAGGTCTATGTGAAGAGGCCTCTAGACAGAGAAGAACAGGACATTTACTTTCTCAATATCACTGCCACTGATGGGCTTTTTGTCACACAGGCCATGGTGGAAGTGAGCGTCAGTGATGTGAATGACAATAGCCCAGTGTGTGAGCAGGTGAGATTTGGGAATAGGGCTCTGCTTTTACTATGCTTCTCCAAAATCAAATCAAAGCCCATTTCACTTTGCTTCTTAAGGCCAGGAAAACTTCTGCTCTTATCTGCAATTGGGTATAAGAGGGTAGGAGGTGACGTTTAGGAAGAAATATTGAAAACATGAAAAGAGTATAGGTAGTAAGATCAGATACCTAATTTTGTACCCTGCCCCCACCAAAAAAAAAAAAAAGTCTTAAATAATTTTTTGAGTAAGTCATAAAGGACTTTAGTACTTATTCTATTTAAATCACTGATATCATAAAAGAGAAATGGACCACTCTACAGGATGTTAACTTGTTTATATAAGTTTACACATTTGGTTAGTGGTAATGTTGGTGCTAAACACTGGTCTCCAGGCTCCTTGTGAAGTGGCCTTTTTACTACTATATAAAACATAATGCCAATGGAAGATACAAGTACTAGATATTATGTTTTCTCATACCGAAATTAAATCACTATTTATTCTTTTCTATCATGTAGACTGAGAGACAATATTGGTGTCCTGTAGATTAGAAAAGTATTGCAAATAGATTTAGTCTCTCATACTAATGCCAAATGCTGGTAGTGGCTCTTTAAAGAGTTGAAGAGAATTCCTAGGACTCACTGGGGCTCAAGAGAAAAACAGACAACCATGGTCAATGTGTGGTGTGTGTTATGGTTCCACAAGAGTGGGGATGTTCTTCTGTTTCCTTTGCCATGGTACTCTTAGTGTCTAGAATGGTACCTAACGCATAGTAGATGCTCAATAAATATTTGTTAAATGAATAAGCACAGGAGTGGTAGAGTAGCAGATATATGATGTTTATATAATATAATATATTGTATTATGCTTCTGTAGTGCAGGAAAAAATAACAAAAGCTAAATTATATCAATGAATTTTTAAAGAAATCCTATATAATGCTAAATATGGCAATTGCCCCCACAAATACTAATGATTTTTATTACCTTTCTTCACCTCTGTCCAGGTTGCATATACAGCATTACTTCCTGAAGACATTGCATCAAATAAAATCATCCTGAAAGTCAGTGCAAAGGATGCTGATATTGGATCCAATGGAGATATACGATACTCACTCTATGGATCTGGAAACAGTGAATTTTTTCTAGATCCAGAAAGTGGTAAGCTGAAATTTATTCTCTGGGTAAATGTCATTGTTAATCCATGAGAGAAGTTAAACTTATGTGATCTCATCACTAGTAAATAGTTAGTAGTATACTTGCTCTTATAGGGATGGAGGGAAAATTTCCCTTCCATCCTTTCTGAATATTTGCTGAAATGAACTGACCACAGACAGACAGATTGACAGGAGAAAAGGCATATAGATTTACTTATGTGAACATGGGTACCACAGCCCCAAAAATAGGAGACTCAAAGAAGGGCCGGATGGTTAAGGCTAGGGGAGAGGGAAGTTGGGGAACTGTAGGCAATTTTAGAGGAGTAGTCAATGATTTTTAGGGAAAGTGAATAACCTGGAGGGCATCCATTATTTTGTAAATAATTCTCCTAGGAAACTCAATGGAACTGGAAATAGTTGGGAAGGTAAGGGATTGAACTGACTGTGAACAAAGGTTATCTAGTTATGCAGATAAAGTCTCCCAGTTAATCTCTTGGAGCTGACCTCAGAAGAAGAGATGGAAAATCTGTCTGGATGTGGTGATGACTTTTAGTCTCTTTTCTCTTCTCTAGTGGTCAATCTTTCCCAGTTGTTTGATGAGATTTCTATGCAGGGGGATCCTAAGACAAATGCATTTCTTTTGGAAAGAAGTTTTCTTAGATGAGGAAATTTCAAAGAGAGTCTTCACCTGCACTTGAGAGAGATGAGGGGAATAAGAGAAAGTTTGAAAGTTCTTGGTTCTAAGGCAGCTTTAAGGCCTTCCAAATTTTTTTTAATTGAAGGTGCTCAGTATGCCAAAGCGCAATACTTTGGGGTGTCATCCTCTGCACCCCAAGAATATGATGCTCAGTATCTTGGACTCTAAGAAATTATAGGAGCACATCCAAATATGGGTGTTCTGGACCACAGAAACTTTTTATTTCCTTTGTAAAACTTGCCCAGACTTTACCTACATTTATTAGCATCAAGTAAGGAGACATCTCTGTTTGCTTCTCTTGTTTCTCATATCTGTAAGTTTTAAGGTATATGCTCGTAACAGGTATAAATGAAGTTATATCATAAATGCAGGTTGCCATAAAAAGCAGACAGCAATTCATAGAAAGGAGAATTTTTCTCACTTTGAAATGTCTTTAGGGTCCCTTTCTGGTTCTTATTAACACAGTTGTCTAGTTTTTATCAAACTTGCTTGCCTAGTTTATCCAAACCTATGAGCCCTCAGATTTGCTTGGTTGTACATTCAGGTAAAATTGACAAGGTGCTAAAGGCAGATGCTTGCATTGAAGGCCAGAGCTAATGGAAAAGCCTTTTATATGGAGGCAAATTATTTTAGTTTTGTAGATTAGATGACCCATCCAATGACATTTTTAATTTAAGCATAAAGATTGGCTGGCTTGCATATTTTCAGTGTTGTGTTGATTCTAGTGAACAATAACTGACTATTGAGCCTCCAAAAAGGTAGTGACTCTTCCCTGCCCCACTCCCATAAGAAGTTGCATCCTACAAGGAAGCACTGACTTAGCTACATGGGAATATACTACTCAGCTATATGGGCCTGATGACTATCTATTCAATAGGTAACATTTATTGAGTAGCCAGTAGACATAAAAGCACTTTATGGGATATTTGTGGTAGACTCCAAGATAAACAAAATAAATCATGCCCAAGGGATATTGTAATCCAGTAGGGAAGACAGGCAAGTAAACTAATAATAATAATGTAAGGCACAATGAAATGAGTGTTCAGGAGAAACATAAGGGGAGCCATATCTGGGCACAGATGAAGATGTAACTAATATTCCGATAAGACAAGGAAACTGCTTAAAGGAAGAACTAGCATTTGAACTGAGTCAGAATTCTCAGTGGCTTAAGCAGGAAACTGCAAGTTGTAGGAACAGCATGACCAGAGAGCATAGCGCATCCAGGTAATGTCGTATACAAAAGTGGAGGGAAAACTACTTTAGGCCAGATTGTGGAGTGTCTTGAATGTTCCAATGAAATGCCCTGGATGCTTTTTTAGTAGGAGAGGGAAATGATCCAGCCTGTATCCAAGAACTGGCTGGCCATGACCGGGAAGCTAAAAGATGAACTCCCTTAATAAATATAGGTAGCTTCGGCCAGGCACAATGGCTCATGCCTGTAATCCCAGCACTTTGGGAGGCCGAGGCGGGTGGATCCTGAGGTCAGGAGATCAAGACCATTCTGGCTAACACAGTGAAACCCCGTCTCTACTAAAAATACAAAAAAAATTAGCTGGGCATGGTGGCAGCCACCTGTAGTCCTAGCTACTTGGGAGGCTGAGGCAGGAGCATGGTGTGAACCCGGGAGGCGGAGCTTGCAGTGAGCAGAGATGGTGCCACTGCACTCCAGCCTGGGCGACAGAGCAAGACTCAGTGTCAAAATAAATGAATAAATAAAATTAAATAAATAAATAAATAAATAAATATAGGGGGCTTCATCCAAATAATACCTACTCATTTTATTTAGGAGTGATAATATTTCATGAGTCATACTTTCCACCAAATAACATTTATTCAGGTTTGTCACTGTGCTTGTTGTCATCATCTTATGAAACTTGAACAACAAAAATATCTGCACACAAGCTGGTATCCAGCACCAATACAGCTATTCCAGTGGTTAAAATACAGACATAACATTGCTCCATGTGGGATGCTAAGGAGCTGCTTTTCCATGCTCCTCAAGTTTTCTCCCACTTGACTCCTCCCCAAGCAACGTCAGGCCCTTCCACAATCCAGCAAGTTAAGGGTTAACCCTTGCACAATCGGGGTCCTTCAAGACCCTGCTCCCCTAAAGCCAGCTTCTGTTTTCATTACCTGTTTTCCTGCAAATGATGGAGTAAAAAGTTGAGTATCTGGAGGCAAAGAGACTGCCCTTCTAGGTCTGTGGGTTGTTGACAATATTGACCATCAGAGAACTAGAGATACAAGTCCATTCTCTGTGTGTTTTCTGGACATATAGCAGAAATCCAGAGACTGATCTCCAGAGTAGATCTTGAGAGGTTTAAAGAGGTTTGAGGCTTCTCCATGTAGTCAAAAGAAAGAGCCCCTTATACCAGAGGTTTCGAAAGGGATTAATTTGAAAGTCACACAGCTGTTTTGTTTTTGCATCTAGAATCCCATACATTTTTCCATACACATAAATTGTTGGATTTGCTACATTTTAAGTGTGGGACACCTGGGCCAAATGACATTAGTCCTTCCTATGTTGAGAGTGTATATAATTGGTCCTCTGCTCTCCAAAGAAAGTTTTTAAAAACTCAGACCAATTGTGCTGCCATTTATTTTCACAGGCGAGTTAAAAACCTTGGCTCTGTTGGACCGGGAAAGGGTCCCTGTGTACAGCCTAATGGCCAAGGCCACTGACGGGGGTGGCAGATTCTGCCAGTCGAACATCCACCTAATCCTGGAGGACGTGAATGATAACCCCCCTGTGTTTTCTTCTGACCACTACAACGCCTGCGTCTATGAGAACACAGCCACCAAGGCTCTGTTGACCAGAGTTCAAGCCGTGGACCCCGACGTTGGTAAGTCAGTTGCAGGCATCTCCCTGTCACACAGTGGACACTTTGTCTTCAGGTGCTGCCATTCCTTTAGTTCTATGAGAACCTTCATCAGCCCCCTTGGTTCTTTACCACAAGAACATGTACATTAAACCCCATTTCAACTATTCAGTTGATACACTTCATATGCGTGAGGAAAGTCCTCTTTCTTGAGTTTGAAGAAGAGATACTAAGAAGTCCTTTACCTTTTAGCAAAGGAATTTGGGTTGGTTTGTTTGGGTTTTGTTTTGTTGTTTTTAGATTTTGAGCTTTTGAATAAAAATGATAGATTTCCTCATTGTCTTTTCCTCCTAAACATAGTCAAAAGGCTATGTTGTAAAGCAGGGAGAATTCGATTCGTTTCCATTTCTGTGACGAACTGGATCACATGCTTTAGCTATGTAAAAACTAATTACTAAATGTGCTGCCAGTCCAACATGGATTTTTTAAACTGCCATTTTCCAAAGCATTTGTGTCATATATAAACTGACATTGTTCAGCAGAGTGGCGGTGGGGGAAATAAGGAATTAGAACTGAAAGTTGCTAATAAAGTTTATGTTCAAATCCACTTTACATAATGAGATGGTGAGTTAGAAAAGACTGGAGTTAATTGCTAGGTAGACCTTCTGAGAATGCATAAGTTATTGAGGTGACTGCATGATGGAATGTAAATACAAAAGGGCATATAGACAGCCTCTCGGTTGTGCATTTTAAGAGCTGTAAATCAGAATACTAGGAAATGATGAGGTGTGTCTGCTATGCTAAACAGGCCTTTATATAATTCAGTGTCATATTGCTTAATTCTGAATTGAAAGAAAAATTATTGGACTAACGGAAAAGTAAATACATGATAATTAGTTAAAAACAAACGTAGAGCCCAGGGTCTCTGCATATTTTCCCTTAGAGAAATTAGTGGCTACAATTTGAATTATTGCTCTTGCCTCATTAGCATAATTTTCAAGGCTGAGAACCAACCCTTTTAAAAGTCTACATATTAAAGAGCTTTGTGAAAAATGGCAAACAAGAAAGACCTCTTACTGATATATATTTATGTAATACCTACAAATAGTCTCTTTTTTAAAGGAGGATTAGAAAACATTCTCTGGACTCTTATTAGCAGATGACTTTGGGGAAAGAGAACAGAATTAATGGAAATGAATCACTTAATCATTTTAAATTTGATTTTGAGAATGTATAATTAGGCCATAGATGAAATTTTAAAAGCTGAAAGGTTGGAATTTTTCTCGGCACTCCATGAAGGAGTTGAGTGTACCCAAGCTGCTAGACTGGACACGGATGTCTGATTAGTGCACATGGTGCTTTTGAAACATGTGGGGGTGGATTGGGGTGTTACTGACTCACAGACAGTGTGCTTGGAGCTGTTTTGTAAGTTGTGAAGAACATGCTATGTCCTCCTTTCACTTCTTTTGAGTCAGATGGCCTGGTTGGGAGTTGGGGAGGAAGGAATGTCTAGGTTCTGGACATTTAACAGGGCAGAGATGATAAAGACTTTAAGGAACCAAAACTGGAATGAGGATCTTACCAGCACCTTGATCAACTCATTTTTTGATAAGGAGTAAGAGGCTTATATTCAAAGCTTCAAATAGAGACACAGATTATAAGGGTACTGCTGGCATCTATGTATAAAGTATAGTCACCAGGCCATTGCATCAGCCACAGGAAAACTGTGGCATAAGATACCAGATTTTAGTTCATTTTCTCAGTTTTTGTAGATCTCTTTTAGCTTTAAAATATACAAGAACTAAGACAGCTGAGGAAGAACAAATGAATATTTCTAACAACACAGACTGAGCACCTACTACGCCTTAGACAGCATACTGACGAAGTGGTTGTGAAAGTCTTGGACAGAGTAAACAGGAGATTCCAGTCGCAGCAGCATCAGTCTGAGCTGCAATCAAATGAATGCTGACATTCTTCAGAATCCCTGTCAATGATTGGTGGCTTAAGACATTTTCATTAGTGGCCTGATAAGAACATTTACTGCCTCAAAAGTGACCATCTCTCCCTGTTTCCTAAGAGATTACAAACCAGTGTGAGCTGTGCACTGAGATTACCAGATTGTTGAGGGTGGAATTTATCTGGGAGCCAAAATGAACCTCTCTCTGGAAGCTGAGTTTGCACATGAATGGTCATTGCACACAAATCTAGCTTTCTAGTTTGGCCTCTACAGTGTTCAAAAGAGAGACCAAGGTGAGCAGATCACAAGGTCAGGAGTTCACGACAAGCCTGGCCAATATGGCGAAACCCCATCTCTACCAAAAATACAAAAATTAGCCAGGCATTGTGGTATGCGCCTGTAGTCCCAGCTACTCGGGAGGCTGAGGCACAAGAATTGCATGAACCCAGGAGGCGGAGGTTGCAGTGAGCCAATATCACACCAGTGCACTCCAGCCTGGGCAACAAAGCGAGACTCCATCTCAAAAAAAAAAAAAAAGAAAGAAAAGAAAAATAGCTATTAATATTTAAAAGTCAGAATTTCATTAGAAATTTAGATTTGCAGCATTTTATAAAAAACAACAGCACTCAGAAGACTCAGCAATTCCAGGCACACAGGTCCCCCATGGCAGGAGCTAAAGAGCAGCTGCATCCTTGACATTGGCCACAGCACTAACCTTGCCTCTGCTAGCCAATTTTCTTACTTATTGATATGGTTTGGCTGTGACCCAACCCAAGTCATATCTTGAATTGTAGTTTCCATAATCCCCATGTGTCGTGGGAGAGACCTGGTGGGAGGTAATTTAATCATGGGGCGGTTATCCTCATGCTATTCTCATGATAGTAAGTGAGTTCTCATGAGACCTGATGATTTTATGAGGGGCTTTCCCCCCTTTTGTTGGCACTTCCCCTTTCTGCCATCATGTGAAAAAGGATGTGTTTGCTTCCCTTTGGCCTTCCGCTGTGATTTTAAGTTTCCTGAGGCCTCCCCAACCATGCAGAACTGTGAGTCAATTAAACCTTTTCCCTTTTTAAATTACCCAGTCTCAGGTACATCTTTATTAGCAGCATGAGAATGGATTAATACATTTGTGTTACCTCCTGACCTCGTTTGCAGATCGTTCTCTAGTATGACAAGGAAAGGTCTGATTTTTAAGCTTTTTATTTTGAAATAATTACAGGTTCACAGGAAGTTTCAAAATAATATATAGAGAAGTCAAGAGTTTCTTCACCCAGCCCTTCTCCCAGTGGTAACACCTTGCCTAACTATAGTATACCAACAGAGCTAGGAAATTGACCTTGGTACAATCCACAGAGTTGATTCAAATTTCAGGGTGTGTGCGTGTATATATTTCTATGCAATGTTATCACCTGTGCAGCTTCATGTAAGCACCACATTCATATATCACACACCTCCCACTTTGCTGCCCCTTTGGAGCCAGACCCACCCCCTCCCTACACCTCCTTCCCAATCCCTAACCCCTGACAACCACTGACTTCCATATCTATAATTTTCTTATTTCAAAAATGCTATTTAAATTAAATTATATAGTTTGTAACCTTTTGAGATTAGTCTTATTTTTTCACTCAGCATAATTCTCTTAAGATTCATCCAAATTGTCTAATTGGTTTTTGATCCTACTGAAGATCATTGGCTTCATTTGTGTAAATGACAGGCATATTTGGTTCATGAAACTTCTTTGGTTAAGCGCATTGCTTTACCAGAAGTTGTAAATTATTCCAACCAGTGCTATGATCTGAAATTTGTGTCCCTCTAAAATTCGTATGTTGAAACCTAATTCCCAATGTGTCCATATTAAGAGAAGCATCCTTTGGGAGGTGATTAAGTCCTGAGGGCTCTTCAGTGCCTTTATAAAAGAGGCTTCAGGGAGCCTGTTTGTCCCTTCTGTCATGCAAGAACACCTAGTGTCTGGTGGAGGCCCCTTTCAAATAGAATGTGTCCCCACCAACACCAAATCTGCTGGTGCCCTGATCTTGGACTTCCCAGCCTCCAGAACTATGAGCAATAAATTTCTGTTGTTTATAAATTACCAAGTCTCGGGTATTTTTTATAGCCCAAACGGACTAAGACAGCCAGCAATTGACTACAAAATGTACCATTCATTATGAATTGCAAAGAAAAGATAAGGATATAATCTGAAATCTGACTCTATGACTTGCTAAACCTTCATATCCTGATTTGATAAATTTAAAATATATTATTGCTTTTAGCCAAACAACTATTTTTCTATGAATCACTTATAATGAACTAACATTAATGTTAGAGTCATTGCCTGGGTCAGGAATAAAATAAAAACAGAAGAGGACAAGATAATTTTACACCCATTTTATGAGTTCTAAGAAATACCATGGCAGCTCTCTAGATTTTTAGCATTAAGTTCAATTGGAAATATCTTTGCTCCCATAAACTGGTGACATGACTTCATGACCCAACATTTATGAAAAAGGGAAGTTAAAGGTGAATAGTAGTAAAATGAATAGTTGTTAAAGGGAACACACATACCGTTAATAGTACATGGACACGGGGAGGGAAACATTACGCACCGGGGCCTGTTGGAGTGTGGGGGGCAAGAGGAGGAAGAGCATTAGGACAAATACCTAATGCATTTGGGGCTGAAAACCTAGATGACGGGTTGATAGGTGCAGCAAACCACCATGGCATATATATACCTGTGTAACAAACCTACACGTTCTGCGTACGTATCTCAGAACTTAAAGTAAAATTTTAAAAAAGCAAATTTCCCAGAATGAATAGGATTTCCACAGTCAGGGGTAGGAATGCATTCAGGAAGATAGAAGCCAGGAAGTTGGGAAAGTGTGGACCAACTTTCACTTGGTCCAGGAGGGAGGAGAGGTTAATGAGATAGGAAAAGTAGACCGGGCCTGATTGTGGTTGTTTGTGAAGCCCGCTTAATTAAACAGATGGAAAAGAACCATTAAGCACATTTGAGAAAAGAAATAATGAATTCAGAGTTTGGGGAATGCTAATCTGATAGGAGCCTCTGAAATGAATTGGAACAAGGAAAACCAGGGACTAGGAAAGCTCCTAGGAGTGTATTAAGAAAGACCACAAGGGCCAAAATGAGAGTGGTGGCTTTGGGATTTAAAAATAAGAAGCTGGTGGACCGGGTGCGGTGACTCATGCCTGTAAATCCCAGAACTTTGGGAGGCCGAGGCGGGTGGATCACGAGGTCAGGAGATCGAGACCATCCTGGCTAACACGGTGAAACCCCGTCTCTACTAAAAATACAAAAAAATAGCCGGGCGTGGCGGTGGTCACCTGTAGTCCCAGCTACTCAGGAGGCTGAGGCAGGAGAATGGCGGGAACCCGGGAGGCGGAGCTTGCACTGAGCTGAGATCACACCACTGCACTCCAGCCTGGGTGACAGAGCAGGACTTTGTCTCAGAAAATTAAAAAATAGGCCGGGCGTGGTGGCTTACTCCTGTAATCCCAGCACTTTGGGAGGCCGAGGTGGGCGGATCACGAGGTCAGGAGATCGAGACCATCCTGGCTAACACGGTGAAACCCCGTCTCTACTAAAAATAAAAAAAAAATTAGCTGGGCATAGTGGCGGGCGCCTGTAGTCCCAGCTATTCAGGAGGCTGAGGCAGGAGAATGGCGTGAACCCGGGAGGCGGAATTTGCAGTGAGCCGAGATCGCGCCACCGCACTCCAGCCCGGGCGACTGAACAAGACTCCGTCTCAAATAAAAAATAAAAAATAAATAAGGAGCTGATGAAAGCCAGATTGAGATTTCAGATGTGAAATCTGTAGATTTTGGCAACTGACTAGACCAAAAGCAAGGTAAACTATTTAGTCAAAATTTCAAACATGGGCACCAGGTGAAGGTGCTGCATGAGCAGAAGTAGCATAGGCGGTCAACAGTACAGCCTGGCATGGAGAGGAAGATGAAACATGGGGACACATTGGGAATTCAAGTGTGAACCTCCAGAAGGAAGTCAGGAATAAAGACATGTTTGCTCATTGTGACAGTCTTGCCTTCAAGGGGTTTACAGTCATAGTGGGAAACAGGCCTGTACAACAAGATTCCTAGAAAACTATGAGGAGTGTGGTAATAAAATTACATCTGTAAAACTAATGATTTTGTAAGGATTGGTCAGATAGCACATGTAAAACACTCCATAGGTCCACGTGGGAGCATTGCAATGTAAGCAATGAACCTTCAACTGGGACAACTCAGGAAGGATTCACCAAATGGTATTAGCACTTACCAAAGTGCTAAGAGTTGGGACTTGAACTTGGATGGAAAGAGATAGACAGAAGAGAGAGACAGAGAGACAGATAGACGGAGAGATGAGTATTAGCCAGGACAGGCTTGGCAAGACTGAGATCATTCGTAAAAAGACTCAATGGCTTAGCAAAGCAAAAGCTTATTTCTTGCCCAGGTGAAGTACAGGTCAGTGGGAGTCTATCTAGTGACTCAGAAATCTGGTCCCACCACCTTCTGACCTTTGGCTTCCAAGGTCATGGCAGAGGGGAAGAGAGAGATGAAGGCAGCATGCCAGCTGTTAGCTGCCTCAGCCTAGTGGAGACCACATCATTCCACTACTATCCACTGCCCAGAAGGAGTCCCTCAGGCTGGCCCACCTGCATAGGAGCAGGGACACATAGGAGAGGCCCAGGGAGACTTGGTGAGCACTCATTGCCTCTGCTGCAACGATGAAAGCAGGAAAGAATAATTGTCCCAGTGGGTCCCAAAGAGGTGGGAGAAGGTGACATCACTCATGAGCAGGGAGAGTTAGCCTCAGGGGTGTGGAGGGACTACTTGGCTTTAGAAGTAAAAGGAAAGAACTGGGTATTGTGGCTCATGCCTGTAATCCCAGCACTTTGGGAGGCCAAGGCGGGCAGATCACTTCAGGTCAGTAGTTCGAGACCAGCCTGGCCAACAGGCTGAAACCCCATCTCTACTAAAAACACAAAAATTAGCCAGACGTGATGATGTGAGCCTGTAATCCCAGCTACTCAGAGGCTGAGGCAGGAGAATCACTTGAGCCCAGGAGGTGGAGGTTGCAGTGAGCCGAGATCACCCCACTGCATTCCAGCCTGGGCAAGAGAGTGAGACTCCATCTCAAAAAAATAAAAATAAAAAAGAAGTAAAAGGAAAGAGAGAGGCAGAAAGGAAAAACTGAAACACAAAGGAAGATGCTCAAAGGGAGATGCTAAGGAAACCCACTGAGAGGCACACGCCTGCCCTCAAATGTCTCTATACAGGAAGTGGACTGCCGTCTGACATACGCAGGGCAGCCGCTGGGCTGAGTGACCTGAGGAGATGCAGGAGTTTGTTTCAGGGTGAGGGGAAAGGTGAGAGGGAGTCAGTAAAAAATGAAGAGAAATACCTCACCCAGTGAGGGCTCTGTAGGTGCCAGATTATTTAATACATGAATGGGCAGTGGTCCCAATCAGTAAATTGCATTAATAGAAAATATGAAAAATTCTGAGCCTTCCAGAATGCTGCCTTTCCCCTAAAGTTCATAGTTTGATCCTCATATTAATGGAAAAGAGGAAAGATACTAAGAAAACTTATCTTTTGACAGAGCTTCCCTGTTTTGCCCCGAGTGTGTGTCTCAGTTGTCCTCAGCGTCCTCCATTTTGTGCTGGCATTCACTATAATGGTGTAAGCTTGCTGTCCATGTTGGGAATTTGTGTAGGATTTCATGAGAGACATAGCATCTTGACCCCTGCACTTTGCTCTCCTAGGGAAGATGCTGGAATGAACTGGATTTTCCAAAGCATAGATCTTGTCAGAGGAAGTACAGGGCTGGCCAGGGCACCATTTGCTCTGAGAGCATAGCTGCCTATGAAGGAGGAATGTATTTATTTGAGAGGAATATGCATGAAAATGACCACTAATGATTGTTAGATGGAGATCTTTCTGACCAAACCACCTTCAGTGAATCTATCCAGTGGTTTTCCTGCCTCTTCTGACCCATCTCAGCCTTTTTTGGCTGCCACTTTTTGAGAACCATGAACCAAGACTTGGGAAGAAAAGTTTGAAGGTGACAAAAGTCCACTGGAAATGTGGATGAGATGCTGCAACTCTAGTGGAAAAGCATCTCACGTGCCCTGGGTTCTCAGTTTCCTGCATTTTCTTGGGACAGAGTCTGAGGAAGTGTTGCTCAAACCAATCTGTAAGAATCCGAAATGCTTGTCTATACTGGAGCCCTAGACACTCCCTTTTAGATTTGATAGCTAAAGCAAAGTTCCAACTCTCGGTGATGGTGTTTGATGTCAAATCTTCTATCATCACCCTTCTGAGCTCCCAAAGGAAAACAAACAAGGAAGACAATATACATTCAGCATTTACTCTCTGAAACTCCAGTCTTTGAGGAACTTGACTAAATATACTACCTTTGCACTGTGCTCCAAAAGCAAAAGAAAAAAAAAAAAGGCACATCTGACAGCAGAGGTGAATCCTGAAGCATGCTTTTTCACTGGCATCGGTATGTGAGTGTGTGGGACAGAGAGAAGGCGCAGTCTGTGGCATCTGGAAGAAACTGGCTGTGTCCATGTCTTCCACAGTGGAGGCATGCAAACATCCTGCCATTTCTCCCTTTTAGGATTTTCTAAGTAGACAACTTCCTCGCAGCCTCATCTCTCAGCTGAGACAGCACCCCTGGGTTTCTCCAGACCCTGGAGATCAGGCCACAGGGACATCCCCAAATGTACCCAGAAACACATCTAGTAAGTGGATTGATCAAGAGCTCACAAGAGCATGGGGAAAGCCCTGATGATTAGTGACCTGGGGCAAGTCTTTAGCTTCTCTGAGCCTTTAGTTTCTTCTTCTGTAATGTGAGACTGACAGTAATGTTCCCTTTGCTGGCCTCAAAGCATCAGTGTGAGACTGGTCCAAGAGTGAATAAAAAGCACTTTGAACTTGTAAGGCCACATTTTCCTTCGTTGGAGTTAGATATCCCTGTTCTGAGCTCCCACGCATGTCCTGATTATCCTGACAGAGAGCTGCATGCGTGTTTCTTCTCTACTAGTCTTGAACCCTCCTAGGCAAGCTCAGTTACTTAATAAGAGCTTTAAATGATATTCATAATATGGCTAATACCATCTGCTTTCAGAGCTTCTGCTCCATTTCAGGCACTGTGCCAAGTGCTTTAGATACATTATTCCCATTTCTCATAATAACCCTGCAACTTAGCATACTTTTTCGTTCTATTTAATATATGAATAAACTCTAAGGGTTGAGGTAACTTGCCCTGAGCCACAGCTGGTTAGTAGCAGGGCTGCAGACATTATGATAGGGGCCACAGGAGGGTTGATTAACAGACATTCAATTAATAGTGATGCTATAGTCAGGGGTAGGACAGTGGTACTCAAGAAGTGGTCCCTGGACCGACAGTCTCAGTATCACCTGGGAGCTTGTGGAAAATGCAATTTCTGAATGAGACTCTAGATCAGTGGTTCTCAAACTTCAGTGAGCATAAGAGCTACCTCGAGGGCGTAAACAGATTGCTGGGTCCCTCCGCCAGAGTTTCTGACTCAGTAGGTCAGGGAAGGGACCTCCTGATAATCTGCATTTCAGACTAGTTCCCAGGTGATGTTGACGCTGCTGTTCCCAGAACCACACTTTGAATATCACTTGCTTAGGGATTCTTAATATTTCTGTGTCACAAATGCCTTAACAGTTTGGTGACACCTGTGAATCACCTCTCAGAATAATATTTTACATCTCAAAAAATAAAATACAAAAAGTTACAAATAAAATAGATTTGTCCAAGCATTTTTTCAGTTGTTATATAGTAAAATGAATTTCTTTTGATATATTAAATAACAAAATCTAGTGCAGTAGGTCTAATAACTCCCATGTTTCAAAGTAGTGGTAAGCAGAGGCAGGTAAAACAACCATAAAATAATAAGAAAATATCGGCCGGGCGCGGTGGCTCAAGCCTGTAATCCCAGCACTTTGGGAGGCCGAGACGGGCGGATCACGAGGTCAGGAGATCGAGACCATCCTGGCGAACACGGTGAAACCCCGTCTCTACTAAAAAATACAAAAAACTAGCCGGGCGAGGTGGCGGGCGCCTGTGGTCCCAGCTACTCGGGAGGCTGAGGCAGGAGAATGGCGTAAGCCCGGGAGGCGGAGCTTGCAGTGAGCCGAGATCGCGCCACTGCACTCCAGCCTGGGCGACAGAGCGAGACTCCGTCTCAAAAAAAAAAAAAAGAAAATATCTGATTTATATTGGTTACAAAACCACAGGTGCTGTTCATACCACAGTGACTTGTTGCCTACATTTATTATGGAATGTGACACTAAAGCCAGTTAGAGGTTAATGAAAATAGAGATGCCATATTCCTCCCTTATGGTAGCAGCCTCTAAGATAACCCCAGTGATTCCCCACCTCCTGATATTCACACCCCTTCCCTTGAGAGGGGGCTGGACTTACTGACTCACATCTAATGAACAGGGTATGACAGAAGTGATCATATCACTTCAGAGATGAAGTTATGAGAAGACTGTGGCATCCATCTTGGCAATGCTTTTTGTATTAGTCTGGTCAGACTGCCATAACGAAGTACCTTAGACTGGGTGACTTCAACAACAGACATTACTTTCTCATAGTTCTGAAGTCTGGGAATTTACATTCAGGGTGCCAGCATTGGTCAGGTTTTGTCCAGGGCCCTCTCCTTGGTTTGTAGACAAACTCTCCCAGTGTGTTCACGTGGCCTTTCCTAGGGGCACCTGGGTGTAGAGAGAGCTGTCTTTCTTTTCTTCTTACAGGTCACTAATCCTGTCACATTAGGACCTCACCCTTAACAACCTCATTTAACATTAATTACCTCCTAAAAGCCCTATTTCCAAAGCAGTCTCAGTGGAAATTAGGGCCTCGGCATATGAATTTTAGGGGATCATAATTCAGTCTACAACACTCTTTCCTACTCTCTGTGGGATCACTTGCCCCAGGGGAAGACAGCTGTGGTAATGTGAGGCAGCCCTGAGAGAGGCTCATGTGGTGAGGGGTCAAGGTCTATCAACAACTGCTCTTGAAAATGGACCCACCCTCCAACCTCCATTTGAGCTTCCAGATGAGACTGCAGCCCTGCCTGACAGCTTGACTGCAACCTCAAGAGAAATGCTGAGCCACAGATAACGAACTAACTAATGCCTGGATTCCTGATCCATAGAAACCATGAAATAATAAACATTTGTTGTGTTATGCTATTAAGTTCTGGGGCAGTTTGGCATGGAGCAAGAGAGAACTAGTATACTAATGCAAGTTCATGGCCATCTTCAAGTCTATCTACACATCCTTAAGATTCCCTGATCATAGACATTATCTTTTCATAGGTTCCACTCTCCAAGGAACAGGGGCTCTTGTGCAGATCAGTGGCAATTAGAACGGGGCCCACCTTGGGAAGGAGCAGTGCATCTGTGTTGGGAGCACAGCTATTTGACATAGGCAGGGATGAGTGATGGTGGAAAGCTATTGGCTGCTCCTTGTTGCTGTTCTCATGGATTCATGGGCCCTCCGTGGGGCACTAGGTCCACTTCTTACGGAAATGCCATCCTGTTCGATCTTAGGATGTTACCACTGAAAAGACCACGAGACAAAATCCAGTCAAATCTTGAGGTCCAGAGACAAAGAGACTTTCCCAGGATGACTTAATTAGTGGCAAAGCTGGATCAAAAAGGAGCTTATCATCACCTCAGCCTAATGCTTTTTTCTATACTCCAACAATTTCTACAGGAAAATGTTTTGAAAGAGATTGATTCCATTCTGATTTTAGCCTGTTTTTTCTTAAGTAGGATCTATTCTTTGTTTTTTCTACTGCCTTAGAAATTGTTATGCCTAAGCTGCATAGGTCACTGATTTAATGTATTTTACCCCCTTCCCCAAAGCTGTTATTCTCCGAAGTGTTAAATCTTCGAAGGTGGCTAAGGGACTATTAAAATGTCAGTAAAAATTAAATAATCCTCCCTAAAGACTGAGAAACATTAGTCATTTTCTGGAGGACATTGTGGTTGAAGCCTTTTGTCTGTTGTAGATATCAAAAATATCATCTTCTATTTTAAGGCTTTCTCTAGAGAGCTCAAAAAACATGCATGTGATCTTACCAGGGGACCTACAGATCTGGATGCTCCCACCTATAGATGGAGAAATCGAGGTTCAAAAAGGTTACGTGGCCCCTCCCAAGACATCTGTTAAATGGATAGTGATCTGAGCGAAGGGCTCTGGACTCCATAAACCCCTCCCTGAATTTTTTACTTCCTACCAGTGTTAGGACACCTTCTACAGTGCCTGCAACCAACCAGATGCAGGGCCATGACACTCTAGCATTTCTGTGTCAGAATCCTTTGGAGAAAATAAACAGCCTAAACAAACAAATAGACAAGGGTTCCATCTCCAGAATCTGATTCAGAAAGTCTAGGAGGGAGCTGGACATTTATTTTCTCTGTAGTTGACTGTTATGCCTTTCCCTATTTAGAAGTTTTTGCCTTTGACATATGTAAGTTCTTGTTATCACTACCCTTTTAAACATCCAGTTTCTTCCAAACAGGGGTCAAAACACTAGCTGTCAAAGGAAACAGCTAATTCCTTCCAAAAAGGAGGTGCCTTAAGCAAGTGTTTTAGCACAGTCACCCATTAGCAGGGAATTCTGACCCCTAACAGTTGATCACAGTGGTTCTTTCCAGAAGCTTCCTCACTCATGCACTGCCTCATTTGTAGATGCCACAGGTTGGTTATTTAAAAAAAAATAAAAAAAAAAAAAAAAAAAAAAGCCTCTAAGCTGCTAATTTGGATCAGTCCTGATCCAAGACTCAGCAATGCAGAGGATGGATTTAAGGGAGTACTAATATAGCTAGGAAAATCTCCATCCACCCCCGGGCATTTTCTGCAGAAAATCCAAGGACCCCAAGCTTTGACTCCCTGCCTCGCCAGGACATGTTGAGGCTCGGTGAAATGTGCTTATCAGCTTTGCTGCAGGATACATCCTACCGCTTCACCTTGTGAAGCCTCCTTGACAGGCACGATTATGTTGTCCATCATCTGCTCGTAAGCTCTTTTAATAACTTCTCACATATTACAAAACACTTCCCACCCACGCATCCTCTCCACCTTGCTCCTTCCAATCTTTCTTTTTTCTTTCTGCTAATTTATCCATTAACGTAGGCCCAGTTTCTAGTTTACACTAACTATAATTGGTTAGAACACCTCTGGTAACTTGCAATTGGCTCTGAAAATAGACAGTTTCAGCCTCTACTGTTCTAAACTTAGGCATTTAATAATGCTGAACCCTTTATCCTTCTCTGAGCATACCTTGCAATTTCAGCATTGTTAACTTCACACATGTTCCCACAATTTGTAATGCCCTTTCTTCCTGTCACTCTTCCACCTTATTTTGCTACTGACAACTCCTGTCTTTCCCTCAGGACTCAATTCATTTGTTTTCTTCTCTGAGAAACTTCCTTTGACCACTCCTCTCCAACAATCAACTCTATACATGCTTGTCTCCTGAGAAATGAGAGCCATTTGAGAGGACATAAGTGGTGGGAGCCATCTGTCTTTGTATCCCCAGTACCTGCCATGCAGCAGGAGTTAAGTATTTATTAGATGGATGAATGAATGGATCCAGTGGTCACACTTAGTGGCCCATATAGAAAACCCGTTGCATGATTGTTGGGTAGCTATCCACCACAGACATTCCGTGTACCAATAAACATGGAGTTTTGAGTATTTAGTTGATGAATTCGTTTGCTTACACTTAATCATCCTAGGCATAGTTTCATGCCAAGCCATAGGTACTTGAAAAAGTTTATACCCAGATGAGCTGCAACTTTTTAGGTATCACAGAAGGTATAACTATAATCTTATCCGGCAATGGGAAGTTTTATAGATGTGCAGTCAAACAGAGCTCCTTGCTTGGAAGGGCCCTGTATTTCATTTAATGCTATCCTCTGGCTTGTGTTGAGTGTCTTAATACTGTTTAAACAAGAGTCCCTGTATTTTTATTTTGCACAGGAGCCCACAATCATGTTGTTACTCCTATCCAGCAGAGCTACAGCCAGTCCAATTGGCAAGTCCTCGGTAGATTTTTGGTGCAGTCATCAGGGTTTCCTGGACTCTGTGACTGATGTTACCTTCTGTGTTTCTTGACTTTTCAAAAAACCAAGGGGCTACTGACCCCAGGAGTTGGTATTCTGCCCATGGGAATGTGCCAGCTTTAGTCATCGCCCAGTGAAGAACTTTTAAAAGGCACTTAAAACAGAAGTAATTAGGGAGTCTATTTAAAATTAATTGCCAACTGAAAAACTAATTACTAATTCCATGGGCCTCCTCATGGCAACTTTCTGTTTTATTTCATATTATCCACAGGCATATTTCAAACAGAGGAAAAAGGAGCCGTTAGTTTAAGCTGTTTCATTGTAATGGGGTTTTATTTGCCTTCCACAGAGGATGAGAGAAGAATTTTAGGCTAGCCATTTTCTTTGCTTAATTTAACTATGAAAATCATTTTTAAGGCTGGGCGTGGTGGCTTACACCTGTAATCCCAACACTGGGAGGCCGAGGTGGGTGGATCACCTGAGGTCAGGAGTTTGAGACCAGCCTGGCCAACATAGTGAAACCCCATCTCTACTAAAAATACAAAAATTAGCCGGGCATGGTGGCGTGTGCCTGTAATCCCAGCTGCTCCGGAGGCTGAGGCAGGAGAAACGCTTGAACTCAGGAGGCAGAGGTTGCGGTGAGCTGAGATCACGCCACTGCACTCCAGCCTGGGCAACAGAGTGAGACTCTGTCTCAAAAAAAGAAAAAGAAAAAAGAAAAGAAAATCATTTTTAAATCACATTTCTTGAAATAACTTTATAATGAGACCTTGACAAAATGATTTTCCAATTAAAGCCAGTGTCATTCTGAAGGCAAACTATAATGAAGCATAGAAATATCCAGAAAAAGTAGCCTATAGAATATGTATCTTTTCTGCAATTTCAAGTGGTATGTATGTTGAGAATTAAACTGGCCTGCGGAACAACTTGAGTACTTGATTGCTCTCCAAAATTGATATTGAAGAACTATTTCTCATGTACATAATTTTTATAATAGTTCTTTTATTTATTACAAACATGCTGTGTGTTTACAAACATGCTGTTAACCTAGAAGGGTAAACAAAAAAGAGAACAAATCATTTTTAACCATGATTACCATTTTGATAGAAATCCCTTCTGCCTTTTTTTTTTCCCCCACAAAACTAGGCTCATAAATTAGATATGATTTTGTAACTTGCTTTTTTGATGACCTGCAAATGTATTTCTCTGCCCTTATGTATTCTTTTACATCTTTATGTGACATTGTACATTGTATTCTATATACACCATATGACCGTGGGATGATGGATTCAACCAGTCCTCATTGTTGGAAAATTGGGTAGGTACCATTTTTTTCTCACAAATGCAATTATTTAGCAAAAGCTTTGTATATGTATATGAATGTTTTATATACATTTTTAAATATTAAAAAACTAAACATTTCTTAATAAAAGAAAGCAGTTTTCTCCACATTGCCCTTTTTCAAGGTTATTTCATTCTTTCAGCACATGCATTTGCAATGGACATATATGTGTACTGTGTGCATCACCTACGTATGTTATGTTAGCAGGAATGTATACTTGCTTTGGTCCCCTAGTTGTTTCTTCTGCAGTTCAACATTCATTGCTGTCTATGTGCCAGGCTCTGTGCTCAGTTTTGGGATTCAAAGATAATAAGACACAGTTCCTTTACCTAAAAGGTACACTAATCTACTGGGAGAGGGGATATACATATAACTAATGATAATGCAAAAAATAGAGGCAAAAATAACATTAAGGGAACACAGAGGAGGAAATGACTGAGGAAATTAAGGAAGCTGTTCCAGAGGAGACCCTGCAAAGGATATGTAGGATTTTGACAAGAGAAAGAGATAAGAGAACATTCGAAGAGGGCAAAGCACAAATGCAGACCAGGGAAGGAGATATGTGGGGGACCTTCAGGCAGCACTGGGGTAGACAGTACAGAATGGAAGTGGAGCTGGAGATGACACTGGAAAGCAGGGTTGGGACCAGATTGCAAAGGACTAGAATGCCATTCTCAAAAGTTTTTGCTTCTGTTTATAGGAAGTTGGAAGACAGTGGCTGTCTGAGAAGCTGGGGCAAGCCTGGATCCAGAATTTTGGAAACTTAGCCCTGGTTAACTTTAGACGACAGGGTATCAACTCTGCTACAGTTTGCAATTAGGAGTCTCTTACAGCAGTCTAGGCAAGAGAGAATGAGAGCCTCACCTGGCCACAAGACATTCAAGAGATATCTCAGAGGCAGAATCAAAACAACCCAGCATTCCAATTTATGTGAGACAGGAAGTTAGGGGGTTGACATGCAGAAAAGTAAACCTCTAAACTACTATGTCTAGTTCAAGTAATTCTTCCCAAGTTGCTAAGCTTGCAGAGTTAGGGATGTTGTCTTTGGGACTCCACTTACTCTCAACTCAATGCCTAGAGTAGTCAAGCAGACAGGTGGCACTTGGCAAGTCCTTATTAAATGGAAGTGTCATAGCCAGTGTCTGCTGCAAGACAGACAGAAACCTTCCACTTCTCAAAAGAAACAACGCTGTATTTTAAGAATAAGGCCATGGCAAAGGAATGCGATGACGTACTCAAGAACCCAAGCTTTGTTGATCATTTTTCTTCAAAGGATAATCCTTCCAGTTTAAATAAGGGCATGAGTTAATCACCAAGCCTGGGTCATAAAGACTGAAATCTAAACATACTTGTGGCATTTCAAGCACTGATGAATAGATAGTAATAAAGCCAGGAGAAAGTGTTGGCTCAAAACCAACTTATTAGATAGCCTGTGGCATGGGATTGAGAAACTAACTGCAATAGGACAAGAAGGAACCTAAATAGGGATTGAAATATTCTAGATCTTGATGAGGGCAGTAGATTCATGAAGGTAGACATTTGTGAGAATGTATGAGGTAGAGAGACTTAAAATGTACTAATGTTATGATATGTAAATTATGACACCTCAATAAAGTTGATATAAAAATTAGAGATTAGAACCCACATTAAAAGTGTTACTAAAGTATGATTGTTGAAATTGCTTTAAATTATTTCTTCCCAAGGTACCTACTCTTTTAAGTTTAAATCCCTTTATAAAAACCAGTTTACTGCAACTTAGTGCAACCCACATTTTTTTTATCATACTTTATGTTCTAGGGTACATGTGCACAACGTGCATATTTGTTACATATGTATACAAGTGCCATGTTGGTGTGCTGTACCCATTAACTCGTCATTTACATTAGGTATATCTCCTAATGCTATCCCTCCCCACTCCCGCCAACCCACAACAAGCGCCAGTGTGTGATGTTCTCCTTCCTGTATCCAAGTGATCTCATTGTTCAATTCCCACCTATGAGTGAGAACATATGGTGTTTGGTTTTCTGTTCTTGCGATAGTTTGCTGAGAATGATGGTTTCCAGCTGCATCCATGTCCCTACAAAGGACACAAACTCATCCTTTTTGATGGCTGCATAGTATTCCATGGTATATATGTGCCACATTTTCTTAATCCAGTCTGTCATTGATGGGCATTTGGGTTGGTTCCAAGTCTTTGCTATTGGGAATAGTGCTGCAATAAACATAGGTGTGCATGTGTCTTTATAGCAGCATGATTTATAATCCTTTGGGTATATACCCAGTAAAGGGATGGCTGGGTCAAATGGTATTTCTAGTTCTAGATCCTTGAGGAATCGCCACACTGTCTTCCACCATGGTTGAACTAGTTTACAGTCCCACCAACAGTGTAAAAGTGTTCCTATTTCTCCACATCCTCTCCAGCACCTGTTGTTTCCTGATTTTTTAATGATTGCCATTCTAACTAGTGTGAGATGGTATCTCATTGTGGTTTTTATTTGCATTTCTCTGATGGCTAGTGATGATGAGCATTTCTTCATATGTCTGTTGGCTGCATAAATGTCTTCTTTTGAGAAGTGTCTGTTCATATTCTTTGCCCACTTTTTGATGGGGTTGCTTGTTTTTTTTCTTGTAAATTTGTTGAGTTCTTCGTAGATTCTGGATAGTAGCCCTTTGTCAGATGAGTAGATTGCAAAAATTTTCTCACATTCTGTAGGCTGTATGTTCACTCTGATGGTAGTTTCTTTTGCTGTGCAGAAGTTCTTTAGTTTAATTAGATCCCATTTGTCAATTTTGGCTTTTGCTGCCGTCGCTTTTGGTGTTTTAGATGTGAAGTCCTTGCCCATGCCTATGTCCTGAATGGTATTGCCTATGCCTAGGTTTTCTTCTATGGTTTTTACGGTTTTAGGTCTAACATTTAAGTCTCTAATCCATCTTGAATTAATTTTTTATATAAGGAGTAAGGAGGGGATCCAGTTTCAGTTTTCTACTTATGGCTAGCCAGTTTTCCCAGCACCATTTATTAAATAGGGAATCCTTTCCCCATTTCTTGTTTTTGTCAGGTTTGTCAAAGATAAGATGGTTGTAGATGTCTGCTATTATTTCTGAGGGCTCTGTTCTATTCCATTGGTCTATCTCTCTGTTTTGGTACCAGTACCATGCTGTTTTGGTTACTGTAGCCTTGTAGTATAGTTTGAAGTCAGGTAGCGTGATGCCTCCAGCTTTGTTCTTTTGACTTAGGGTTGTCTTGGCAATGCAGGCTCTTTTTTGGTTCGATGTGAACTTTAAAGTAGTTTTTCCCAATTTTGTGAAGAAGGTCATTGGTAACTTGATGGGGATGGCATTGAATCTATAAATTACCTTGGGCGGTATGGCAATTTTCATGGTATTGATTCTTCCTATCCATAAGCATGGAATGTTCTTCCATTTGTTTGCGTCCTCTTTTATTTCACTGAGCAGTGGTTTGTAGTTCTCTTTGAAGAGGTCCTTCACATCCCTTGTAAGTTGGATTCCTAGGTATTTTATTCTCTTTGAAGCAATTGTGAATGGGAGTTCACTCATGATTTGGCTCTCTGTTTGTCTGTTACTGGTGTATAAGAATGCTTGTGATTTTTGTACATTGATTTTGTATCCTGAGACTTTGCTGAAGTTGCTTATCAGCTTGAAGAGATTTTGGGCTAAGACGATGGGGTTTTCTAAATAGACAATCATGTCATCTGCAAACAGGGACAATTTGACTTCTTCTTTTCCTAATCGAATACCCTTTATTTCTTTCTCTTACCTGATTGCTGTGGCCAGAACTTCCAACACTATGTCAAATCAATAAACGTAATCTAGCATATAAATAGAACCAAAGACAAAAACCACATGATTATCTCAACAGATGCAGAAAAGGCCTTTGACAATTCAACAGCCCTTCATGCTAAAAACTCTCAATAAATTTGGTATTAATGGAACGTATCTCAAAATAATAAGAGCTATTTATGACAAACCCACAGCCAATATCATGCTGAAGGGGCAAAAACTGGAAGCATTCCCCTTAAAAAGTGGCATAAGACAGGATGCCTTCTCTCACCACTCCTATGCAACCCACATTTTTTGTGTGTCACCTGCAGGCTAGATCCCATGCAGGCAACAAAAGACATAGGAGTGAATGTCAGAGACAAGACCCTGCAGAGAAGTCAGGGCAGCTGCCAGCAAAAGACGCCAAACCAGGCAGAACATAGCTCTTTCTGGTTCCTTAAGTTTAGTGATCCTGATCTTAGGAGGAGGAGAGAAAATACTTTTTAAAGACCAGGTCAAAAATAGCTCAGTGTATATGCTGTGTTGGTGACTCTTGCCGTCTGGTTTCAGTGCTGATTTTAACACCTTTAGCAATCTCAGATTTAAAGCTAAGTTATTCTGGCACTTGGTAGGTTAGATCCCTAGGGATGATCCTATCACTGGGGGTTATTTCTCACTGAAGTGTAAGGACTTGTATAACTGTAAGCTGTAGGTGTGAATTCTGAGCATTTAACTGAATGGTATGAATCTGCTGTGTTAAGTTTTCCTTCCATCCTGAAGATTCTAATAGCTTGTCATGATCCAGCTGAATGTGGATTTTTCCTTTGTTGATGCTGGCCCACTTAGGCCCAGGTCCAGCAACTTAATGAGCAGTTGCAGGGAGCATTCACTGGAAATAGAAATGAAACCGACTCCCTTTATGTAACTAGGAAAGGAGGCATAGTGCTGGAAAATAATCTTAGACCTCAACTGACCTGGGTTCTGCCACTCTAGAAATGCAGACCCAGGGAAACGAAGTGACTTGCCCAAGGACACTTGTGTAGTTTGGTCAGGCTATGACCGAGAGGTAAAGTCCCCTGACTTCCAGTACTAGACCACATTGCCTTCATTTTAATGCATTTTAAACTGACTTTTATGTACAGTCCCATGTCCAAAAAGTTCAACTTTCCATTTGGCCCAATTGAGAGGAACCTGGACTCCATTTATAAACCCTCTGAGAGGCAGAATATAACTGTCTTTCACAACCCATTCCTGAATTTCACAGCTACTAGGAATTTTTATGTGCTGTTTTCTTCCTCCTATCCCACTCCACAAAGTGCCACTACCTATTACTTTCTTTGAGCAAATAGCGATTTTAATCATTCTCTTTTTCCTTAATTTCAATTCTCTGAAGGCCTATCTGCTCCATTTGCCACAGATAACATGCAGAAACCTCACTTGCAATGAGGGTCGCACTTCTCTTGGTAGCCTGGCATTTCGGCATTTAAAGAAGCTAAGTATCTCCATCCCCATTAAATTAGGCTCAAATTGGAGAAGAGAATTACATAGTTAAAAACACAGAGGCAAAATGATGGATTAATGTTATACCTTAATGTAACACATCATGACATGCAGTAGGAGCATTAGACCAATTAGCAAGCAAGTCTTCTGCTTGGGTTCATCATTTCTGCTGTGTATGTAGAAAGGGATAGCAATTTGAAGGATGGCATTTATCAAACCCCTTTGGATAAAAAGTGTCCACTCTAGCAACATGACCTGCATTCATTATAAAGATGGCACCCCATTTGCCCACATGGCAAAGACCCAAATGCTACCCCAAAAATACTGTTTCCAAATTGGCGGTTATGCTTCTGACTTTATTTCTAAAACTTATTGAAATCCATTGCAATTTTGTCTAAATTGGAAGTTTAATATGCTCCAAAAATATATCCTGCTCTTTTCTTGAGAGGCAGCAAATTCTAAGTGATGCCATTTAGCAGGTTTTTTGGTCTGGGTCTCCCCCACCCCTCTCTGCTCTTCGTTCCTTATCAGTCTGATTGGTAACAGAAAGGAGAGAGGAACAATAAATCTTCCAGTTCCTCCTGGTGTGAATGCCCAAGATATTGTCAGAAGCAAAATGTATGAGGAGGTGGGGGGAGTGTGGGTCAGCAACTTGCAGGGGAAAGGGATGGTTTTCTGCTATGGTAAAGCAGAAAAACCCTGTCATGGAGTTTAAATTAACAGAATCTGCCCGGAGGGGAGCCATGGTCTTTGTGTGGCTGATTAATGTCAGTCCTGTAAACGCAGCACTCCAACAACAGGGCTAGTCAGCTGACCAGGAAGCTTGGAGAACAAGAATCTCCTGCCTAGGGGATCAGAGCCCAGCTGAGTGCCTCTAAACAGGGCTGAAGAGAAAGCTGCAGGCCAAGAACAGAAGTGATGGAATTAGATTTCAGCTATGTGTCTCAGTGAAGGAAACACAGGCAGCCATTAAAAGCACCTTCCCTTTTGGCCTTGCTGCTGCAAAGAGCAGCAGCGTGCAAATCCGCCCCTACCTCTCCTCACTCATCTGTTCACAGCAGCATGGCCTTCAGAACAGTGTGTCAGAAATCACCTTCTTCCAAAACTGATCTTCAGGCCTGAAGAGGAAAAATTTCCAAGCATAGATCTCCTGAAATCCCTAAGGAGATTGGGCAAAGAGCCTAGGGAAAACAGGACTTTGCATGTTGTTCCTCATGCCTACCTAAAAATGCTGGTTGCACCAGACAAGTCCTTGGTTAATGCATTAGTGAAATGGAATTTGTAGTTCCCAACACATGCACTAATGAAAGTCCCTGCATGAATTTCCTGCCTGCTCTTCTTGTTGGCAAGAGCAGCGTACCATATGCTGGAGGTGGAAGTTAATTCTGTAGGGAATGTGTGTGATTTGAAAACCTGTGTGGTGTATTTATGTCAATTGCTGATGTGTTTCCATAAATGCATTTTTGTGACTTTGAGAGGCATCCTGAGACCACTGAATCAGTCAAGGCAGCTTCCGGGGCACACAACCTATTCTGACACCCAGACAGGGCCATTGTTTTCCAGGTGCAAGCTCGATCACCTCTGCAACCCCTCTGTGTATTCCCCTAGGGATTCATGTTGAAGAATTCAATCTTGCAGTCACTCCAACAATAGCCAGAAAGCACCCCTAAATGACTGCTCTGAAGCCTTATTTCAAGGAGGCAGCAAGAGAAGAGGAAAGCCTTCTTATTTTTAATCCCAGCATCAATAAAATCACAGGTTGATGTGTATACATCACAGGGCGGTTGTTTTGAAAAAGAAATAAATGATGAAACTTCGGAAAAAATGGACTCTCTGGAACGGAACCAAGAACAAGCTCTCAGTGTTGACCTTTTGGTTAAAGCCACATAATGCAATTTATGTCATCCCTCCAAATATATGATTTTATTGGTTTGCTGGGAACTTGGGCTTAAGAGAAATTGTACACTAGGAAAGTAAAACGTTTAGCTCTTATTATTGCCAAATGAGGTGTTACAATAAGAAAAAAGATGGCTAGGCCCTCCCCTCTAAGAGCTTATATTCTAAGGTTCCATGATTCTCAAAAGACATTTTCAGATGGTTGTCATAACTAAAGACCTCTGACTAATGTCTGTCTTCATTAACAGTATTTAGATTCAGAATGGTGCTTTTTCAGCTGACAAGGCTGTTACAATTTACTTCTTATAAATCCTAACAACTAAAGTGAACTTGAGGTTTCTAAACCATTTCCAAGTGCTGAGATCCTCTAATGAAACCAGTTAAATCAATATTCAGAACTAGAAGTCAATCCAACTGTTATTCAATAATTAATTGGTAGTTAATAGACATTTCCTAGTTTATATGTTTTAGCTTTAGTACATAGTAATATAAAATGGTATTTTGGTAACTAAGTACATTTCTTGAAATCGTAGAGCAGGAGAGCACCCTTGGACTAGATCCTCTCCCTTCCTTGATGGAGTGCTCCAGGCTCACTGGCCCTTGGATTTCTTTCTTCCCTCTATAATCCCTTGTGACCTCATTCATTTCTCATGGCTTTGCGTGACATCTGTACACCAATGACACTCAAATTTATAGCTCCATCTTGGCCCTCTCCTCTGAACTGCAGCCTCTTCTATCTGACTTTCTGCTTGACATCTGCACTTGAATATCAAATGCACATCTCACACTTAATCTGTCCAGAATAGGGCTTCTGGTCTTTCATTTAAAACCTAGTCTTTCTGCAGCCCTCCCCACCTCAGCTAATGACAGCCTCCTCTTTCCAGTTGCTCAGGCCAAAACCTAAGGGTCATTCTAGAAGCCTCTGTTTCTCTCACATCCTATATCCTGCCAGCTCCACAATCAGAAAACACTCTCGCCACCTCCAAGTTCAGAACACATCCAGGAACCCTTCATTTCTCACCAGCTGGTTGCTTAGAATAGATGTGGAACCTGACCCCTACTCACCACTTCCGACACCATCTGCCTTGTTCAGGCCACCAAGATTGCATGCTTCTGTTGCTGTAGGAGGCTGCCGACTGGTCTCCCACCTTCCTCTCTGGCTGCCCTTCCATCTGTTCAGGAGCAGAAGCCAAAGGGATCCTGTTAAAATCTACATCACGTCTCATGACTCCCATCTCACAGCTCACCAGTGGCTTCCCCTCACCACCACTACAGCCCCACTGTAATGTAAAATCTCCTCAAGAAATGTTGGACTTGCCCATTGCTAGACTCGCAAGCCCCCTAGAAAGTGCCTGGTAGATTCTAAATAAATCTGTGTTGAAGTAATTAATTAATTCATCGGTTTGGGTTGGTTTCTATTTCTCTTTCTGTGCCACATCTTTACCGCTGCATCTATTAGCCTCTGAGAGTTTTTCTTAAAGATCTGTGGGGGGCAAGTTGTATATTGAGAATATCCAACTATTTCTGATATTTGTTGCCAATATTTTCCCAGTTTCTTTGCCTTTTAATTTCATTTTTTCCCACGAACTGAAATTTACATTTTTGTAGAGCCACAGCTGTCTGTTTCTGTAATAACTATTTTTCTTGTTGTGGGCCTTCAAAAGTCTGCAAAGCTGTAACATTCTAGCGCAGATCATCTGGCCTTGCTCTTGCCCACTCATGTTCCTGTGTCTCTCCCACAGGCATCAACAGGAAGGTCGTGTACTCCCTGGCAGACTCAGCTGGTGGGGTCTTCTCCATTGACAGCTCATCCGGCATCATCATCCTGGAGCAGCCACTGGACCGCGAGCAGCAGTCTTCATACAACATCAGCGTGCGGGCCACTGACCAGAGTCCTGGACAGTCCCTGTCCTCTCTCACTACTGTCACCATCACCGTCCTGGACATTAACGACAACCCCCCAGTGTTTGAGAGGAGGGACTACCTGGTGACGGTGCCTGAGGACACCTCCCCTGGCACCCAGGTTCTTGCTGTTTTTGCTACCAGCAAAGATATTGGCACAAATGCTGAGATCACTTATCTCATCCGGTCTGGGAACGAACAAGGGAAATTTAAGATCAACCCCAAGACAGGTGGGTAAATAGCACTGTACTTAGAATGCAGAGCTTCAGCTTGGCATGGTGGCTCACACCTGTAAACCCAGCACTTTGGGAGGCCGAGGCAGGAAGATCGAGTGAGTCCAGGAGTTCAGGGCTAGCCTGGACAACAGAGTGAGACCCTGTCTCTACAAAAATTTAGAAAAATATATTAGCCAAGCATGGTTGCATGCACCTGTGGTCCCTGCTACTTGGGACGCTGAGGTGGGAGAATTACTTGAGCCCTGAAGCCAGAGGCTCTAGTGAGCCACATTCCTGCCATTTTACTGCAGCCTGGGCAACAGAGTAAGACCGTGTCCAACATACACACACAAAAAAAAAGAATGCAGGACTTCACTATATCCTGCTTCTCCTCCACTCTGCCAGCCCTTCTTGGCGGACTCTTTTTCCTCCTCCTACCTCCTTCACAGAGGAAACAAATCTGGTAGCAGGGCCCACATGCAGACCACAGAGTGCCCTCCAGCTTTTAAGGATGGCTCCTGCTAAATTTTAAGCTCCTTGCTGTGGGCTTACTTAGCAAATATCTTACCCCCAGGTTGGCTCCAGAATTTCTAGATGGGAGGGCTCAGGGGCAGCAATATGGTTTCTCAATGGGGAGAGGAAATACTATTTGTATTCCAAGAACAAGAGTTTGTTTGATTTTCTCTCTTTTCTGTTTGATGTTGGGTGTTTTGACTTCAGTCATATGTGCACATGTTGGAAAATGTTCGTGGGGATGAGCCTCCATGTGCAACTGTCCACACTTGGACTGCCACTCTTTCATGACCTGCACAGGCAGATGCTGATAAGTGATCTGCATGGTGATATGCAGCCTTCTCAACTCAGCACCCCAAATAGACTCATCAGTGAGCTGGAACTGGTGCTTTTTTTGAACCCAGTTCACAATTCCTGATCAGAAAACTCATTTCTCACCAGATCCTTTTCCAGCTCTGGGGGAACGTGTAGCATCACCTAGGGAATAAAAAGGTGCTTTGAAATAAAGGGAAAGAATAAGAGAGAACCCTGGGGCTTTCTCTTCACCAGCGAGTTAATAAGTATTGGAGGTGCTTCAGGCAAATAAAGGTCGTAATTCTAGAAAACAAGCTTGGATATTCTTTGAAGACTAAACATACTCATCCTTGTGTTTTCATAGAGTGTATGGATTTCTATCCCAAAGCTCTTTGGTGGATATTCTCACTATTTCCCAATTCCCCTATGAATAGTCAAGGCAGTTCCCATTTTGCAGATAACAAAGATGAGTCTCTCACCTTCCAGCCTTTGGACATAGTTCCCTTGTCACTCAAGAAGTATGCACCTGTTGAACAATGTGGCAAAGGAGGTCCATTTTCCTTTGGATAATCCAGTAAATATAAGCAAGAAACCATTATAATTAGCAGTGTTTATTTAACATGGCAAATACTCCAGGCTCTTATTAAGTAAAACCAGAACTTTAAAGACGTTGAATAATTACCACAATGTCCACTGTTAATAAGTGGTTTATCCAACGTTTGAACTAAGATCTTTCTGACTCTGGAATGCATATTCTAATATAATATAATATAACACTGCTATACTATAGGGATACCAAAAATGTAAGAAATGCAGTCTTGGCCCTTAAGTATTGGAAGGTGAAAATATTGATGGAAGAATTGCATCACAGTCTCTCCTGGCAGTAACTGTTTACTAAAGTCATTATCTCAAATAAAATGTATGAGGGTTTCCCTCATTTAAATATGTGTTGGCCCTAGCCTGTCTAGTTATGGCCATTGTGTATAAACACCATGGGGAAATGGCTAAGTACTATTTAAATTGAGCACTGGTTAGCAAGACTGGGATGCAAAATAAGCACTAGGGGTGGTAAGTGCTAAGAAAACTTAATTATGGAGAGAAAGAGGCTCTTGTTACAGGTATGATTTCTGTGTTTTGCCTTAGGTAGAAAGAGCCTATTGGCAGTCTTAGCAACTAGAGAAGTTGCCTGTCTGGAAATGTGAATGGTCATGACCTTCTCACCGGTCCTCATGATTGTTTACTAGGTGGGAGGAAAGTAAATGCCCTTGAGAAGTGTTCTGCAGGCTATACAATGACTGCAGACTGCAGGATTGGGTTACCTCCCCAGAAAGGGCTAGGATGGGAGGGATATAGCACCAACATCCAGCTAGCTGCTTTCACATGTTCTACTTATTTAAGCAATTCTGTGACACAGACATTATCGTCTCTATTCTGTAGTTGCGGGCACTAAACTCAATATGTGCCTGCTGAGCTGTCTGATTTCCAAGTAGTTCCTTTTCCATTATGTCTCTATACCTTGAGATTTCTGAGATCTTTGCCCTCTTTGTGCCATCATTGTTTTAGAGAAATGCGTTTTAACTTGGCAAGGCAACTTTGTGGTTAATCCCATTCAGTGAAGTCTGCAAGTATTTACTTGCTGACAAGAATGGGGTCATACCATCACATCCCCACATCTCAGCTCATTCTTGGTCTTCTTCTGTCCACCTGAGGCATCAGAAGACACCTATAAGGGATGCTTGTTTTTGTTCCTACTCGTTAGTTGTGTGAGAGTGAAGATGCCAGAGATTTTCAACTGCCTCAGAGATGTTCATAAACTGTTACAGAAACATGTAAAGACTTTTCATTTCTTCAGGGTTATGTTTGATGGCTAGCTATGCTCTCACTGACAGCATTAATCAGACTTCTGTAATACTTTCAGTAAGGCATTAAATAAACAAATTCCTGAATGTTTAAGTTCTTGGCTGGAGAGGATGTTAGAAATATTACCATGATTATAGAATTGCTGACCAGTGTTTTTTCCTAATCAAATATAAAGCTCCCCATTTTTCTTCAAAGGGGGTATTTCTGTCTCTGAAGTCCTGGACTATGAATTATGCAAAAGGTTTTACCTGGTAGTGGAAGCCAAAGATGGTGGCACCCCAGCTCTCAGCGCTGTGGCCACTGTCAACATCAACCTCACGGATGTTAATGACAACCCTCCCAAGTTCAGCCAAGACGTCTACAGTGCGGTTATCAGTGAAGACGCCTTGGTGGGAGACTCTGTCATTTTGGTAGGTACCTGAGGTTGGGGATGGTTCTAGATGTCTGGGACTAGTCATCCACAATAAAGTGAAGAAGAAAGCAAAGTCTGTCTTGGATTTTCTTCACACTTCCCCCTTTCAGTGTCCATTTGTCCCCAAGAATGGGGGCCATCTTTCTATGGCTCCTTCTGTAATTTGTATATTAGGAAGAGTCTGATAGATTAATTTATATCAAGGTGTAAGTGACTGATAATCACTTATCTCCCAGGAGCACATCTTTTTTGAGAAAACAACACAGACCATAGGGTGAATTTTTAATGATGGCCCCCTACTTAGATGTGAACATAGATGACAGTTTATTAGGTGGCTAGGCGGAATACATTCTTTTTTTCTTTTTTTTTTGAGATCTGTTGCACAGCATGATGAATATAGTTAATAGTGGTATATTGTACATTTCAAAATGGCTAAGAGTAAGTTTCAAATGTTCTCACCACAGAAAATGCTAGGTATTTGAGATAGTTGATATGTTAATTAGCTTGATTTAATTATTCCACGTTGTGTTCGTAAATCATAATATCACTTTGTACCCCGTAAATATATGCAACTATGATCTGTCAATTTACAATTTAAAATTATTAGATTGCTGAGGACAAAATAAAATCCTTGTCCTCCTTTCCCCCTACACACACAGACACACAGAGTTGGGCAGCTACAATTTGGAGCAAAGCTAAGATTGATTGGCCACTCTTAAAGGAGACTTTTCCAGGAGGAACTTTTTCTAACAGTAAGAACAAGCCATGTATCCTGAGAACACAGATTCTCTTAGACCGCAAATTACATTTTGGAACAATGAGTCCCCTTCTCACCATCCTTCCCCATCCCTTGGCTGGCAGGTCCCTTCCATCCAAGTCATCTCGTTACAGGATGAGGCTGGAGCAGCTCTCTGCTGGAGGACAGTGCATTTCTTATACATCAGAAGTGCACTCCTCAGGCCCGCTCTGCTTCCTGGAAAGTACACGAATATGTCCATACATACAAATTTCAACATAATCAACCTGGAACAATAGACAGAGGGGCTGTATATTTGCTGTGGGGGAAGGGGAACTTTCTTGGCTTCCTTAACATGGAAATGCATAGACCTAGAGAATCCCTGACTCAATGACAGAGACCATAGCTTGCAGGATTGGGAAGAAATCAAAGCATTCCTGTCTATTAGCTTTGGGGTCTAACCATACTGTCTCAAACCCTGAGGAAAATCAGGCCTAACAGGCATCAGGCTATGGGCAGGTAAAACATTAACATAGAAATAAAATGGCAGCTGCGGGCCTGGTGCCACCCTCCTTCAGCTGATCAATCATCTCTTCTGCTGGGGGCGTGGTCACTAACATTAGAGAGCAGAACTCCCGAGAAAACTGTCACAGCTGCACCCATTTAAACAGATCTGGGACCCAAAGAATCAACCTTTGCTCTCTTATGTCATGACTTTTCTTTGTTTTGCTTGTTTTCCATGAAGCTAATAGCAGAAGATGTAGATAGCCAGCCCAATGGACAGATTCATTTTTCCATTGTGAATGGAGATCGGGACAATGAATTTACTGTGGATCCTGTCTTGGGACTTGTGAAAGTTAAGAAGAAATTGGACCGGGAACGGGTAAGCTAATTTAAGACAGTGCCCTTCCCATCCACATCCACCGCTTTCCTAGAATCAGGGGCACAAGCTCCAGGGGTATAAATAGGAAGGAAGGTTCTCCATTCTAAGTAATGAGAGTACATAAGGATGGGCTAAAATGCAGCATGAAATATTAGGGTTAGACCATTGATAGAATTTTCTTCTTATAACAGATGCTGATTATGGAGGTTTTAAAGAAAAGATAAATATGTATCTTTTTAGGTGGTTTGAATTTTATCCCTTCCTAGAGCAAAATACTTTCAGGGTATTGGGACCCTGTGGTCCTGACTTTACGAGCAACTTTAGCCCTCGGTGAGCAGATACAAAAAGATCACCTGAAGGCATCTAGGTCAGAAAAAATAGTCCAAAAAATTTCTCTGTCCAAGGTTAAGTGAAGTTTCTAAACATTGTCTTTCTTCACCAAAAACATGCATCTTCAAAGGGAAATTAAATATGGAAAAGGATGACATGATATTGATGCTGAAAAGCAGATAGACTCTACTGGGTGATATATGCCCATAACCCCAGAAATATTAACATTGACAAATAAGACAGATCAGCGATGACAACTGTTGCATTGAGCAAAGGCCCAGAGCCTGGGTCCTAATCAGGGTGGTTTTGTCCCCCAGGGACATTTGGCAATGTTTGGAGACATTTTTGGCTGTCATAACTGGGCAGGGGGTGATACTGCCTCCTACTTGACAGAGGTCAGGTTGCTGCTAAACATCCTAAAACACACAGGTCAGCCCCCAACAACGAAGAATTATCCAGACCCAAATGTCAGTGGTGCCAAGAATCACCTGGTCTAGAAAATCAAACTAAAGATGGTTGATCTTTGACGAAGCACAGCCTGAAGATCTAGTTCCTCTGTGTGTGCACAGAAGGAAGGAAGTACTATACCTCTTTACTGTCACCTCTTTGTACCTTGGCAGGTGTCTGGATACTCTCTGCTTGTCCAGGCAGTAGACAGTGGCATTCCTCCAATGTCATCAACTGCAACTCTCAACATTGATATTTCCGATGTGAATGACAACAGCCCAGTATTTACACCTGCCAACTATACTGCTGTGATTCAGGTGAGCAAATCTTGCCTGCCAAGCACTTGTCCCTTTGCATTCAGCTTTCTTCCTCTGCTGTGGTTTACTCATTGTGGTTTATTGCTACTATTACTTAATGTCATCTCATCCCTTCATAGGGCAGGTATTAAAAGAACCTAGTTCTTCTACCACAGCTGATTAATAAATGTGAGTAAGAGCTATCGAGGGGTGGATTTTTTTCAAGTGTCAGGCGCTTTATGCACACTGTCTCTCCCCACAACAACCCTGTGAAGAGGAATGGTGGATTGGCCCCCACTTTATAATTGAAAGAGCTAAGGATCTGTAAGGTTAAGTAATTCACCCAAGATCATGCAGCTGGTAAGTGGCAGAGTCAGGATTTGAACTTGGGACTATCTTCTGCAAAAGAATTCTCTTTCCCCAGTGGCAGGCTGCCTTTAAGCAACTTTATGCTATTCTGGCAGATGACAGAGATTGATACGCATTGTCTCATCAGTCAAAGACAGATTGGGCATCAGGATAGAGCTGGTAGTCATTAAAATTAATTTTCCATAACCAATTTGTTTAACACTTTAAATCCACCTGCTCTTTAAAGTCAGACTGCAGGATAGAGTAACTTACTGCTGGTATTCTGCTGTAAGAGAGAGTGGCTCTTCTTCCCATCTATTTTTTATTCCACGAGCACAGTACTAGGTACTGAGCGTCCACTACTTCCCAGTATTTCCAGGAGCTGAAAGCACAACTTTAGGAGGGTCAGGAAATCCAGCCCAGGAAAACTGTCAGTGTAGAGAACTTAGAGGAGACAGAGTGATGTGCATGTCTTGGAGGGCCACAGGTATTCTAGAGAATCAGTTCTTGCCTGATCCAGTTTGGCCTCAGAATCACTCCCAAGGAGTCCCAGGACTTTGTGGGTGGAAGGTGAAATGTGAGTGGGCTAGGTCTTGAGGGTCCCCTTTGGAATAACATTCAAGAATTTGAGCCTGACCAGACATAGCTGGCCTCCTCAGACCCCAGGGCCACTGAGCTGTCCAGCAATCAGACTGGAAGGCAGCCTCGAAGGAAGCAGCTGTCTGCTGGTTCCCACCCCTTTGTCAGCGAAATCTGATTCTTTCCCTGTGGTTTTCTCCTCCTCTCTGATGCTTTTTCCAGCAGCTCTGCATTCTTACCACACTCCTGCTTCCCCAGAGCTTTGCCCAGAGTCCATACCTTCCTCCATTTCTCTTTCTCTCAGCTCACTCTTCTCCATGACTATTGCTCACAAGGATGCTCTCTGCCCTCATGGCCTCTGTTTGCTAACCCCAAAACAAAGTGGGTTTCTCCTACTCAATATTCAGTTTTATGACACGCATCGATCAGCTTGACAGACTGTTTTCAAATGCGCAACAGGAGGTCAACAGTGAAAGCACGGAGAGGCTCAGCCCATGAGCGATGATGGGGCCCCTATCCGCAGGGCAGGCATGTCTGTGTTACCTTACACCCTTCTTCTCAGATGGTGACCCTGAGGGCCACACTGTCTCTCTCCCTGTCTTCTATGCAGGAAGCGGCCTTTAGAGAGTAAGCAAACAAATCAGTCAGCCTTGTGTTTTGTGTGCTGCTGAATATGTTGTCAGCGTGAAATAGTAAGTATATGTGGGGCTATGGTGGTCCCACGACTGATTCCAGAGGGAGACTGTCTAGTTTTTGATGACCAACAGGACACTTGTGAAAAGGAGCAAAATAAGAGGTCTCTACAGTCCTTTTCTCTTTCTTCTTCAAAAAATATGCCTCCGTTTTCCTAACCCAGAATGACTTTCTTATTCCCACACATGGTTTTCCTAAGACTAATTCAGCACATAAAACTTGACTGGGTCTGCCCTCCAAACTGTAGTGTATCATCGTCTCCATCTCTGCAACCCAAACTCGTTTAATCCTTACATCGATGGCGTCATGAGGCCTGAGCTGATACAACTGATTTCAGGCCCAAGCTGTGGTATTGCTGAAGCCTCAACAGAGTAGGGGAAAGGACAGCAAAGACTGAGCTACAGAGGATTTAATTTGGCATTTTCAACGTGAGGATAATCTTTGACCCAAGAAGGAGCTTTGCATTCCCATTTGGGGAAAAAAACAGAGAAGTTCTGCAAAATAATGTTTACGTAATAGAATCAGGACTTCCAAGAATTCTGATGAAATTAAGGATTCCCTTTCTGTTCATTGTCAAATTAAGGAATGTTTTACCCCAATTCCCTTCCCTAAAGGAATGTGGCAAAACCGTGTTCTGGAGAATGAGGCAAGGTATAAAGCCCCATTTTCCACTGGGAATATGCCTTTGTATATTGACTAGAAAGCTGCCAGGATGTCCCACCAGAAAATCCAATGCTGTGACATGGTGTGTTGGGCCTCAGCATAGTTGTGTTGTGACATGTGTGTGTGAGGAAGTGCCTCCCCATCCCAGTGGAGCTCTTCAGGTCAGCTTGGGCATTGCCAGCTCACCCAGGACAAGGTGTGCCCAGCACCATGCTCAGAACCTGTAAACCCATGCAGCTTCAAGTCCTTGTGTTCACACTGGTAAAGATTGTCCCATAGGTGGTTGTGGGAAGCAGCCAAAGATAAAAAACATGACAGTTACAGACACCAACATGTTTTCAGAAGACGAGATAATATCACAGGGAATCCCTTCTGCTGAAAGCCCTGTTTTCTAGCTCAGCACTCTCAGCCTGTAATGATGGATTTTTGTTTTTGTTTTTAATCAATGCGAAGAGAAGTGTAATTTTATCTTCCTTTTTACTATATACTCTTTTATGCAGGAAAATAAGCCAGTGGGCACCAGCATCTTGCAGCTGGTGGTGACAGACAGAGACTCCTTTCACAATGGGCCTCCCTTTTCATTCTCTATTTTGTCGGGAAATGAAGAGGAAGAGTTTGTGTTGGACTCCCATGGGATCTTGCGGTCGGCTGTGGTCTTCCAGCACACAGAGTCTCCGGAATACGTGTTGTGTGTCCAGGTATGGCATCGCGCCCTGTCTCCATCGTGCTGTCTTTCTTTCTCATGCTTGTTTCTGTCCACTTTGGTGGATTTTTTCTTTGCTGAGTAAGTCAACATAATTCATTACTATGCAGGAGTGTTCCCCTTTTAATCTCAAATTCAATTTCACACCAATAAAAGCTGCCTGTGTGTGTGAAATTGAACAGGAAGGAAGGGAAGCATCATTGTTCAGGAAGGACATTCCTGTAGAGTATGCCCAACAGATGGTCACTGGGCTTAAATCTGCATTCTAAAAACTCCTGCTGCTTTACACTATTACCCACCACATTACCCCACTTGGGGCAGCTACCAATCCCCGTCGTAAGGGGAGTTAGCCGTGTCATGCCTCTGCTTGATAGGCCTTCCCCAGTGAGGCAGGAGGGGACAAAGGACTCAGCTGGCAATGGCCTCCAGCATGTCAGTTCCTCATGGTCGTTGGCCTGTGTGACATGAAATGGGACAAAGAGGCAAAGGTGGCAGGTATGCAGAGTATAGAAGAAGCAGGAAATGAGAGGGCCCCCAGAAGTTCCCATGTACGATTTCTGCAAATACCAAGATTTGGATCCCATCAGGGAAACTGAGTGATTTTTTTCTATCCACTGTTGCCTACAGAGGACAATCTAGGCTCATTATTAATGGTGAAAATAATAGCAATAGTAATTATTGATATTGGTATAGCATTGACTTGTATACATTGTCTCTTTGGATAAATTACACCTTACTTTACTCCATGAAACCTTCTGAATTAAGGACTGCCAGCTCCAAGCACATCAATGAACTTTTCAATTGCCATCCGCTCCTCCAACAATATTGTGTAAATGATTTTATATCACAGGGTAGTACTCAAGGCAAGGAGAACTTTTCAGTGCCTTCTCACAGAAGCTAGCACAGTTTGCCTATCCTGTCCAGATACAGAGCAGATTTCACATCTTAGGTTTTAGAATCTTTATAAAAGGGTCTCTCTCTGAGTCCCTTGTATTAAACTACCACTGAGTCCTGCGTTTTCTTCCTTTCGTCAGTCATACTACCATTGCCACTGCCTCACTGTATTCTGCACAGCCCCATCATCGTGCTACTGTGGCAGGAGCCTCCTGGGTGCTTCCTCTGGCTTTAGCTTCATTCTCTTCTGACCCAACCCTTCACTCCTCCCATATTAATCATTCTACTTAGATTATGTCATTCCCCTTAATCAGGGACCAGCAAACTACAACTCTTGGGCCAAATCCTGCCCTCAGCCTGTTTTTAACAATGAAGTTTTACTGGCACACAGCCTCCTTCATTTAGATATGTGCTGTGACTGCTTCCTTGCACAGGACAGCCTGGCATGGTTGTGATAGAGGCTGTATAACCCACAAAGCTGAAAATATTTATTATCCAGTCCTTTTCAGAAAATGATTGCTGATCCCTGCCCTAAACTAAAACTATCTGTTGGTTTCCTAGTGTTTGAAAACTTAGGCCCTGCAGGCTGAATTCTGCCCCAGACTTTCAGATTTTGAATTTCAGGACCTTTTGACAGACACCACTCTCCAGTCCTTCTCTGGCCACAGGCCTATTGCTCTCTCACCTTATACCCAGCAGCTTCATGCCTTTCTTTCATCTTTCTGGCCTCTGACTTGTGAATGGGAAACCTCTGGTCTATAAAGTCTAAACTCCACTCTCCTTTGAAGCGCTCCACGGTTTGACTTCAAGTTCAATCTAATTTGCTAAAGTTATCTCCTCCTCCATGAATTTTACATTCCAGAGTGTCTTGTTCACATCATCCATCAAATAAAGTATGTGATGATGGCAATAATAAAAATAACAACAGATGGACACAGTGGCTCACACCTGTAATCCCAGTACTTTGGTAGGCCAAGGCAGGAGGATTGCTTGTGCTCAAGAGTTCAAGACAGCCTTGGCAACATAGTGAGAACTCATCTCTACAAAAACAAAAACAAAAAATAAAGTAGCCTGGTGTGGTGGTGCACATCTGTATTCCCAGCTACTCAGGAGGCTGAGGTGGGAGGATCACTTGAGCTCAGGAGGTTGAGGCTACAGTGAGCTGTGATTGCACCACCACTGCACTCCAGCCTGGGTGACAGAGCAAGACCCTGCCTCTAAATAAACAAAACAAATAAACAAATAAAAATAACAATGACATGAACCATCATGTACTAAGTGTATCTATGGATGAGACCTGGGTTTAGTGCTTTGCAACGACTCTGTCTTTGAATCCCCACAACAGAAGGACCCTGTGAAGTGAGGCTACTATTTTACTCATATTAAAAATACAAAAACTGAGGCTTAGAGAAGTTAAGTAACATACTCAAAGCAGGATATGTAGTGGGTGACAGAGACAAGATTCAAACTCAGGTCTGCGTGATGCCCAGGCACCGGCTTTTTCACTGCCTTCCACACACAAGGACACATCTCTCCCCAGATCCCACCTGGTCTGCAGGGTTCACATTTTCAGATACCTGCTCCATAAACCCACCTCATGGGAATCTGCCCTTCTGAAGCCCTGCCCTTCTGAATACTTCCGCCTTGCATGCCATCAGTGTTCAGTAAAGACCTGTTGCCAGAGTGGATGTTCTGTTAATTATTATACATGGAAGGAAAAGAAAAAGCGTTTTTATCAAGCTACCTAGCTTTTCTTTTCATTGTGTTACATTTTATTTGAAGCCTTACCGTGATATAATTCCCACTTAAATTATGTCATTTCTTACATATGCAGAAAGGTGCTATCTGGGTTCAGTCAAAAGGAAATAATCCAACAAAAAACAGAAATTTCTCCTCCAAGTGGAAAGACCACTTTATGAGGTTTCCCCTGTGGTTGCTGCATAAAATTAAAACAAGGTCAGCCCATTGCGGGCTTATTGACTCTTGTAGCCCTCTGTCCTCCTTCTCTATTCACCCCAGCCAGCTTTATTGTGTTGATACATTTTATTGTCCATAGCAGAGTGTACATATGGGGATGAAAGGTGATAAATCACTCCTCTTACTTAAACACACGTCCTCAGCATTTTTCAGAATAGTGGCAAGGGATGAAGGAAGAAGCAAATGTAAAGGTACAGACGTCTTCTATCTGTGGGTTTTTAAAAACTTGCTATGGTTAGTTTTCTTCGTTCGTTGCCTTTTCACCTCTTGGTTGTTTTAGGCAAAGGATTCAGGCAAACCCCAGCAAGTTTCTCACACCTACATTCGCGTGCGAGTCATCGAGGAAAGCACCCACAAGCCCACAGCCATTCCCCTGGAAATTTTCATTGTCACCATGGAGGATGACTTTCCTGGTGGGGTCATTGGGAAGATTCATGCCACAGATCAAGACATGTATGACGTGCTCACGTTTGCCCTAAAATCGGAGCAGAAAAGCTTGTTTAAAGTGAATAGTCATGATGGGAAAATCATCGCCCTGGGAGGCCTGGACAGCGGCAAGTATGTCCTGAATGTGTCTGTGAGTGATGGTCGCTTCCAGGTGCCCATTGATGTGGTCGTGCATGTGGAACAGCTGGTGCATGAGATGCTGCAGAACACTGTCACCATCCGCTTTGAGAATGTGTCCCCTGAGGACTTTGTGGGGCTGCACATGCATGGGTTCCGGCGCACCCTGCGGAATGCGGTCCTCACCCAGAAGCAGGACAGCTTGCACATCATCAGCATCCAGCCCGTGGCAGGCACCAACCAGCTGGACATGCTGTTTGCGGTGGAGATGCACAGCAGTGAGTTCTACAAGCCAGCCTACCTGATCCAGAAGCTGTCCAATGCCAGAAGACACCTGGAGAATATCATGCGCATCTCAGCCATCCTGGAGAAGAACTGCTCAGGGCTGGACTGTCAGGAACAGCATTGTGAGCAAGGCTTGTCACTGGATTCCCACGCGCTTATGACCTACAGCACGGCTCGCATAAGCTTTGTGTGTCCGCGTTTCTACAGGAACGTGCGCTGCACCTGCAATGGTGAGTGCAGTTTTGAATGTTCCCTCCCAACTCCTGAGATTGTAGGAGTAGACTGAGTTATCATTCCAGCATGCCTGCGTTCAGTCATTCGTTCAACTAAATATTAAATGATCACTTACTGTGTGCCCAAAAACTGTAATAGATGCTGGGGCTGCAGGAGGTACAGTCCATGTAGCTGTGGCTCAGTGAGCAGCACAGACAGACAAACAGGCGAGCCTATTTGATACATATCGTCAAGAAATGTACAAAGTCCTATGGAGGACCCAGTCGATGGGGGTATTTCCCAAAGGGAGAATCCTCTAGGTAGAGATAAGGGTACAGTAGGAATTAGGGTAGAGGAGGGAGAGCCTTCTAGGCGAGGGGCAGCTTGCATGAAGAAGGCTTAGAGGCATAAGAGGAACCTACACTGGGGATGGAAAGAGCTTTCCTCTGGTTGCAATAAGCAGGGCTGGGATGTGAAATAAGGCTTGAGAGCAGGCCCAGACATCACACAAGGGCCATTAGCCGAGACAAAGAATTTAAAAATTATCCCAAGGCAGTGAGAGCCATTGGCTGATGAGAAGCGAAGAAGTGGCAGAATCCGATCTGTCTTTTACAGAGGGTGTGCTGGCTGCAGAGGGGAATGGATTAGAGGAGGCCAGGCCAGAGGCATGGAAACAAGTTAGGAAGCTGTTGCCAAGAGTAAGGGCAGTTCGATTTGCTTCAGTGAGAAACAGGGGCCAGATGTCCAGGAGCACAGTCAAGGGATGGATTCAGCCCTCAGAGTGGCAGGGAAGGAATGGTTCGTGTTGTTGATGTAAGTAGCGTCACTGAACTTTGACCTTTACTGGTCAAAGGCTATAGTTGCACAGAGTCACATGCCCATAGTGATCGATGAGAAGCACTGCCCTCTCTCTCTTTTCCTCTGTCTGACATGTGGAGCCATAAATTCACTGCCCTCTTCTAAGGAAATTGCAGCCAGAGTTTTTCTAGCCAGTGTGAATTTGGTCCAAAGGGACCATGGCCAGAGGGAGGCCATTTGTAAAACATCCTTTAGGTAATTAGGGACAGGCAGGGCCCCTGGCCTCTTCCCTTGCAGAAAGTTCTTGGTTGCAGTTTGGAGAATGATGTCATCGGGGGAGGCCCTAGGGGTCATAACTCCCTCTGAGAGACACTTTGACAGCCTCCAAGCAGCCCATCAGTGTGTCAGCTGCTCTCTCTGTGGTATCCAGTGAATTCTGTTTGTGATTGCATCAGGTAGAAGCAGGGATGTCCAGATTTGTTTAATATGTAAATTAGCTGCAAAGTAACTCAAATCATGCATACTAGGTGAAACGCATTTCTGGCAGATGTCACCCACATGCAGAATTTATGAATGCCAGCTGTCTGGGCCTTACCTAGATTTCCTTTGTTGGCAAACTGATTTATACACCAAAGCTCTTCTAGGGTCTGTATGCGGTGATTCACACCAGGGTTCAAAAGGGGTTCGGAACAGGACAGGGAAGACCCTGAAGAAGAAACTATACCAGCTAATTGATCCTTGTACTCTGAGAACTCATTTATTTCTGCAGAAAATCTGCGAAGGCAATAATGTCCTAGGCACTAAAGATTCAAAGTAAAAAAGATGCAGTTCCTGCCCTTAGGAGTTGACAATTGTAAAGTCAGCTTGCAAGCACCTACTTGCTGTAACAGTGCTACAGAAAATGCTAGAGTATAGAAGGGACAGAATCTCTCCTGTGGCCAAAGGAAAGCTGTCTGTGGTATCTATACACAGAGACCACCAATGTGCTAGGTCTTCAGGGATGAGTTCATCAGGAAGAGACTGGGGTGGGGGCAGGGAGCAGACTTTGAATAATTCTTTAAAAGAAGGATTTGGAGGAGGGGTTTGCTCTCTATTTTACATAAGACGCTAATGTCCTAAATGCAATATGTTTCACAGTGATGTCTCTGCCTAGGACCCCTGTTCTCTAGTCTCCACAAACCTTTCTACTCCCAGTAAATTTAGAATGCCAGAAGGTTTTGTGAGTCAGGCCCCGGTCATCCCAAGAGGAAGCCTTCGGGATTTGAAAAGCCAGCATTTGCTCAAGAAGAGCTTTGTGCAGAGTCAGGCCATGCTCTCAGCCTTTTCTCACCTTCAAGTCACTCTTATAATTAAGCTATAAAATGAAATTCTAGATTTTAGTGGTAAAGGAGCTCCAACGTCATCTAGCCCAGCCCTGTCTTCAGCAGATGATATATGATCATCTTCATTTTATGGATGTGGTAGCTTTGTGCCTTGCCTGGGGCCATACAGCTGATAAGAGTAGCATACTGATTCAAGAAAGGGCCCTCTTGGGCCCCTACTTTATTATCTGCATCTTAAGAATAGGGACTCTTCCTTTTTAAATGTGAATCATAACCTCAGTGCTATGTACTGTAGAAGAATACTCAAATACGTCATGCGTGGTATAACAATGTTTCATCAACAAGGGACCATTTATACGGTGGTAGTCCCAAACTGTGGTAATACCATATTATGCCTTTTCTATGTTTAGTTTTGTTTAGATACAAAAGTACTTACCATTGTGTTACGATTGCCTACAGTGTTCAGTACAGTAGCATGCTGTACAAGTCTGTAGCCTGGGAGCCATAGCCCGTACCATATAGTCTGGGTGCATAGTAGGCTGTGCTATCTCGGTTTGTGTAAGTGCACTCTGTGATATTTGCACAATGACAAAATAGCCCAACGATGCATTTTGCAGAATATATCCCCATTATTAACTAACTCATGACCGTAATGCAATTTTCCTAGCAGACTGATTGCCAGCCTCACAGTACAATCCCAGTAAGGCAGAAGTTCTCTCAGACTCCTGTGTGCATGGGGCTTACTAAATGCCCATTGCTGAGCCCCACACTTAGATATGGACAATTGGGGTGGAGCCTAGGATTCTACACATGTAGCCTGGGTGACTCTAATGTTGCTGGTCAGGAAACCAAACTTTGAGAAATCACACAGCAAGATAAAGAGGAAAGAGTTTCCTCCAGGTGCAGGAGCAGGCTCTTTATTTTAATAGCAATAGCTTTCTCACTTCTAAAATTATCTTTCAAATAAAAATACAACCATGAGTTGTTAAGGTATGCATTAGGCATTTTTAGGCATTTTCTCATTTATTGGAAAGGAGAAATAATTAAATTCAATAAAGGTCCCTCCCCACAACACACACACGTGCGTGCACCCACAGGTGCATACACACACCCTCACACACAATTAGTATTGGCTGCTCTTCTGTTTACTCTAGGAGGTCGGCACATTCATTAGATGGACTTTCCCACCACTTGGTGGAATAATTAGCTTGATAAGTAGAGGTAACTGTCCACTCTGGGCTGTGTAGTAATGTTTAGACAAATCTGGCCTCAATATTCTATCCTCCTCCCAACTTCCAGCTCATCTTTTTCTCATACAGAGTTTTTTTGGTCCAGTTGTCATCATTAGCATCTTGAACCAAAATGCTGAGTTATTCTAACAAAATGAAAGCAGGCTTGAATTTTGGTGCCAAATAAGCGCATTCGACTCCAGCTACCAACAAACATCGTGTCTGAACAAACTTCAAGAGATACAAAGGTCTGATGTTGTGAGGTGGTTCCTGGTGAACTTCAGAGGTGCAATGAACATTGTCACTTCAGTAAGAAAGACTGACACCAACTTAAATGAATTGAGGATGATAGATGTCCTCGAGCCCATATAGGAGATGTGCAAGAGGAAAGGGTGTCACGACAGCCTATGGGACCTTGCTGATTGTCCATTTTTGAAAAATTGCATTCAAAAATCTAATATATAAATATTTCAAAAAGGATGCACTTGTCCAGTAGGATGGACTGCCAGTGAGACCATCAGAGTTTACAACCAGTGTGTTGATGGGTGTGGTAGAAGAAGTGGATGCCTGATTTGTCAAGTCTTTATTAAGATATGGAATATAGAATGGAACCTAGTGCTCCAAATGAAATGGATGGAGTGTTTTTGCCATGGGCGAAGCCCTGTGCTATACAGAAATGAGTCAGACACCAGCCATGCCTTCAACCAGTGGGGGATGGCACTGTCATAGGGTTTTCTCAGAATATAAAGAGGAATCACTGTAGGTGGTGCTGCCTGAGCAAGGTCTGAAAAGGATGCCTGGAATTATCTAGGTGACCAGGATAGGAGATTGAAAACCAAAGGGCATAAGAGCCAAGGCATAGAGGTGAGAACTGGTGTGTAATTCAGTGCATGGATCAAGGCAGGGACAGACAGATCAGATAATGTTTATCAAACCATGACCAGTTTGCATGCTGTTTTTCACACGCATGCAATTACATTTAACTCTTACTATAATCCTAAAGAGTAGGTCTCGTTAACTTTTTTCAAAAATTAAGGAAACCAAAACTTGGAAAGGTCAATTGACTCACTCAGAATCACAGAGCTACAGAGCTAGTAGATGACAGAGCCAGGATTCATCCTTGACTATCTTATTCAAAGCATTTTTAAACCACAGCAGCTTACCATCTCTGCAGAGATTTGAAAGGAACTCAAAAGTTTCCTAATCCAAATTCCCACGCACAGCAGACATCCTATTTTCTATATTCCTGGCATAGTAATTCAGCCAAGTTCAAGCACCAGTACTGGAAGCTTACAAGGAAGCCCTGAGATTATCTTCTGCCTAATAGCATACCAGAACTTCTCTCCTTGTCACGTCATTCAACTGTATCCCTCAGAGCCACGCAGATCCAACCTGACTAACCCTGCTTCTACAAACTGCCCCTAGGTAACTAAGGATAGTTGTTATGACCCTTTGCATCCTCTTCCTAGCCAAACACAAGAAATTCCTTTGCTCCTTGGCAGTAAACAAATGTGTGCTATAAAAAGTTATAGGTGGTGTTATTGGGGCACGGAGGAAGCATAAAGGAGGGGGTTATCAGCTCTACTTGGAGGACTACAAGAAAGGCATCGGAAGCAATGAAGCATGTCATAATAGGTCTTTGCCAGGTAGAGGATGCATTTTAAGCATCCTTTTGTTTACTTATTCTCTCGGCAGTTAATTGAATACTGTTTTGCACCAGGCCCTGGGTGGGGTGCTGGAGATACGGTGGTGAAAGAGGCTGATGTGATCCCCATTCCCATGGAGAATGAAACAGCATCATACATTGAGCAAATGACAGAGAGCTCAGTGGGGTGGATGGTAAGAAGTCAGGACAGTCCTTGGGAGGGATACGGTAGGATAGGTAAAGCAGGCCTGCTGACAGGTGGCCACTGCACTTCTAGTAAGTGCTGTAAAATAAAATGATGATGGCTTCTGTGAGGCAGTCAGACACTTAAAACATGTTTGTGATGTGTTTTTATATAGCACAGAAGAATCTGAAATTGGGTTTGCACTTTGGCTGGGGTTTGTTAATGCTAATTTTCTGAGGAGAGAGCCAATCCCAGTGGCTTTGAGTAACCTTCAGTGTTGTCTATTAATCGTAACAGGTTAACGCCCTACAAACTGGGAAGTTTCTATTTTTCATTCATAAGAAATACACCGTGGCAGATCCCTCATCTCCAGTATGCATGAGTCCCACATTGCCAGGAGAGGTGTAGAGGTCCCCATCTTGGTGGTGATACCAGCTTCTCAGTGTATGTGTTTTCCTTTCTATATTCCACCCATACACAGCTGCCCCAGAGAGGAGGTCTTGAATGAAATTGCTCTTGGCCTTTAGTGAAATCATACAGAAAATATGGCTGAGTCAAGCAAACACCATTCTGGATGATTCTCTGCTTCCGAGAGAACCATAAGAAATGACTTCAAAGTTGAGACTTCCGTTTTTTAAAACTTCTTACAGGCCATGAATTAAGAAGGGAGCTTTTTGACTTATTTGGCATTTGTCAGGACATGGCATGTGGGTAAAGCACATGAATTCAGGGCATGGGATGTTTACCATTAGTTATTGGATTATTCAATGTAATGAGGCAGCAACATAAATCAAGAGGTTGAATCAGCTTAAAGTGGCAGCATAATAATCACAACTAGATACTGATGTATTGGCTAAAAGCAGAGACTTAATCCAGGGGGCTGCGGGACTGCTGGGCAGAGAGGAGAGGAGAGTCATAAATATGGTAGCGAAACCTTTTAAAACCTCCAGAGGATCACCCTTCTCCTCCCTGCATGTTCCAAAGCTTTGATGCTTCTGTTCAAGTGAATTGTCTGTTGTCACCTCTATCGAAAGTGACCTAAATTTCCACCTGAGCAAAAAAATCAGAAGGTGGAAAACCGTTCAGGGAATGGTCACATGGTGTGCGTGTTTCTCCTGGTGGACAAGGTGCGTGAAAAAAACATCTGCACCTGAGATCGAGAAGGTGGTGCAGGGCTCAACACAGGTGCACGTTCCTGTGACGCAGATGAGTAACAAGCCCCAGGCCTTATTCTATGCCTACAGTACACACAGTATTTCATATTTCCTATCACCTACTGTGGACTTACAAATCATGAATCTGACCAAAAAAGGACAGCAAGGGAAAAGTTACACCTGAGTTCAGGACTCTGCCATGTTGCTGGGTCAAGTTTGTGTTTCCAGTTTTGACCCTGTAGTAATTTGTTTTTATAATAAATTTTTTTCTTTACAAGTTGCTTTCACATACACTAGCCCATTTCATTCTCACAGCACTGTAAAGAATTATTATCTTGATTTTTCAGAAAAGGAAATCGAGACCTAGAAAAGACAAGTGAGTAGTTCAAGGCCACACAGTGACTAAATTAAAAAATTAGCCAGGGCCAAAATCCAGGTCTGCATCTTGTTAATGCAGTATCCTTTCCTGTTTTACTACCCCACCTTCCTGAGAGAAACTGGGAATGGGGACAGGGCTTACTCTGCCTGCTTCATGACAGGAGCTACACACATCTGATCCTGTCCTGACATACAATGGCATCAGTTGGTTTGACGAAGTGGGACCCTTCTCCCTTCATGCTTACTGTGGTACCAAATGATGGATGTCTGAGATGCAGAGCATGTCGGCCTATGAGCCCACATCCCCCAAGCTGTCACCAAACACAGCACAAGTTAATTAAAGCTGCATTACTTCATGATAGCTAATAAGATAAACTTTCTCCCAGAAGCCAGCAGGAGTTAACACTGCCTTCTTTTAACTGGTACTCTGAAGCTGATGGAGCACTGTCTGCCACCAGAGAGAGGGTCTTCAAGGCTCTTAACAATAACAGGTGTATGTACTTCCTGAAAAGGGGATGACAGAAACATACAGTTTCTAAAAGCATGTTGACCCTTTGGCATCCATTTAAAGCTTACCAGCTTTTATTTAGATAAAGAATTTAGGGCTTTGGCTGGAAAGAGGGTTGCTATCCCCAGAAAAGTGTTTCCTGGACCCAGACATGGGTATATCTGAGACCAAGGGGGCGCATGACATTGTTCAGGCTTGGCATACAAAGGTTAAGTCTCTCTGACCATATATATTTCAGAAAGGGCTTAATTTTTTACAGTGGTTCATAGAGAGGAAAGAACTGCATTATGGGATATGGGTATTATTTCCTTTTGAGGAATCTGTTTTTCAAAACCTAAAAGTTTTTGTTAGGCATACACTGAAGTTTGCACACATGATCACATCTGTCCCCTGCTAAGGAGGATGTTCCATTTACACTGGCCTGCAGATTCTAATCTGCCTTCATACTTCCTTGAGCCACAGGAGAGTAGGCCCATGAGCAGAGCAAAGAGACAACAGCAGCCAGAGCCCAAATGTTTATGGCTAAGCATTTCCAGGCTGGAACTCAGGGAGGAGTCCCCAGAGGATTTTTAAAACATCAAGAGGTACAAAAAATATCCTTGCCAAAAACTATCCCATTAATCCTAAAGAACCTATTTAAAACAGAAAGAAAAGGAACATAGAAAAGTCATTGCTGCTGGAATGAATGTAAATACTCATTATTATATATCTAATATTTATATTGATATTATTCATTTTAGAATGTACTTATAGTATTTATATTTGGGTATTTTTAGACACATCCTCAAGCTACAGTTTTCACAGTGGGGACCGGATCTAACATAATGCATTAATTAATGACCGTGATTTAATTAGATGACATCCTATAGGTTATGACAGAAGGAAATAAGAAAAAGAGCTATGAGGCTGAGCTCCAGTTGCTGGTCTGAGTACCTCTGTGCTTTAATCTGAAACAGGAGATATGGGTAAGAAAGTGAGGAACCCTGTTGTCACAGGATCCTTGGGGTGTTGCTTCTCCAGCTGAAAGCCTCTGTGGTCAGTGGCACCTTTTGCCTGAGTATTTCTCACACCCACTGGGCTTCTTCTGTCCACTCAGCCCAGCAGGCTTCACTTGGCTCACACTACTGGCCCAGACCCTATACCTGCCAAGGGCGAGCCAGGCGTGGAGTAGCGAGGGGTGTGTGGGCCACTGTGCACAGCCACGCACGCTGGCACGTGAGCAAGCACAGGGTTTGGCCACTGTGCACAGCAAGGCATGCCCACTGCTATGGCAGGGCAGGCAGCACCAGGTGCTGGCCCACGTACCAGCTCTGTGTGAGGCCCCAGCTGGACCAGACGTACCACACATGGCTTCTGCTGCAGGCACTTGCATCGAGACATGCAGAATGCAGTGGTGCCCAGAAGCTTGGAGATGGCAGGAACCATAGAGCCTCAAAGAGAGTATCAGAGCCCTGACTTGGGGATCCCCTAGGTCTGGGCTCCTTGAAGGACTGCAGCTCTTCTCTCCTTCTTGTCACCTGCAATGTGGAGAGCAGGGGAGGTGTTTTTCAGCCCTGTTTGTGTTACAGCTCTTTCAGTCCCACTATTCATCAGGTCCCGAGTTTTTGTCCCATGTCCAGGAAGAATGAGTTACACAGACAAGTGGAAGGTGAACAAGGTGGAGAGAAGCTTCAGTGAGTGACAGAACAGCTCTCAGGAGACCCACGGTGGGTAGCTCCTTACAGCAGGCAGGTTGTCCCAAGGAGTATCCAGCTCTCAGCAGAGAGGAGACCCACAGTGGGTAGCTCCTCTCTGCAACTGCTAGTCTGGATATCTCTTTGAGTGTGGCAGGATCCAGGGTTTTTATGGGCTCAGAAAAGAGGATGTGCATGCTGATTGGTCCATAGCCGGTCATGGGCAGACCCAGAAAAAGCACCATAAGTTCTCACTCCAGTCCGTGGACTACCTGGAACTGACAGCCCAGCCCCCAGGCTTCAGACAGTCCCTGGCTTGAAGGTGGGGCATCACTGGGGACCTGCCCTTTTCTGCCCAGGAGCCTGTCTGCCTCCTGCCACCATCAATGTGTCATCCACGGTACCCAGGCTGTTCATGCTGAAGGGCGCCTGCAGGCCTGTGCTGAGCCACCCTGAGCACCCCCGCAGCCTCCCTCCTGTGCTCATCTACATGCAAAGTTCAGACGGGCCCAAGGTGGCAGGTGGGCTGCTGTATTAGCACCACCCTGAATGCACGCATACCCAGCCAGGTTGCAACAGAACCCAGGTTTGGCCACAACTTTGCTTCAAAATTGAAGTGGGTACTAGGAGCAGGGAGAGGCCAGGGAGCAGGAGCAGGCACTTCTGAGCTTGCAGGGGAAGGGCGTGGGGCTTCCTGGTCTTCCAAGAGTGCAGGGATGCCCAGGTCCAGAGCTGTGGCTGGGCAGCTGTGGCTGTGCCCAGGAGAGCGGGGCTCACACCTGCCAACTCAGTAGGGAGGGTGGGGCTCCCACCTGTTCCCGGCTCCCACCAGCCCCGTGGAGCATGCCACCCCAGCCACACCTCCCCTGCTGCAGTTGGCATCTTCACAGTGGCCATTCCAGACAGGCTATCGCTACCATCACTGTGCTAATTACCAGGGCAGGACTGGTGGTAAAAGAAAAGGCCAAAACATGTGAATAAAAGGTAGAAGTACCCAAATGCTAGATTTGTTTTGAATTACAGTTTAATTTTTATTGTACTCACTTATAACTGTTTTTTAAAAACGTTACCATTATTCCTATAGGGATAAATATCTCTGCTATCATGCACCTGAAATTATCTGGCCCTTTTCTCCCCCTTTGGAACAGTGGCTTTTAAACTGGATTTTTGATGACTCAAGGTTTCTTTGCAATGCAGCCATTACATTAGAGCAGAACAGTAATATCTATAACTGTATCTCAGAAACACAGAAGCTTATAAAGAGGTTGAGATTTAGACTGGCTTAAATAGAAGGGAAAAGGCATGTCCACAGAATAGAAAGTAACAGATTTCTTAAATACATAAGCTACTGTTTCCATACGTACTTGAAAGGTAATGCCCAAGTAACCCAGAAGTTACATCTATTTGATGGGATGCATGTTGTGATTCATATATGCACATTGCCACCTCCACATGGCTGAGGTTAGTATTGGGCTCAGTTTGCATTTTAAGCATAGACTACTAGTCAATATTTAGGAGCAAGCTAGACGTGTGCAGGCTATCAGAGACTGAGATGAAGTCACATGTGAAAACAGTAGAGTCAGCTGGTAGGGTTGTGAACTTATTATGAATAAACATTAAGGCAGGCCTGAGGTTAAGCTGCTAGCTATTTGTTAGCTCATTCCTTTGTTACTCAAAGGATCTCATCCTTCATGCCTGAGTTAAAATACTCCCTTCCTTTGGGAAGACTTCTGACATTCTACCAGGAGACAGAATTTTTCCTCCTCTGGTCACTCCATTGTGCTCACATACCTGCCAAAGCAGTTATCTTATTATAGTATCGTCATGTGTTTTCATGTTGTTTCCTGAGGCGAGAGAAAGAAGGCATCATTTCCTTTCATCTTTGTGTTCCCAGGCCTAATACCTCTTTGACCCCAAACAATTATTTGTTGAATAAATGCACCAAAAGTTATTTAAAAACAAGTTTTCAAAAGCTTCTTGAAATAGGTCATGAGATGGTCACACAGCTGTTTTAAGTTCCATGAATATTGATTAATACATGGCAGGACTACAGATTTGGTTGGGGAGGAAAATAGAGAGATATATTTCAGGGCACTTAAGTCTTATAGAACCATTTGTAGAGTTCTTTCCAAATTTTTAGTTAAAATGCCTTTATCTTCTAAGACTTTGTAAGCTGGATCAGTGCCAAGAGTGTCTTTTATGACTGAACTATAAACCAGTGGAAAATGGGATTTATGAATTCTGAGTTTGCTGGTGCTACTTATATTGCTCCTGTCAAGGATTACAGTTTTTTAAATGTTTATAAGTAGTTAGCATTAAATTCCTGCTTTCTTCTGCACAAAGAAATGACTGTACCTTGGGACAATATGTTTTGTTTTGTTTTTTTTTTTTTTTTTTTTTGAGACAGGGTCTTGTTCTGTTGCCCAGGCTAATGTGCAGTGGCATAATCATAGCTCACTGTAATGTCAAATTTCTGGCCTTAAGTGATCCTCCAACCTTGGCCTCCCGAGGTGCTGGGATTACAGGCATGAACCACTGCACCTGGCCGGGACAATATGCTTAATGATGAGGAAAGACTTGGGATGAAAAGGAGCATGATCATGGGCCAGATCTGGCCGAGAAATGAGCTGCTGGTATGCTGCACATTCTCAGTTCACGGGGAAAGGGCGCTCCTTTGGGCTATGCCTAACCCATTTAGGAAACCACTGTTTGAGTTGTGGGTTATTTTTAATTTATGTCTCCTTTTTTATAATTATTTTACTGCTGAAACTCTTACCAGGTGGAAAATGGCCTAATTACATGTGAAATACTCAGGACCTTTGGAAAATGTGCTTCCTTCAGTGGAAGGAACTATTTAGTTAAATATGAACAGTTCTAAAATAACGCACTTGGGTCCTGAATTCTGCCTTAATCAGTTAATCTGCTTTCCAGGATTTCCCTTCTGAGGGATTAACCTTTCATCTTACAGTGCTGTGAACATCGAACAGGTAGAAAGGAAGTCTTCCCTTGCTGAGGATAATTCTGCTGTTTTTTGATGGGGCACATCAATGTAGGGCACATTTACAGCTAATCAATAACATAGCATGTAGTAGAAGGGATTAGGAAACAATGTGAGTCATGCTTCTACAATTTAAAATTAGTCATACTTTTCTTTAGAAATGTCTTTTTTTCCCCTCTGAAATCAACCCCCAAGTTCTGAGGGCAGGAGGGAGGTGCAGAAGAAATCTAAACTCAAGGGATACATTCAAATAGCCTCCAATCTGCAGAAACTCCACTCCAATAAATACTACAAGCCCTTGCATTGTGATCTTTCTTCAGCTGAAGTTGGTCCAGGTGTAACTTAACATATTTTAGCCTAAAACGAGGAGCTCTGTTTACTCTTTGTATCTAATCTGCCTAAGTCTGGCAGTGAAATTTGGCAGATGTAGGGATGTTGGATGGACATCCACACCAGATGAAGCCCATTCAGGTGCCCCTACTTCTGAGTGGCGTCTTTGTGACTCAGCTCGGAGCCCACATATCCCAGCTCTTGAGCCATTTGTGTGTTCCCTTTGAACTTTTTCTCTCTTCCCTGGAGTGCAGGGTGAATCCCTTTGTGTACTGATCATGCATATTCCACCTTTGTCACAGGAGGACTGTGCCCGGGGTCCAACGATCCTTGTGTGGAGAAGCCGTGTCCGGGAGACATGCAGTGTGTCGGTTATGAAGCCAGCAGGAGACCGTTCCTCTGCCAGTGTCCACCAGGAAAGCTTGGAGAGTGCTCAGGTGCAGAGCGGAGTGGAATGATGAGGATCTAATTTCATATTCGTGAAACACTTGCCCTTGAGTAAATTACACCATCCAAGTCCTCCCAGAAAACGTTTCTTTAGGCATGCAGCATTTTCCTTCAGAATGAACCATAGCTAACACCCACACTCACATTTACTTAGGATTTATCACAGCTGCAGCTTGTGCTAAGGGAACATGTAAAGACTGTGGGCTTCTTACATAATGGAGAAGACTACAACATGTGTTTTTTATCACATCTCATGTCTGTTAAGGGTGTGAAATTATGGAAAATAAAAGGCTGTTGGTTGGGCAGAGGAATCTGAGTATCTGTGGCATGGCCTTTGATGCTCAGGGTGCTGCACGAATCCACAGCCGCAAAACCAGGACCCACAGAAGGCAGAGCCAGTCCTGTTGCCCTTCCTTAGAGTCAACCCCATCTGGTGAACCAAGTAAGGAGACTCCCTACTGGAAATTTCTAACTAACTTCATGTTCCAGCAGGAGAGGCGCTCACCTCTGCATCTTAAGGAAAGAAAAAAAAAATCAGTATTTAAGTTATTTTAATCTAAATGATCCTGTTTCTGATCTTCATTCAGTGTCTATACTTCATTTGATTCATATATTCTCTACCACTTCTTTACTCAAAAAAGAATATTCTTCATTGTGAGTACCAATAGAATCCTCTTCAGGTATATTTAAAATACAGGCACATTGATAACAATTTTGGGATCCAATAAATAGTTGGAATAAAAACATAACTATGCCTAGTATGGGCAAGGAACTTTGCAAGAATTGAGTTCTAGAAATTCAGGCTTTGCAAAGAGAAGCACTGTTCCTAAAAGTAGAAACCAAAGCTCCTTCTTAGCTGATTTCAAGAATGGAGCTGCAATTAAGTAAAGGGACCACCTGGATGCTTACCTAAGTCATGTAAGGCTTAGAATTAGAAGAAAATTATACTGTCCCCATGCACATAGCAGGTGGATGTGCAGGGGGATCACAAAGCCAAATCTTCTAAGTTTTGGAGTCACTTCCTGCTGACTCTTCTCCTTTCTATCTAGAAAACTTCTGATTATCTATATTTATTGTCCATTTGGTATATTTCCACACATTCCACCTTACACCCCAGCAAGGTAGCTTTTTAGCCATTACTTTTCTTGTTAAAACATAAAGTTGAAAGCAATTTTTTTAAAAAGAGTAATCTCAGAAGTGAGCAATCAAGTTGGACAAAATTCAAGGGGAGTCTCGAAAGTAATGGTCAGAAAGTGAAAGTGTGACTACACGAATTTCCTTTATATCAGTTACCTTTTTGCAAAATTAGTGCAAATGACATAAATTAGCTATTAGACATTAGAATACTTGGGGAACATGGATATCATTTGGAAATGGTTTTGTTTTCTTTGTTTCATGGAGCTGAAAGTTCTTGAATGCGTAAGTGATTGGGGGTTAGGGGTATCTTTTAATAATGCTCATTTTAGAAAGTAGGAGTTGGAGATTTTGTAACATTAAGAAAATCCAAGTTGTGGAATGTACCAAGTGGCTCTTGGCATGAGGCAAGTAAGATGATTTGGTGTCTGACTGGTTAATATGTTTTTCACTTTGAAATTAGAGTGTGATGTGAAATGGAAAACCAGTTTGTAATCAAAAATGATTTGTCCTCAATGCCTTCATTAACTTCTCATGCATGGTCTTTAATCAACTTGGTTGTTGGTTGTTGGGTGATTTCATGTGTCTCTGCTCCTTTCTGGATGTTAAAAATATATATGCCTTCTCATAACGGTCTTTTCAGGGCACACTTCTCTCAGCTTTGCTGGAAACAGTTACATCAAATATCGGCTTTCTGAAAATAGCAAAGAAGAGGATTTTAAACTAGCTCTGCGTCTTCGAACCCTGCAAAGCAATGGGATTATAATGTACACCAGAGCAAATCCCTGCATAATTCTGAAGGTAATTAAAATGGGTTATCTTTTTCTGCAGTCAGTTCTCATGTTAGTGTTTTGGCTCTTGGATTGGGGAACGGCTGAAATCATTTTGTCTTTTAAGTTCAGAAGACCAGAAGCAGACTTCTGGGCAAAGGGGAGCAGCAGCAGAACTGGGAAGGGAGCCAACATCCCATTTCCTTTTGAACATTCAGCTTCAAAATTGGCTCTTGGTACATGGGGCATCTCTCTTGAGAGTGGGTTCAAGGGCTGGCCTCCTTTGAGCTGTAATCGCTCAACAGTTCATTAGAATGTGCCTCCTAATCAATTCCACAACAGGGGTGGTCCTTTAAGAGGATTGGCGATATCCTTTTCTAACACATGGGTCTATCCCCACTGACTTTTGAAGGCGATTTCTGTTCTTGCTCAGGGAGGAAATTGGAGACAGGGGGTATAAGAGATTTTCTATATCCTATCATGACCCAAGTAACCCAATTTTTCAGTCATTTCCTAGCCTCAAAAACTCTCCTAAAGCAGCCAGATTTATTTGAGAGCAAGTCTGACATCTATATTCCGCTCAAGGATTCTGGCGCCTTCGTGAAAACAATAATAATAATGGTAATGGGCCAGGTGCAGTGGCTCACGCCTGTAATGCCAACACTTTGGGAAGCAGAGGCAGGTGCATCACATGAGGTCAGAAGTTCGAGACATGCCTGGCCAACATGGTGAAACCCTGTCTCTACTAAAAATACAAACTAGGCATGGTAGTGGGCACCTATAATCCTAGCTTCTTGGGAGGTGGAGGCCACTACACAGTAATCTGGGTGACAGAGTGAGACTCCATCTCAAAACAAACCCCCCCAAAAAAATAAGCAAATAAGATAATTATAATAACAGCTTTTTGCACATCATTTATTTTTATTATACAGCTAATATGATAAGCTTGTTATATGTTATCCCCATTTGATCAAGAAGAGGACAGTGGTTCAGAGAGGTTATTTTCTCGAAGTTGCACATCTAATAAGTGATGAGGCCTGGACCCCACACTCTAGTCTCTCTCACTCCATGCTGTTAATCTCCACACTATTCCTCACTCTCCATCTTGCTATTACAGCTCATTTTTTAAAAAATCACATTCTGGGCATCTGTAGACCAGATTCAGCCTTCTAGGATGGAGGAAAGATGGCAGGAAAAGGAAGAAGACGTGTTTCATCTCGTGCTATTCTCACCAGGTTGCTATGTCAGCCTATCGTAAATGCTCTTCAAAAACATTCAGAGTCCGTCCAGTGGAAAATGCCCTTTCACATGGAAATGGCAAGAAATTGTTTTCTTCCCAAGGTTTGGGCTTAAAGGGTACATGGTGGACCTTTCCAGCTTCTGCCCTTTGATTGTTTGATATGTCAGATTCAAGTTGATTAGGTGGCCCAAGCTTTAGTCCTAAAGACAGATGAGGAAGGACAGAAATAGAGAACATTAAATGCCAGTGGGTTTCTCTTAATGATCACATAGGGCTTTACTTACCCACATCTGGTATTGCCAGGTATTACTTGATGGCCATAGTTGAGTGAGCAGGGAGTCGAAGTTTAAAAGTTGGTTACTTTTGTAAGCAGTCTCCCACTATCCTTATTCATTCAACTCAGAATTCTAATTTAAGATCTGGAAAGGAAAGCAATGTTTTTAAAAGAAAATAAGAAAAGTACTTTGGATGCACAGTTTTAGAGAATGATGCATTCAAATCAGATATTCATGGTGAAAGAAGAAAAACTCAAAAACCTAAGTCCTGCCTTTATTTTCTCGTGGCCCCGGAAGCAGCGTGCCTTGGGTCAGTAGATCATTTTCTAAATAGCCCTGAGAGTTGAAGTTTTGCTTAATTGCTGGGAAAGTGTTCTGAGCATTCGGGCTCTGCTTGGGCCTCACTGACCTTTCTCTCTCCTCCTTCATGCTCTAACAGGGCTGGTGGTTGAAAATAGTTTCTATTAGTAAATCTCTTATAGAGCATTAAATCTGAGAGGGAACAAAAATATTGAACCTGAATGGCTTGATCCTAAAATGGAGCTTGTAATTTGACACTTCACTGGCAAAAGTCTAAAATGTGCAGATCCCTGAGGATAGGAAGGAAGAATAATTAAGCCTTTTAGGCAGCTCCAGCTCCTAAGGTATATTGCATTTCATGAAACAAGCATGTTTCTGAAAGTTGTGTAAATTGAATCTCGGTAAATGGAATTCTAATAAACTAGAGATGGATGCTATTTGAAGGAACCCTTCCATTAATCCCTTTGTGATGTGAATAATCACTCCCAATCTGTCTGTTCTATAAGTTTGCTTTTCATATGTTGGGTTTGCCCAAAGCAGGACACAGCTGTACTAAACTATTGCAGTTATTCTCCTACAGTCGCCAGGAATATCCACTAAGGGGATTTGAATCTGTTTGCTTAACATTTTCAGCCTCATGCAAGATTTAATTTCCTTGGCTTTAGGTACAGTATGTGCCTTGCACTTTGGTTCAACAACTAAGCTGAAATGCTTTGTTTAAATTGCACCTCTTGGTTGTTTATATTTTTCCGGTCAGAGCACATTCTCTAAAAAGTACTTAAAGTACTCAGTGGGGTGAAGGGCGCCCCTTACAGACAATTAAAGAATTGCACAGAGACCTTGAGAAGTGAAAATACTCACAGACAAAGAATATCACTGTCTCTCAGCAACAATAAAACGCACTCGTTCTTCTGTTTACCATTGATACCCTATCTTCTTCCAAAAGAAATTCAAGGCTTACCATAAGCATCCAAATGCAATAAAATGAAAGTACTATTAAGATGAAAATACAAGGTTAAGAGCCAACCAATGAAGTCGGGTAGAGTAGAATATCATTATGAGAAAATCTAGACCAAGGAGAACTACTTCAGTAGAGCCCAAACCATAACTGAGTTTCCTGGCAGCCAAAGCAACAATGAAAATAGATAGGTTCTGTGATTCTCCTCACACCTATAAAAGAAACATGGCATTCTTTCTCAAAGGGAGATCTGGAAAAGATTTTTTAAAAAGAAGAAGAAGAAGAAGAAAGAAACATGTCAAATCACCAGAAGAGATGTAAGGAGAAATCAGTAGAACACTTTATCTCTGTGTCAGTCTTTCATCTCTAATATTATGGCAAAAGCACAAGGAGAATATGATTGTTAATCTAGAACTATCACATTTTTTTGGGGGGGGGGAAGTTATAAATGATTCATTGCTACATTGTGATGAGTCTGAGACATGGCTAGCTTCAAACCCCTAAACTGAAGGGAAGATAGGGAAAGCTCATTTGGTTTGTAAAACAACCCACTTAGCATGGCCAGATCTTTCCTATTATATAGATCAAAAGAGTAACAAGGAAGCTCCCTACAAGATTTGAGAGTTTCAATGATCTATTTAAGAATGTCACCAAAAAGTAAGTTAACCTTAATAATTACATTTTGTAGTAATAATAAAATACCTAAGAGTTTATGAAGTACTTTCACATACATGTCATTTCAATTCTCATTCCCCTTGCATGTAGGTATGAGTGTCTACTTTTTTTGCCTGTGAGGAAACTGAGGCTCAGAGAAAATTCAGTGACTTGCTCAAAGTGACAGCCAGTCAATATCACTTTGGGTCTGGGCCTATGACAGAGGAGAGCTGGTTGGGGAGTTAGATATCTTTTGATAAACTCCTATAGTTTATCAAAAGAAGAAATTCAGAGGGCTGGGATGATTATGCATTCATTTACTCATTTAAAACACTTAATGTATACCAAATGGCTATTAATGGCAGCCTTAAAAATCGGTTTTTGTATTTTTGTTTGTTTGTGGGGCTTTTTTGTTTTTTGAGATGAGATCTCACAATGTTGCCCAGGCTGGTCTCAAACTGATCACTTGATCCTCCTGCCTCAGCCTCCCAAGTAGCTAGGACTACAGGCACTTGCTCTTGTGCCCAACTCAGGGGGAAAAAAAAAAAAGTTTTTAAAACATCCCTTTTTCAAAGAATACTGAATAATCCTCTTACAAGTTCCATGATTATTATGCATTTGCTATAACCACACACCAAGGATCTGAAGCAGTAAGACTTCATGCCATAATTTACACTTTTTACTCAAAATCCTACTTTCCTGCAAAAGTGGGACTTCTTAGAACTCTGATGTCTTGTCTTCCAAGCCCCAAGATACTAAAAATCCAGGGGAACGCACATCACTGATTTCAAATGATCCTTCGAATCTAAATATTTTGTAACATTAGGGCAACACTCTCTCAATTAAGTATTTCATTGAACAAATTACCTAGCTACACCCCAACCCTAGCAAATCATTTCAGTATCATTGCTATAGACTTTTCTTACACTTTCATGCACACCTCAATTTCTATTAAAATAGCTTCCCCTCTGATTTGAGAAAGCATCATTCTCTTAAAGAAGACCCTTAAAACTAGGTGAACCCTACTCTGAAGACAGAGAAGAATTAACTATGATCAGAATATGTTTTCCGGTGTGAGAGAACACAGACATGAAAAGACAAAGTGTTCTTTTCACTCCCCGGAATAATACACCTGTGCAATAGCAAAAGATTGTTAACTTTTCACAAGATAACTTTTGGCATCAGTGTTCTAGTTTGTCATATAAACAAAGCTGGTAATTTCAACCTCCTAGAATTTTGACAATCCAAATGATTTTTGTTTGTAAGAGGCTGAGAATCGTGTAGGCATCTGGCTTCCTTCATTCAGCGATGTTGCTGCTGTTATTTTTGCAACAAAAATAAAAATAAAAAGGAAGCTTAACCGTGCTGTGTTAGTATGGGATAATTTTATGTTCCTCAGTTATAGAACTCTGATATATTTGAGTACATCGGAGTCTTGTCATTTCTCCCTGGTGAATATGTAACTTGGTGATTATTCAAAGAGGTAGGAGGTGGGGGTGACAGAGGAGAATGAACCAAGTAATATGTTAATTGAGCATCTTTTTACAAAAACTTAGATAAATTGCACTCTCACCACCAATTTTTCATAATAGACTGAGGACACCAGTTTGTAGCCACAGAGTTAGCAGGTGGACTGTGCCAGAAAATACTCCCCAAAGTCACATTTGGTGATTTATTACTTACATTAAAATACAAATATGTAAAGTATCCAGGAGTTGCCATGGAGCAAGTATTCTGGTATGATTTACAGTATCTATTCATTCAATTTTGTGGAACCGAAAAAAATGACAAAGATGATAGCATAAGATTACACGTGAGGCCAGGCACAGTGGCCCACATCTGTAATCCCAGCACTTTGAGAGGCCATGGCGGGCAGATCACAAGGTCAGGAGATCGAGACCATTGTGGCCAACCTGGTGAAATCCGTCTCTACTAAAAATACAAAAAAATTAGCTGGGCGTGGTGGTGCTTGCCTGTAATCCCAGCTACTCGGGAGGCTGAGGCAGGAGAATCCCTTGAACCAGGGAGTTGGATGCTGCAGTGAGCCGAGATCGTGCCACTGCACTCCAGCCTGGTGATAGAGTGAGACTCTGTCAAAAAAAAAAAAAAAAATTACACCTGAAAGCTCTCTGAAAAGAACATAAATAGTTGTCTTTTTACATTTGCACATTTGCATGACAGAGCAGAGTATGTATGTTCTAACTGTGTATGATATGGCTAATCATTCTGCAGTGGACACAGTAGCCTTGAAAAATAAGCCACAGCAGTTCTCTCTGCTCTCCAGACCCAAACCCAGAGGGGCCAGACCATTCTCTCCAGGAGACCTGAGTGGTACATGACAAAGCCTGAATTTGATTCAGCATTCCAAAATTCCCACAGCTCTGTCTGCTTCACAAAGCCCCCTGCCTTCTAGATACACATGTTTATGTGGCATGACCTATGAAATTTTATGCAGGATGAAGAACATGGAGCTACAAAGGCAGAAATGAGAGTCCCTAAGAATTCAGTTGTCTGTACTGAAGCATAGAGAAATATGCCACGTGTGAGAATGAGAGGTGCTATGATAATCCTGAATATGTCTATTATGAGTTAAACGTGTTTCACAAAGACTGCTTCAGTCTATTTCTGTGAATTCATTTTCTCTGTACCTCCTTGGCTGTTTGTAACCTGGAAGCTCTGGGTTGTCCTGTCATTTCCTTTTCTTTCCTTTTTCTTTTCTTTTCCCAACAAGTGTCTGTTCTCTGCACAGAACTGTGAATGCCAACAGACTGGTGTTCCTGGCATGACTCAGACACTGGCCTCCACAAGGTCCTCTTGCTGGTCATAGACATAGGCCAGAAAAGAAGCTTTTGTTTCACAATTTCTGGCTGCGAATCCCTTCATGAGCAAATGTACACTTCGCTAGACAGGGGTGCAGCACTCATTCCCCGGATCCCAAAGCCACCTTGCATTTCTGAGAAATGTAGAACTGGGTGGACGACACAGGGGATTCAAAGGCCTGTTTTCTTTGCAGCAGTTGAACCTGGGGCTCCATGGAGGGCCAGTCCCTGCTCTGCAGCTCTCTGCCAGCAAGGATCCTCCATAGCACGTGCTTTCTTCCTGTGTGTGATGTCTCCTGGGATTAGCCTCCTGGGGGCAGTGATGCCCTTGCTCCACCAATGTACTCCAGCAGCAGGCTGGTCTCTGTTGTCGCACCCCAAACCAGGGCTGGGAGCATTCACAAAGTGTGGGCCATTAAACAAAAGATCCTTCTGGAGGGCCAGGTGTCACAAGTGATCGAGATATTTTAAGCAAATAGCCAAGCCCTGAGCACCTTGGAAGATAACCTTCACCTAAACCATGAGCATCATCCTAACAGACTATTTTAAGAATATGCTAGTGTTTAATATAGAGCAGCTTTTAAATCTTAAATGTATACAAAGCCAGGAACTAGGAAATTTTTCATTTCTACCAGGCCTCTTTCTTTCCCCTGTGGCACACTCATATAAATGTATTCAAGGAACATATTTGTGTGATTATTTGATTAATGGCCATCTACCCTACTAGACTGTCAGCCACATGAGGGCAGAGACGATAACTCTATTTGCTCAGATGGTCTCCTTGGCACTTAGTACACTGCTTAGCATATAGTAGATGTTCAATAAATGCTAATGAGTTCACCGAAATCATTCCTGTGGTGGTAATGACTAAGAAGGGTGCAGAGAATAAACAGACCCCTAAACCAGATATTGCTGGGAATTTTAAAGGGTAAAGACCCAAGGAGTAGAAACATTCTTAAATATAATTGTGGATATATGAAGGTGTGCCCATATTACTAATCACAATATGTGAAATGTAAGGCATGCATTTTCATGGCAGGTAAGGGGGAGGCAGAGTGGTTAAAAATCAAACCACAACAGACTTATGAGTAGGGCAAAAGTCATGTCCCCATTCCAGCCTTCTTGTGAAGCCCCCGGGCCGACCAGGAGCAGGGTGTAGGGAACATACTCCCAGTTGAATATCGAGAAGTGCTGCACTGTTCCTTCCCCACGCAGATTGTGGATGGCAAGCTGTGGTTCCAGCTGGACTGCGGCAGCGGCCCAGGAATCTTGGGCATCTCGGGCCGTGCTGTCAACGACGGGAGCTGGCACTCGGTCTTCCTGGAGCTCAACCGCAATTTCACGAGCCTGTCCCTGGATGACAGCTACGTGGAGCGGCGCCGGGCACCCCTCTACTTCCAGACGCTGAGCACGGAGAGTAGCATCTACTTCGGCGCCCTGGTGCAAGCAGATAACATCCGCAGCCTGACTGACACGCGAGTCACACAGGTGCTCAGCGGCTTCCAGGGCTGCCTGGACTCGGTGATACTGAATAACAACGAGCTGCCACTGCAGAACAAGCGCAGCAGCTTTGCGGAGGTGGTGGGCCTGACGGAGCTGAAGCTGGGCTGCGTGCTGTATCCCGACGCGTGCGAACGCAGTCCGTGTCAGCACGGGGGCAGCTGCACTGGCCTGCCCTCCGGGGGTGAGTATGACTACACAGTGGGCACCCGCCTGGGGGTTTAAGGGGAGAGGGAATGAACTGCAGGGGGATCCCTGCCCTCCCAACGCAAGGGCTCTACTAGAGAGGAATATTCATACCCAAGATGCTTTCCAACCTTCTCAATCTGCTTTAGGGAAGCCTCAGCGCTTGACAGTTACAGGAGTGTCCAGTTTCGCCAATCGTTTGCAGCTCCCCATAGGTGCAGTGCAGTGGCACAGGGGCCCAGAGAGGCCATCAACTCCACCCACTCCCCTGTTCCACCCCTGGCCTTTCAAGCCAGAGGAGGTTGGACGAATTGGACCCCCTTTTAAATATGCCCTCATGAGCCACCTGCATGTCACTGCAGAATGATAGTAGCGCTCTGAGTTATGACACCCACGCACATGAAATTGCTGACCAGATGTAGACATGCAACCTTACTAGAAGCTAAGACATACAACCTTACTAGAAGCTAAAGGTTACTAGAAGCTGTCCACCAGGAATAGGAGATCTTGGAACATACTTTCGCAATGTGTGTATTAAAAATAAGTCTAGTTACAGCTTTATAAAGGAGTAGAAAGTCAAGAATAAGGAGCAGAAAATTTACATAAAATCTCAGGACAGATAAGCACGCAATGAAGGCATGATGCTTTACTCTAATATTTTTTTTCTCACAAAGTACATCATGAAGAAGAAAGAGGAGAGTAGACATAAAAAAGAAAACAAGAAAAAGATTTATAGAGAGTTTCTTTTGTTTGAGGGAAAAGCCAAGATTATTTAAGTCCCAGGAGTCTAGAGATAAAAGAATCCCTGACTTTACCAAGATGCAGTGTCTGTGTTAATGTAAACTAGGTCAGACATGCTCCCGGTTGAAGGCTTGCCACCTCCCAACAGCCCAACCACTGATTCCACTTCAGCCCCTTTGCAGAGTCACTCAGCAGTCGTGTGATTAGCAAATTTAAACCTTCCTCACAAATCACTTAGAGATTCTGCTGTGCACATTACCATCTAACGTTCGTGAAACCCAACTCCAAATTTAGAGTCCATTTTATTATTAGAATGTTATAAACTGTCCATGAAATGATGCACTGTCGAAATACAGACCCCAAAGTTGTTTAGACTTGCATACGTTACTACCACAATGAGGGCCAGGTACCCTGGGGGGAAATTTCTGTCGTCTCGATTTAAGAAATCTATTTGCTGTTTTTACTGTCTCAGCAGTATATGTAAATAAAGGGTTGTTATGGTGCCATAATTCCCAAATGATGGGCAGTAACTATACTTCAGTGGTTCTATAAACCAGCCCATTATGACAAGTCATGGCCAGTTTTTCACCAGGCGAAACAATTCTGCTAGTGTGAGCCATCTACGATATATAAAAGGAGCATATAATTAAATTGGGTTGAAATAGAACACCACTCCATGTCAAATGCTGGGTACATAGCCACAAATTGTAACATACTTTTAACGATGGCAGGACGTTGTTTTTGCTGGCAGGGCTATGGGCTTCCACAATGGATTATCTTTAAAATAATCATAATCATCACTGTATGAGGGAAAGAGACTAGGGAATCTTGCTTTGCAGTGTGCATTTTACTTTTCAAAAAATTTCATGAAATCCTTTAGCTAAGTATTCAGTGGAAGTATGTTAATTAAATGACTATGACCCACATGGGGAATAGCAATTTTCTCTATTTTTAACTCTCTTCATTTAACCATATTTCAGCACTGATGACCCGCTTGCCATATACTTTTCATATAACCTAGAGAACTTGTCTTGCCCTCTGTAGGGCCCCAGCCTTGCCTATAGAGCACACTCTCCCATCTACCTCTTTGTCTTCCTGTTCCCTTCTTCCTTCTGTGATTGGGCATTGGATCAGGATTCTACAACAGGTATTCTTTCTTCCAAGGTGAAATAGCCTCTTGTCAGTTCAATTTTCTCTTTTGTCTCTGGGGGCTTATGTTTTCCTAAAATGAAAATGGTATCTTTTCTCACCTTCGTCTATACAGCTCCCTTCTCGCAGTCCTATTATCTCTGTTCTGTTGCGGGAGCCCTGCAGGAGCATCCCACACCAAGCCTATTCCCAAGCCTGGCCAATGGGTTCTTATCTCAGTAGACACCCAGACGGGTCCCAGGCGGGGGAATTTGGGAGTCTCATGACAGCAGGACTGGGCCCAAGGCTAGCAAACTCCTTGCCACTCACCAGGAGATCCAAGAAATCCAGGACTTCTATTGCTTTCCTAGGGAGCCAAGGGCACGAGATTCCTCTTCTGATGTGTGAGGAGGTACCTACCTCTTCCTGGCTATAGGGGTGAAACCTTGGCTTCTAAGAAAAGTGGAAAGAGAACCCATTTTCTTGCCCCTATTATCTGTATCAATATTATATCAATAGAGGAATTTTTGCTATATCCTGTATCCTATCTGCAAATTCCTTAAATTGGTGCCAAATAAGGGAGAGAAAAAAGGCAAGAAAAGAAAGAATCAAAATTTGGACTTCACTTCATGCCTATGAAACTATGAAGCTAATTATAAGGTTACTTAAAAGAAAAATCCTCTGAGCTGTGAGTGATAGTTTAAAAAGAACAATAAGACCAAGTCTTTAATGAAAGAATATTTATGCCTTCAAGAATTCCCTCTGGCTGCCAGGGAAGTCTAATCACAGGAAGAGACAGTGTTGTTTCCCCCAGATCAAAGACTAGGCTGCGTGAAGTGTTCAAAGGGGAAATTTGGGCTAGAGATAGTAGAGGCAGGGAGCTTGAAATGAGACTCCTTGCACATGAGACTAATAACAAAACTTAATTGTTTGAACATTTTCTGTTGTTTGGACCCTTTGCTATGTGTTGCTCTAAAATTTTAGGACACATGTTTTAGCATAAGCATCCCCTTGACCACTGAAGAATCCTGGAGTATTGGTCATTGGCTCTCCTGGCGGCAGACTCCACTCTCAAACTGAGGCTATCCTAATACATTCAGAATTGTTAAAGCAGGCAACACACAAGAAGCATTTTTCTTTCAGGGATGCAGGATTCTGCCCCAACCACCTCTAAGCCCAATCAAACCCTTGGCGTGAAAGTCAGGGAGGCCACAACTACTAGCTTGGAATGACACAGTCAGCAGGTTTGATCAGCATTATAACTCTTGCTGTCCCAGGAGCAGGCCATGGGAACCTCAGGGGAGTCAGATTCCAGAACACTGACTTGTAATGAGAGTATAAATATGACTCTATAAACCAACCACAGAGAGAAGGCTCTCTCTCGGTAAAGCCTTAAAATTATATGTATTTCATAAACATTAACTGGAAATAGCAACCACTGTGGAGAAGCCATGACTAGGTCCCATTGTGATCCCTGCATTTCCAGATGCAGTGGGCAGGGATCAGCCCAATGTCTGAATAATAATATATCAACACCCACAGTTTGAATAAGGAGTACTCAGTCCTCCATGCCTTATCATGCTTAGCTCAAGCCCATTAATGAAAAACACATTTGAAGCCAGGCAGTCACCATGCCATAAATAGTCATTCAGGCAGCATGGCATGAAACCAGAAGCCTAACTCCTGAAATGGAAACTTGGGGAAATTCTTAATGGTAAGAGCTACCGCTTGTTAGACTCTTACTATGTGCTTAGTAGTGTGATAAGTGCTTACCTTGAAAGTGCTTATGCCATGGGACATTTAATTCTCACCACAGTACTCTGAGGTCAGTACTATTCTCTCCCACCTACTCACCCTCATTTTACAGATAAAGAAATAGGCTAGAGAGGCTGTCAGTAGCCTGGCATCACATAGCTAGTAAAGTGGTGAAAGCACACTGGCTGGGTGCAGTGGCTCACACCTGTAATCCCAGAGATTTGGGAGGCCAGGAATTCAAGGTTATAGTGAGCTATGACCATACCACTGCACTTCAGCCTGAATGGCAGAGCACGAACTTTTCTCTAAACAAAAAAACAAAAATTAGTTTCTCAAAACAGTATGTAGTGGTATTGGTTTATATTTTTTCCTTAAATATGCAATGGTTAAAGAGAAAAACAAAAAAATATTTTAAAAGTGGGAAAGATGGGATTTGATCCATGTTTGTGGACCCCTTCCCCACCAGCCTGTACTCTTAACTCTCGCTACTCAGAGTGTGTTCCAGGGACCAACAGCATTGGCATCACTGGGAATGTTGGAAAGGTAGCATCTCAGTTCCCACCAGAAATCCACTGAATCAGAATCTGTATTTTAACAAGATCCCTAGGTGATAGAGTGATTTATCTCCCTGTCTCTGAACTGTCCTGAATCCTGGGGAAACTTTGACTTTTTTTTTTTTTTCTTGTATTGTATATAATGGTTCTCAAACTCTGAGATGCATCAGCATCACCTAAGGACCTTGTTAAAATGAGACCTTGTTATAGAAGACCCATTTGATTGCTATTTACTTGCCTCCAGTATTTGCTGTCCACATCAGGAACTTTCTGCTAGGTCACTGAATCATATTTGCAGACTTCTGAACTTCCCTATCAAGAAAATGTATCAGTTGGAAGTTAAGGGGAAACAAGCAAACAAACATACAGAATCTGAATTGGCAGGAGTGGAATTCAGGCATCTCTATTTTTAACAAGCCTCCAAGGAGTTTCTATGCACACCCTTTGTTTAAGAACCACTGACATTTGAGAATCCTGAAAACTCTGTATTTGAAGAAGTGCAAGTCAGTGGATTCCAGGAAAGGTAAACAGACATAGCACATTCAGAAATTGAGAGTCAGATGCACAGCCTGCACTTGAAAAAAAAAAAAAATAGTATAAAGATGGAGCTTTGTACCCCAGTCAGGAGATTTTGGTAACTCTGAGCTCCCTTTCAAAGATAAGAGTAATAGTGTCTGCCACTTCCTCTAAGCAGTTGTGAGTATTCTCCCTGTCAAACTGCATGAAACAATAAGTTCTTGGATGTTGCAAATAGTTTGCATAAAACTGTTTTCAGTAGCACTTTGGATCATGGTTTGCTGAATACTTTGTGTCCCTAACTTGTAAGAATCTAGATAAATTTAGTCCATCAAACTTTAATCAAGTACCTGCTTGGTGCTGAGCTCTGTGTTGAATTCTGGGTCCTATTGCTTTCTCTGTGACCAATGGATGCCACTGATGATGCCTCTCCAAACAGCTGGTTTAAGGGAATTGAACAGGGTTCCCGTACATGCTCCGCCCACTGGCTCACTGAGCTTCGAGAAGGGAGATGTCAAACTGCCAGTAAATATGCTGTGGACATAATTTGGCTGAGCTTTTCAGCTTATGGAAAAAAAATTTTCTGGGTGACTGTCTTCTAAATACTGACTTCGTCTTATATTTTTGGTACCTTGGAAAAAACCTCATTGTAACAGCATCAATAATTATAGACACTAACAGAAATGCTCAAACCCTAAAGTAGGTTATGTGCAGATACATACTAGAAGGTAAGAATTTACTGTGTGGCTAATGTTAACACATTAAAGGTTTCCAGATCCTCAAAGAAAATATTAGAGGCTTGGCCCAATATACAATATATAAAATGTGAGTCAGCTTTCCTAGGGAAAAAGTTTCACCTTCAAATTAATTTTTGTTTTACAAGGTCTAAAGGTGTTGAATGTACCGTTTGGTGAAAGAGAAAAGTCAGAATGACTAAAAGTTGAAATGGCAAAGTAACTTCAGCTGCAACAGGGCTTATGCTCACTCATAATTAGCATCTCACATGATAACCTATCCACTAGTTTTCTCATACTAATTGAGGTTCGCATGGACTAGAGGTTTGGATGTTTCCCAGTCTTCAACCTAAACATCAGAATTAAAAAACTCCCATGATTTCCAGCTGTTTGGTTTATGAGCAATACAGAGAAGAAGCTGATTTCAGGATCTATAGTAATTAACAATAATTACAACAATAAAGCACCTAATGTTGTGTGCTGCATTGTGGTTTGTGAATCCAGGAACCTTATTATTCTCCATGAAGTGAGTATTAGTGAGCCTCATTTATCAGATAAAATAAGGAAGTTCCTAGAGGTCAGGCCGTGGTCACACCCAGGTGGTGGGTAACACCAGAACCTAAACTTGTACCCAGTGCCTCACCACCACATCACAGCCACCCCGCGAGTCTTGGAAGTTCTTGGAGTTTCTAAATGAAGTCCGTAATTCAGCAAGCAGAGTGGTTGATGCTGACTTCAGATCCCAGGGGCTAGTTACACATTTGTCATTATTTCCATTTTTGTGCAGCAGGCAGATGTTTCCTTATCAAGGCAGCCAAACCTGATCAGAATGATGTTCACCTACACTGGCAAGCAGGGTAGAGAGTTCAAACCATAACCTGGATGAATCAGTTGGAAAATGACTACTAACTCAAAGGAGTAAGACAGGAATTATCTTGGTTATTTGCCTACACAGCCCAAATTAATGCTATAATTGCGTATACCATTTCCATTTTTGCATTTAATAGGTTTTGCAATGCTCTTCTTTGAGCAAGGAAAGGAGGATTCATTTTAAGTTGCTCTGGGTGCAGATTTCAAAACCATCTGCATCTGCTATAACTAGAAGGATTGTAAACAGAAACACAGCTTTGAGGCAGGATTTAAAAATACACTTCTCATTTTGCCAGGATTTGAGGGGAGAGAAGCTATGGCTCTTTGGTACATGTATCTCCACACTAGTAGGACCATTTCCTTTCTAAAATCTGAGAACTGGCATAAAGTGCATCTGCCACTCATTGACTGTGTAACCTTGTGAAACCCATCTTATTGACGCTTCAGTTTTCTCATTTGTAAAATAACTACAATAACAATACTTATGGCATATGGTTGTTGTAAGAATTAAATGAGATAGAATACACAGAAAGGTCTTAGAATTTTTCACATCACGTGATAAGCTATTATTCTTGTGAATTATTTCCTTATTTGATATTCTCCCCTCTGAACAAGAAAAAAAAATCAACTTTTTAAGAATACATTGAGATTAACCATTGATATTTTTCTTTCACATTTACAAAAGTGTTAAATATTATTTGTGATCGAAAAATGCCTAGATATCTCTTAGAATTTTGTTCACTTTATCTGTGTTTTATAGCAACATATGGTAATGCTTGGGAAGAGTAGAAACTTTTTATTCTATTATCTTTATTATTTAATGATGATTGAATTCCCAGAAGGAGTGTCTAAAATTGTCCATCTCACCATATCTTATCTGCTTCCCAGAGACTGATGGGAAGTAACCACAAGCTCTTCTTTCTTATCCCTACAAACTAATGAGCTCAGACTCAGTGACAAGTTCTCATACAGTCTTGTAGAAAGATTTGAGAATCAGAAAGCCTAGAGTCAAGTTTAAACTCAGTCTCTTACTAACGTATGTTGAGACGGAGTTTCGCTCTTGTTGCTCAGGCTGAAGTGCAATGGCGTGATCTTGGCTCACCACAACCTCCGCCTCCTGGGTTCAAGCGATTCTCCTGCCTCGGCCTCCCAAGTAGCTGGGATTACAGGCATGCGCCATTATGCCTGGCTAATTTTGTATCTTTAGTGGAGATGGGGTTTCACCATATTGGTCAGGCTGGTCTCAAACTTCCGACCTCAGGTGATCTGCCTGCCTCAGCCTCCCAAAGTGCTGGCATTACAGGCATGAGCCACCACACCCGGCCAACTATATGTTCTTGAACAAACAGCTTAACCTCTCCAGCACCCCTGGGAGTTGAGATGTTAATGAGGCCTGTTCTTTTTCCTTCATAGGATCATTGTGATCCTTCATAGAATGACTGAAAGTGATTTAAAAACACTAAAGCATTAGACTACTTAGTATCATTATGGCTACTAACGAATGATAATAATCATTATTGATATTTTTTGAATTATTAATAATAGGGCTCATACCAGGATAATGAGATTATAAATAATATTTTGTGAGAACAGGTTAATTTTCATAAACAAGCCTTTTCACAGAGACTGAACAATAGGTATCACTCTTCTTTCATTAAAAAAACAAACTAATCTGATCACTTTTTAAAAATTCCAATGGCTTTTCCTTCTCATTGTGTTAACATAAAACTCCTCCAAATTTAAAGTTATAAAAGCAAGAGTTCTTCCAAATGACTCTGCCTCCTATGCCCCAAGGGTTTGCAATCATAAGATCCTAGACAGTTTGCTGCTCTTTCTGATAAACAGAGAGGGTAGTGAAGTGTAGTTGTTAGAAATACAGTTCAGGACTCAGGAGCCAGACTGCCTGTGTTCAAATCCACACCAACTTCGTGACCATGACAAAGCAATCAGCTTCTCTGTACCTCAGTTGCCTCTTCTATAGCATGCTTCTAAATGGAGTTTTTCTGTCTTTGTATCCTCAGTGCTTGCCATAGTCCCTATTCCAGGGGAGAACTGGTAAACCAGTTCTCTAAAAATAAAAGCCCTGATTTGTAGCATTTGCTGGTGACTGCGGTGTAAGTACTTCCACCATGGCTGATGTCAGGCTACCCGTGGTTTAACAACTGACCTGCCAAATTCCTGAATATTTAACAGTCACCTCTTGGGACCCTGTATGAGCTGGCACCAGCCACACCACCATCTATGACTTAGGCACTCAGTCAGTGTGGATATGTTCATCAGTCAAGCTGGCTGCTGCATCAAGTAGTGCTAGATATTCCACAGAAGATTATGAAAATGACAAAATTCGGAAGGAACTGTGTGTGAGTAAAATAGTGCTCTAGAGGTAGTTTCTTATTTTAAATTCTGATTTTCCAAGGCACAGAGACATCAAATTGCTTCTCTGCCATCAGATCAAAAATCAGTCCCATGACCTGAGTTAGAATCCAGTTTCCATGATAGTGATTTAAATGTCCCTTAGATCTGGACAGCCCTCTCCTGCCCCCATGTGCTTCTGATATAGTTTTATTTAAGAAGCTGTCAAACACTTGCCAAAGAGGAGCTGGAGAGGGAGTTTTTGCTGAGTTTATCTACCTTGCCTTGGACTCCCCCCATTCCTGACTTTCCTCCTCATCATTGATGTGCTTTTCAGGGTCCTGTACTGTGGTTGTCTAAGATTAGAGTCTAAAAAAGAATCTAATTCCTCCTCACAAGTTACTCTTTGTCTAAAGGCATGCCATCATAGCCAACGACTAGCCAGGTGACACAAAGAAGCATTTTTCCCAATCGCAGCTGCCTTCAACAATTTTCAATTCTATTAAGGTGAGCAATTTCCCAAATCAGCATCACTTCAAGCCAGCATACTTCAGACTTCTGCCTCTACCCAGAGACCTCAGGCTGGCCTTCTGTAGACATAACTGGCATCAACAGTGGCCTTTCCTTAGGAGCTCCTTGGCCTTTCCTTGGCTTTGCATTTAAGGGCATTCTTTTTCTAATATGTGTGTGTCTCTCTCTGAGCCTCAGTCTCTTACCCTCTGTGTTTCTTGTTGCCAGGAAGGCTGGGGCTCCGTAGTCTCCTCCACTTGGAAATAAATAGATTTCTCTCTTGGTTCCTGCACCTGCCTCTTGAAGATAAGATTTTCTCTCTGTGAACCTATGAATACACACACACACAATCATTCTTCCTTCTGTACATGGGAGTTATCTGTAATGGGGATTCAGCAAAACATCCATGAGACCATATGCCATTTCAAACCACACATTTCTAACTATCTTGTATCTATAGCGATCAAGCTATATAATCCCAGCATCAGTCACTGACAAATTTGGAAGAGGAGAAGCCCAAGAGCCCTTCCAGTAAGAGTGAGAATGGTTCCTTGCAGTACTTACAAAAGGTCTTAGATATGGGGAAAGCCTTTTTGGCCACTTCAGGGTAAGGGTGGCAGCTTGCTGTTGCAACCCCACTACTATGGAAGTAAAGTTATTTTTATATGAGTCATAAGCCCATAGAAGTGAGGAGAATGGGGAAGTAGACAACACCAACACAAGTTTGGAGGTGGAAGGCAGAGAGACAGGTGGTAAGGAAGAAAGAAAGAAAAGAAGCTCTTAGAGACCTGGATTCCAGCTGGTACAAGGGACTGAATTCCGAAAAACTCAGGGGACTGAATCCCCAAAGACTCAGGAACTGGAGGCACCAGTTACTTCTGAAGGGGAAGAGATGGGGGAAAGAGCTTAAAATAAGAATTGCTCAAAACGGTTTAGAGGCAGTCAGGATTCAATCTGGATTCCTACCCTCCTTCTGCACAAGCAGGCAATCGCTCCCCCGATGCTATGTGTGGTGATGTTGAAATGCAGGGTCTCAGGTCTGGAGCATGCCAGACACTGTGCTATACAGGGGTTAAAGTAAATATGATGTGCTCATTGGATGCTGAGACTCACAACCACCCCTCCTCTGCTACCATCCAACCTCCCAGTGTTAGAAACCAGGCCTTTACCTTCCCTCTGAGCAGATGATAAGATGAGCCGTTACTAGGGAAAATGACCATGCCAAAGCTACTGACTCAGTTTCACAGTTGCTGAGCCCCATTAATGTGCTCAGAGCTTCTCAACAGATTTCTAGTTTTCTATTGCTATACTCTTCAATGTGAACTAATAAGCAATGGTTACAAGTAAAGAAATCCTCTCATGTGGAAGATAGAAAATGTATTAGAGTTCTTCAGAGAAGCAGAACCAATAGGAGATATATGCAGCTACTCCTCAACTTATGATGGGGTTATATCTCAATAAACTCGTCATAAGTTGGAAATATCTTAAGTAAAAAATGCATCTAATACACCTAACCTACCGAACATTATAGCTTAGCCTAGCCTACCTGAAACACATTTCTACGGAATCTATATTGCTTTCACACCTTCATAAAGTCAAAAAATCGTAAGTTGAACAATCATAAGGCAGAGACCATTTGTGTAGATACATGAGCATGTGCACATACATAAATGTGGAGAGACACTGATTTCAAAGAATTGGCTCGTGATTGTGTGAGCAGGCTGGCTGGTTGAAAATTCATGTAAGAGTTGATTTTTCAGTCTTGAATTCAAAATCTGCAGAGTAAGCCAGCAGGCGGGAAATTCGGGTAAAATTTCTTCCATGTTACAGTCTTGAGACAGGATTCTTTCTTCATAAGTCCTTGAACTGAATAATGAGGCCCACCCAAATTATGGAGAGTAATATATTTCATTTAAAGGTAACTGATTATAAATTTTATCATACCCAATGAGACTGACAGCTAAAAATAGAAATAAATAAATAAATTGATAACATCCACAAATACCCAAATACCTTCATTGCAACATCTAGACTAGTGTTTGACCAAATATCTGGCTATCAATAGGCTACCCAAGTTGACACATAAAATCAAATATCACAGAGACCAAAACAAAGAAACAGAGAAAAGCAACTTGGAAAAAACTGCAGGGAGAAAACTTCATAAAAGTATTATTAATATCCTCAGACAGATAAGAGAGGATACTGTAACCAGAGCCTAGAAGCAGGATGTTACGTGTGAAAAAAAATAAAATAAAAACTCAGTGCACAAAAAAAGTTCTTGGAAAATGACAAATTAATGAAAATCTCAATAAAAGTGAAGGAGATAAGAAACTCTCACAAAAAGTAAAGCAAAACCTCACAGAGATGTAATATAAGAGAGAAAAAATAAAAAATAGAGGAAGGTCCAGGATATCTGAGATCCAAAAAATAGAAGTTCCATAAAAACAGAATAGGGAAAACAAAGGAAAATAAATTACAAACAAAATAATAAAAGAAATTTTCCCAAAGTGAAAACACAAAAATTTCCAGATTGCAAGAGCCCACTGAGTACCCAGTATTGGCTGAAAATAAACTCATATAAAGTACATCCCTGCAAAATCTCAGAAAATTGGAGGCAAACAGATCCTCCAAGATGTTAAAGAGGGGGGGAAAAAAATTACATACAAACTCCAAGAACCAAAATGACTTTGGATTTCTCAAAAGCAACATGGAGGGATTGCTTATAATTTTTTACACAACCTAACTGTCAAAGAGGTGTCAGGGTGAAGTAAAGACATGTTCAGCTATGCAAAGTGTCACCAGATTTCCTTCCTATAAGCCCTTTTGGAGGAAGTAACTGTGGAATGTGTTCTAGTGAAATGAGAGAGTAAACCAAGAAATAGGCAGACAGGTGATACAGGACTCACCAGATCCAACATGGGAGAGCAGGAAAGCAGGGCCAGAGGGCAACATTCAGGGTGGAGCCAGTCAGAGGGCCTCAGGAGAGACTAATTCAGGGGATGAAAATACAAGGAAGCAGAGACAACTAAACTCAGAGAGACCTGATTGATGAAGAGTTTCCAGTTAAATCAACAATCAATATTCAGAAATAAGCAAGCGAAAACACTGGATATTTTTTAACTCTAGGGGAAACAAGTTAGGCATGAATATAAAAATATAATCGAGCTTACTACAGGACTTAGCTGCAAATAACATTTCATTGTCATCATAATGCAAACACTGATCATTGACTTAACCAAAATTACAATACTACAATATATTGTGAGATTGGGTCAGCACAAGAGGTATTCCTATGTGGTGAGGCTAAAGGTTTGAAATTTAAAAAAGCATAGTGGAAAACTAATAGAAAATGCCTAACACTAAAATAATCACAAAATAGTCAACTACTATGGAAGGAAATATTGAAATACAAAAAGGAACACCCAGGTTACTTTGGAGGAAGTGTAAATGGGAGGGAAGACTGCTGGTGGATAAAATAAAACTTGTAGAACTACCTTCCTCTTTACTATGTGCATGTATACCTGTAATTTAAAAAAACAAATCTTATGGTTTTTTTTTTTAAAAGGAGGGAAGAAAGAACACCCTTACTGGTTATTCATCCCTTCCATCTCGAGAGAGAATGCATCTCGAGAGGTCGATAATGCCTCTTTCCACATCTGATATTTCATATTCTCTGTAGTGAGGATATTATATTACTAGCAATTTCTGCATGATGGGCTTATGAGGGAAGAAAGTGAAAAAAATGCAAAAATCAGGATCAGACCAGGGGAGCTGGGCAAAGGCTGGAATTCTTTCTATTTCCCTGTGCCTTTGCCAATCTGGGGTCATTTGAGTTGACAAATATCATTTTACCTGCTCTCCCCTCATTCCCTCTCCAGGTGGGATTTCAGTACTTGGCTAAGGAGAAAGAGCACAGGAGATAGGACAGTGACTCAGAAAAGGAGGTAGCGTGGTATCAATAGTAAACCACTCCTATCTGGAAGCATCTGCCTTGTGCAGTAATAGTGTCGGGGAGAAAACATCTTCCTCCCCATCTTGGATTCCGCTCTTGAAATCTGTCCCTTGGGAAGGTCTTACAATTCTCACTAGCATTCGTGTATGTGGTTAATTAGGTGAATTTTTGTGGGCTAGCAGGAAATCCAAACTGCAACTTGGCATTTTAGCGGCAAGATGTTTCAAGCAATCAATTTGCTAACCACCTTTGGAATTTGGGCCCTTCCTATGATACAGTTCAACAAAGAATTAGGAGGACATATTATAGCTGAGTCCAAGCACTCAGCCCTAGCAGGGGCATCCGTGGCTCATGAGGTCCTCTGTTTCCCCAGGCTATCAGTGTACCTGTCTCTCACAGTTTACGGGAAGAAACTGTGAATCTGAGATTACAGCCTGCTTCCCAAACCCCTGCCGGAATGGAGGATCCTGCGATCCAATAGGAAACACTTTCATCTGCAATTGTAAAGCTGGGCTCACTGGAGTCACGTAAGTGAGATTATATAAGTGTCTTTCTCTACATTGTTCTTTATTGCTACAACAAACCAGTAAGCAATTAACGAGGATAAAATATTCGCCACTAATAGTAAAGGCAAAGGGTTAACATCTGCACGAGACATATAAGGAGTGCTTACAGGTGACTAAAATGTTAATAGGAATTATCTCTGGGTAGTAGGGTCATGAGTAATTCATATTTTCTACTTTATGTTTCCCTGTATCTTCAAAATTGTGTATGATTACTATGTAGTCTGTAACTAGGAGAAAAGAAAGTCATCTAGGCCACCTAATGTTTCTATTATAATTCTGAGGCAGACACACTACCCATTTCCGCAGAATCCATTAACTGGACTCTACTGCCTATTGTTTTTTGATCATTCTGAGAAACTGAAACTTACCTTCCCTTTGCAAACCTTTCTTTCCCTAAGAAATAAATAAATTAAATGTTTGCCAAAAGGAAAGAGACCATTTTAAATTCCTAGTAAAATGCCACTTTCAGCCATCCTTGATCGTTTTAGAAGTATATATATGTAATCTCAGGCAAGTGATATTCTAATTACAGATCAGTCTTATGTATTCATTAGAGCAAATCTCCCGAGGACTTTACCAGGAAATACTTAGCTGACTTTGAATCGTTGGATGTAATTTAAAGTAATAAAGCGGCATTTATTTTTAAATACTTTGTGATTCTGACTAATTTCCGGCTGACCTCACCTCTATCTGTTCAAATTAGGGACATTTGGGTACATTTTAAAAGGTAGATTACCAAAAATATAGGTGATCGGACCTTTTAAATGAACATATCAGAACAATTGCTGAAATAGAGAAAAGTGAAAAAGAAGGTCTATGTTCTCAAATATTATTAAGCTAAGAAAGAATAAGACTGAAACACTTGCCTTATAATTATGCTCAAAGTGAGCCATGGATTGCTTTAAAGAGAATAAAATTGATTTAATTATTTTTCATTAGAATGCTTTAGTCATTTTTCCTAAAAATCTACATGAGTATTAGCCTTTAACATAAGCACAGAATGTTGAAGACATGTAACCCTCCACCCACCCACCCCCTGCATCCCCCAGCTTCCCAAAGGGACCAAAAATTACCGTAGCCATTAGAGGAAAATGTCAGAACCAAAGACTTTCCTCTGGGGGAAAACCTATAACCAATATATAGATTCACAGCTCTTTGTCTGCAATTCTACAATCCCAAAAGCTCTGCGAACTTAAAGGGTTTGGAGTATGTTAGTGGCAAACTAATTGGGTGGCAAAACCTGTTCAAAACTGTTCTGAGGCTCTTTCTACTCTTTATTTCTCTCATTTAGTGTGAATATCCATATGTTTCACTGCAGAAACACTGGTATTTTTGATTATGGGATACTACGGCCAGCACCAGTTTCTGTGAGGGGGAAGAGTATTTTACATAATGTGAAAGATATGTGCTGCATGTCCTTGCTAAAATTGCACAATTTTAAATTCTGAGATGCATCTCCTCCCGCGGATTTGGAGACCAGTACCTTTTCAATAGCATCTGTTATTCTTTCTCTTTCTCCTCCTCTCCTCTCCCACCTCAGTCTCTTCCTTTCCCCAACCCAGGTAGGAAAGGAAGACCTGGGAGAGATTGGGTTGGAAGGAACACCTTAACGCAAAGTGACGATTTGGGGACCACAGTGGCCATATAAATGCCTAAACTAGTTTCCCCTTCCCCCCCCCCCCCCCCCCCCCCCACCAACCATCTTTGTCCTGCTTCATCTGTACCCTTTAGGTGCATCATTTTCTTTTAAAGATGTCTGTGTTTTCTCGAGCTCCAGTATCCCATCGTGTGTGCACAGGTCCTGACGGTGGGGAGGGGCTTCTGTGTCGCCGCAGGTGTGAGGAGGACATCAATGAGTGCGAACGAGAGGAGTGTGAGAACGGAGGCTCCTGCGTGAACGTGTTCGGCTCCTTCCTCTGCAACTGCACGCCAGGCTACGTGGGCCAGTACTGCGGGCTGCGCCCCGTGGTGGTGCCCAATATCCAGGCTGGCCACTCCTACGTGGGGAAGGAGGAGCTCATCGGCATCGCCGTGGTCCTCTTCGTCATCTTCATCCTGGTGGTCCTCTTCATCGTCTTCCGCAAGAAGGTCTTCCGCAAGAACTACTCCCGCAACAACATCACGCTAGTGCAGGACCCGGCCACCGCCGCCCTGCTCAACAAGAGCAACGGCATCCCGTTCCGGAACCTGCGCGGCAGCGGGGACGGCCGCAACGTCTACCAGGAGGTGGGGCCCCCGCAGGTCCCCGTGCGCCCCATGGCCTACACACCCTGCTTCCAGAGCGACTCCAGGAGCAACCTGGATAAGATCGTGGACGGGCTGGGAGGCGAGCACCAGGAGATGACTACGTTTCACCCCGAGTCGCCCCGCATCCTGACAGCCCGGCGGGGCGTGGTCGTGTGCAGCGTGGCCCCCAACCTCCCCGCCGTGTCACCCTGCCGCTCCGACTGCGACTCCATCCGGAAGAATGGCTGGGACGCGGGAACTGAGAGTGAGTAGGAAGTGGTAATGCTCACCCCTCTGTGCTTACAGGGAACCTGCAGGGGGCGTTGTGCGAGGACGCTAAGGGAAGGGAGAGAGACCTTGTGGGCAGAGCATTCGCTATGACATGCTGGAGTGGAGTGTTCACACAGGCTCTGGAAAACTGTCCTGGTTCCGATTCCCATTTTCAGATGGGAGAAATGAAGCTCAGAGAGGGTAACATCATGAGCCCAAGGTCAGGCAGCTGCTAGTTAGAGGAAATCAGTACCCCAACCCAAGTCTTCCAGGCTCCAAAACCCATCCTCTTCTCACAATAGCGGGCCACTGGTCAAAGTGCAAAAGAAAAGAAGAAAGTAGACTAGTTATTGTGTATAAATTATAATAGTGTGTGTTTCTGGGCCTATGTACAAAGTGCAAAAAGCCACGTCAGTGATGTCCAGAAGTGCACTCTGGAAGGTTGGAAGAAGAGAGTATTTCCGGTCTTAGAATGAAGACTTGAGAGAAGCAGAGGAGCCCTTCAGTTGGACCGTGATGAATTAAAGAGTCTGGAGAAAGGAGGATATTCCACCACAGGGGGGACCCATGTGATCAGAAGAAAAGCAAGTCATTTCTTCTTGGCTGGAATGTAGAGACCATGAAACAAGAGGGGGATCTACAAGGCAGAAAGGTGGTCTGAGCCAGACGGTGGTGTTTGCCCCTTCACTTGGCCTCATACAGCAACATTCTAGGTACAGGGAAGAGCCACAGGTGCAAAAGTCCTGGGATGGGAAGAAGCTTGGTGTGTAGAAGAGCACAGAGGAGGTCGGTGCAGTTGGTGCTTGCATTTTAACAGCAACACTATTGCAGGTTTTTAACTAAGTGACTGTCATGATCTAATTTACGTTTTTTAAAGCTGGCTCTGGCTGATCCTAGGAGAAGAAATTGAACAGGCTTTCTTCCCTCTTTGGGGGAAGAGAGCAACTTAGGTAGTCTCTGTGAACATCTATGTGAGAGATTGTTTTCCCTGCTGTTAGTATCCATCACAAGGAGACTAAAGGAATCTTTGCTGTAACCTATAACTTCATCAGGACAAATGGCTTTATATCCCAGTAGTAGCTGTGTCCTAGAAGGCTATGGAAGGCTATGGTTATAGTACTGTGGCATATGTTGAGGGAGAAGGAGGGAGCAGGAAGGTTTCAGATGGAACTAGAGACCATGGGCAGCCAGGGAGATAAAGGTTTTCTTCATGGAGGAAGGGAGTATTCCTACTGATATGAATAAGATTTCAGTAGGACACTTTGGAGATGGCCTCTCAGGAACAGGAAGAAGCTCAGTGTAGAGGACACATAAAGGGTTACCCGAGAGATGTCTGCCTCTGTTGTTCAGGTGAGAGGTCAAGGTTAGAAGTGAAAGTTTGAACGACATCTGCATGTAGGATGGTGGACTCTGTAGGAGGGTGAACTCACCAAGGGAACAAGAACAGAGAGGATGGTCAAACCAGGCCTCCAAAAGAACCCTGTAGATGACTACATGTGGGCTTTGGGCAGAAGGGGAGGAGCCAGGCAAGGAGACAAACACTTTCCAACAAAGAAAGAAAAGGGAAAAGGAAATGGCCCCTGTCCAGAAGCCAAGAGAATGTCAGTAAGGTCATCAGTATTGACTACTGTGAAACTGCCAAGGAGGACACAGGCTAAAATAGATGTAGAGTGAGCTTGATGATGAGAGGAGTCTTAGCATCTCAAGTGCCTCTCAGTAGAGCCATCAAGGCAGAAGCCAGAATGCAAGGGTTGAGAACCAAGAGGTTTGATGAGAAAGTCAGGGCAGCAGATGCATGTGAAGCACGCTGCTGTGTGTTGCATCATCTCCTTAAACCATCACAGTGCCCCCATGTTGGTACCATTACCAGGCCATCATTCCATGGAGGAAAAAACTCCATTCAATGGGTGAAATACTCACCTGAGGGCACCTAACTAGCAAAAGGAGAAGTCAGGATTAAAACCTGTGCTCTTACCAGCACTGTTCTTGGGAGCTTTGGTAGGAAGGAAGGAGAGCGGTATTAGAGGAAGAGGATTTCTTGATGATAGCAGAGGGCCAAGGATGAATTCTTTCTATTCTAGTGCTGCCCCAACATGCTATCTGCTGATTCCATCTTTCTGTAGACACATATATTTTAAGCAGTTGCTCTTGAATTTCAGTCATAAATATATTCACTCTCAAATTATCTGTTGAGTTAGACTTTACTATAATCTTGCCAATCCAATAGCTAATAGGTTCTTTTTTATTTAGCAATAAGAAAGGGGGGAGTTGAATAAATGAAGGAGTGGAGAAAGGAGTTTTATGCTCAGCACTTCATTCACCAGAGTGGATTATTTGTCATTTCCTTCCTTGTGTTCAGGGTTGAGCTTGTGCACACCTTGTGCTTTTTTGAAGCTCATCCTCATATTTTCTGCAATGTGGCTGTTAGGAGGTGAGTGTCTCCCTGGCATATCTCTCCACTTATATCGGTTGTTTAGCCAACTCCTGTGGCCTCAGCCTCTGACAGCAGATGCAGAGCCACCATGCCTGTTCCTGACATCGCCCTTTTTGGAAGAAACGTGATTTCTGTGGCCACAGAGAGGAACAAATGTTCCCTTAATCACAAGTCTGCATCTCTTTGTACCATTGCGTTACATGATGATTTGCAGCTCTTCCTGGTGATCACTGCCCTCCTCCCTTCCTGATGTGACAGCTTTATTTCCAGAATTCACTTCAGGCCAAAACTCACATTTCCCCCCAAAGTCTTGTTGGGTTGTATTGAATACATTTCCTTCTTCGTTAAGCAAGGCAGAGTTAGCTGGTGAGACAGTTTCTGGGCTACTAATTCATTTTGCATTTGACAACCTCAAGATATAGGCTGTTTTTATTGCTTCCTTTAGTCCATCAAATAAGAAAGTAGCCCTGGTGTGGGTGTGGGTGTGGGTGTGCGTGCACGCGCGCGCACACGCACGTGCATCTGTGTGTTTCTGGCTGTCTTTGTACAGTAAAGAAGGAGGACATATATGGATAAGGGCATATCCACACCACTGCCAGCCCTCCTACCTGACACAGGGTGTAGAACATGGTCACTCCCAAAAATGATACAACACTGCCCTCTAGAAGGCAAAGCTGAAAACTCCACTCACTGTCCAGAGATGGAAGTTAGGATAAATGTAAAAGCATTCTCGCCTGTAAAATATTTATACCCCTATTTTAAAAGTAATCTCATTTAACCTGGTGTTGACACCTCATCAGTTCATGTAAATTATGTAAATTAACTCTGAATGGCAAAGAGCACTGCAGCCACTTCATCCTCCTTTTACTCTTCACTCAGTTGCTTCACTTTGAGGAAGGAACAGCTACTTTTGGCTGTCAGCTGTTTGGAAGCTCATTTATTATGGGCTAAGGGTTTCAAATCCATAATGTAAATCACTTGATTGACAGACCTTTGCCCCCAATGGCACAATCAATTTTCTATTGTGGAGCTAAATTATTTTCTCTAAGCAAATGAAAGAGCCTCAAGAAGTGAACTAGCTGGGAGGGTGGTGGGCAGGAGGAAATAGGCACAAGGTAATCAGTGTAATTTCTGCTTTCTCTTTGGCTGTCCACGAAGACAAAGCGGTTGATGACCCGGGAGAAGTGACCTGCTTTGCAGGTAGTAATAAAGGCAGCAACTCTGAAGTTCAATCCCTCAGCTCCTTCCAGTCAGATTCTGGTGACGACAATGGTAAGAAGTCATCAGATTTGTTCGGAGTGGGTGGGTTCTGCTTCCTGTTCTGAAAGACGGTGGTTGGGAGGAGGGTGGTGTGACTGGCTTTGTTTCTCCACCTGTTCATGGGCTTTTGAGCATGTTCACCAGGTTCCTGGTTTACTCCATTGTTGGATGTCATTGCCAAAGGAGCCCCCATTGAGCTGTCACTGTGGGCAGGCCCAGAGATCTGTATCAGGGGTTGATGAAGTTACCCTGGGCCTCCAGTAGTGAGTCCTCTTTGATTTGGTTCGTGGTGGAACTACTTCATCCCAAATGATATTCTCTAGCAGACAGAGTAATTTATTTCTTTTTTTATTTTACCAACGATCTCTTCCCTCTTCACTATATATCCAACATGCCCATCATTAGAAATTAGTTCAGAGACAAAAACCTTCTAATAGAACCAGTGGAATCTTCATTCAATTGAATCCCCCTTATAATCATTTGGGTTATGGGCTTTTGGAGAATTTATTTAAAACTATGAGGCAGCTCCTTAGAAAAATGCACATACACCCAAAATGTTGCATGCAATTTCTCATGGTTCACAGACTTTGTTGACACTCCAAAGCTGCTACCTCTACCTCTTGTGAACTTATGCTTATGGAGTGGGTGCTAATGCTGGACTGGGTTTTCTGAGCTGAGGAACCAGCTTCGGAGGATGGGTTGTTCTCCCCAGGGCAGGGGAGGGAAGCAGGAACAGTCATAAAACAGTGAGTGTTTTCAATGCGCTGAGTAAACCAAGAATAATTTCAAACAGTCATCCACAGAGACAAGCAGCCTTACCTTAGGTCATTTTCCCATTTGTCAGCAACTAGCAACAAATGGATACTTATTAATTTATGTAATCATTCAATCTATAAATCCTTGCTGAATTTTTTCCATGTGCTGAGTCCTTTACCCAGAGTACAAAATGAAAAATGCATAGCCCTTGCCTCCAAGGCAAATACAGAAACAGGTGAGCTCCAAGACCATAGAAGCAATCATGGAAGTAAAAGAGCCTATTTTCATCACCACTTTCAAATGCTGGCACTTCTGAGAAGTGCAGATGCCTTCAGTGTATCTGTCTGCTGGGACAACAAATCGTGTAACAGTGGATTTTTTCTGACCATTATCGGAAGGTCAAAGACACACCCCCAGATCTGTATGCCTTCATGTATCCTCTTTTCCTCCTCCCTAGCCAGAAGAAAAGCTGTGGCTAGTTTGCACTTTATATAGAAGCACCTAAGAACGTAGACAGTCCAGACTCCAGGCAGCAGATGCAACAATGATGCCTGGTTAACTGTTCTCCTGGGCTCTGCTGTGTGCACCCTGAGGATCACACTCTTGCCTTTTTATGCTTAACATTCCAAGTTGGTCCCAAATGAGGCAGGTGGTGTTAGGAACTTTCATCAAACTGGTTTTAAGCCTGATCACCTCTCCACAAGCTGTTGTACTGAGCATTAAGGCAACCCACATAGACCACAGATATCTCCTTCTCTATTCTAACTATTTGAGAGGCCAAATGCTGACTTCTGTCCACACCTTACTGGTGGAAGCTAGGCCTTGGGTCGTTCTGGGCCATCAGTGGCATTATGTGACTGTGAAGCCATCAGCCCTGCAAAGGTTATCCTCTATCACTGGCATTTGGTTCAGAGCAGCATGACTGACCAACAAATAATTATCCCTGGGAATAGTGAGGTCTTCCTCTGAGAGCCTTTGGGAGTTGCTAATGAGAAATTAGCATGAGCTTGATGAGCCGCTGCCTTCCTAAATTGATTTTGCTAAGTCATGAGGGGTGAGTTTATGACCCAGCAATCATGACCGATCCTGCCTTTCAGGAGGACTGGCCTTGGATTTGCTGCCATTTCTCTTCCATTCCACAAATCCCGGGACCCTCTAGATAAAGGTGTCCACTGATACACTCCCTAACAGATTGTGGGGAGGCTTTGGGTGTTTGCATGCTGCACTTTCATTGTTGTTGTTGTTGTTGTTGTTGTTGTTAAAATAAGTTAAGGCGTGTTTAAAATACACAACTAACCTGAAGCTGTCCTTCCCCTCCCTCCGATCTTCTTTTCCTGACCACAAGCCTCCATAGTGACTGTCATTCAGCTTGTCAACAATGTAGTTGACACTATAGAGAATGAAGGTATTTACTTTTTTTCTTCCATAGCATTTCTTGAAATTTTGCTTCCATGTTACTTTGGACTAGGAGTGATTTTAATGGATTGGCCACAGAGTGGCAATGAACAGCTGGTTTCCGATGAGATGTGGGGTATTTCTCTATGGATCTGTTTTACAATTTTGAAAAAAAAAAAAAACCTAGTTCATAATTTATTTAAAAAAAATGTGGGGTACTCTCTTTATAAAATTCCTTTCAGGAGAAGAACACCCAATTAGTTGCAATCCAGATTAATACTAAATTTACCTTTATATTCAACATGTGTTCATTGAGCTCCTACTATGAGCTGGGAATCCTTAAGAAATCATTCAGAGCTGCAATATTACAGATACTTATTTCAACCAGGTAACTTTTATTAGCAACTTAATAAAATCAGGGCCTGGCATAAATGTGATTTATCTGTTTTGTTTTGCTTTGTTTTTTTCCTAAGTAACAATGGGAAGAAATAAAAAAGGCTAAACTTATTCATAGCCCATAGGCCTTTAGGAGCATGTTTTTTAAAGTCATTTCAAATGTTCTGTTTTATCCCTCTTCATGTGGTTTGGATTGTCAGTTTTACTTTTCCCTTTGTATTTAAACAGTGTCTGTCATGGACCAAGGACAGAACTACAACCGAGGTGACTGTGCCGCAAACCTAGCATAACTTTTATTTGTGTGTTTTGAATTGCTGAGTTCATTCTTACCCTGTTCCTGTCCCTCTGCCCTGATCTGAATTTTGCATGTCTCAGGTGTCTCGCTCAGTATTGGAGGTGAAAGCTCCAACAGCATTCCCCTCCTAGCCTCATCCTCTGTGAGTGTGTTTCACCCATTTGCCTGCACACCTTCCTGCCTCCTGTGGTCCACAGCACAGCTGATGGACCTCTCTGCAAGCACGTTGCCAGTCTCGCTCTGCAATAGCATGTGACTAGGAAGAGGGAGTGGGGACAGTGCTCAGGGGTCCTGGAACTGTCTCCTTGGCGTGCCCTCGCTCTTCATCTCATGGCATGGCTGAGTGTGAGGCTCTGCAGCAACCGGGCCTCAACCTGTCAGAGTTGCCATCGCCTTGTTCTCCGCAGGCCAAAGCATGGCTGGCCCCATAGACCCTTGTAAGAAGCTTCTTAGGGTCTCTTGGATGCTAAAAATTGCATGTCAGGTCCCTTCCCTGCTCCTTTCCCAGCCATGCGCCAACTCCAGTCTAGAGGAAATTAACTGTCATGGTTTTTCTCTTGCAGCCTATCACTGGGACACCTCTGACTGGATGCCAGGGGCCCGCCTGTCGGACATAGAGGAAGTGCCCAACTATGAGAACCAGGATGGAGGGTCTGCACACCAGGGGAGCACACGGGAGCTGGAGAGTGATTACTACCTTGGTGGTTATGACATTGACAGTGAATACCCACCCCCTCATGAAGAGGAGTTCTTGAGTCAGGACCAGCTGCCTCCCCCTCTCCCGGAGGACTTCCCGGACCAATATGAGGCCCTGCCACCCTCCCAGCCTGTCTCCCTGGCCAGCACACTGAGCCCGGACTGCAGGAGAAGGCCCCAGTTCCATCCTAGCCAGTACCTCCCTCCTCACCCATTCCCCAATGAAACGGATTTGGTGGGCCCGCCTGCCAGCTGTGAATTTAGTACTTTTGCTGTGAGCATGAACCAGGGCACAGAGCCCACAGGCCCAGCAGACAGCGTGTCTCTGTCCTTGCACAATTCCAGAGGCACCTCATCCTCAGATGTGTCAGCCAACTGCGGCTTTGACAATTCCGAAGTAGCCATGAGTGACTACGAGAGCGTAGGAGAGCTCAGCCTCGCCAGCCTTCACATTCCCTTTGTGGAGACTCAGCATCAGACTCAAGTGTAGATACCACATCTTGGGTAGTTCACCCTGTTTGTTACAGAAAAGTGGAAGCTGATTGGCTGGGCTTGTGTCCCAGTGGAGCATCGTCTGTGGAAAGAGAAGGGAATATGGTATTTTTCCACTAGAAACTTCTTCACAAGTCATACTGTCCCAACAAGCAAGCTTGATTCCAGTTGGGTGAAAATGAAAGGCTCAGAAATTGTTTTGGAGAAGTGTCTGGTAATCCTTGATGGAGGTACCTCTGTTCACGGCTAAAAATGCAAAGAGGGAAAAATTATTTCACCCACTAAGTTATACAGCAGTCTTGTATGGCTTTGTGCAGTATTGTACCCTGGAAAGTGTTACAGCGTCAGTCCTTGCAGTATTAAAAACTGGCAACAATCAAAGAGGCATTGTTGCATGTAATTTTGAGCCAATGAAATGAAAATAGTAGTAATGATTGTTGGAAAAGTTAGTCTCTTAGGCGAAAGAAAAGAGAAACAAATATTAAACAAACCAGAAAATGGGCTGAAGCCTTTTAAATCAACTCTATTTTTTTGATAAGCTGCCCAATTTTCAGCTATAAAATTAGGTTTGAATAACATGTTTAGTATGCTCAGTTGTTTCTGTTTGCTTGTGTTAAGCATCCAATCTAATATAGTTGGGTTTTATGATCTTCGAGAAAGGTATCAATGAAGAGCAACGTGAGGCTTTTGGGTTCCATTTGGTGGGTGGGGGAGGAAGTTGGAATTGTTTGAACATTAGAAAGAATGTGATTATCTGGTTGGTTTTGTGTTTTCTGGTAAATATTCCAGTCGGTAAATCTAACATTGCTACAGAAGTTGGCTTTGTTCATATAGGTTCTCTACAATGAGATATTTTTAGAAGTTTAAGCAAAACTCACAAATTCAGGGAGAAAAAAAAAAGAAAAAACGATACCTTCAAAGTTTGCAGCCTAGATAATCACAATTCTTGATAATGCAGAGGAAAGGTGTCTGTTACTCGAAATCAGTAGCGTCACCATTATAAATACAATTATGTTAAGAAAAGAAGAAAGTAGACTAGTTATTGTGTATAAATTATAATAGTGCGTGTCTGTCTGGGCCTATGTACAAATACGTGCTTGCACTCAGTAAGGCTGCTCTTGAGGAAAGCTAATGTGAAGGTTTTGGGAAATGGACCATGTTGAAAATTCTGTCAGCAAGCATGGCATACCTTTCAATTTCTCTGATCTCTATGGTGTTAGAGAAACATCAAATGTCATATTTTACCCTGGTTCAGTTAACTTTATTTTGGTACTGCCAATAAAGCAAAATTGTGCTTTTTTTTTTTTTTTTTTTTTTTTTTTTTTCTCCTCGAGACAGACTCTTGCTCTGTCACCTAGGCTGGAGTGCAATGGTGCAATCTCGGCTCCTGGGTTCAAACGATTCTCCTGCCTCAGCCTCCCAAGTAGCTGGGATTACAGATGTGTGCCACCACACTCAGCTAATTTTTTGTAGTTTTAGTAGAGATGGGGTTTCACCATGTTGGCCAGGCTGATCTCGAACTCCTGACCTTGTGATCTGCCTGCCGTGGCCTCCCAAAGCGCTGGGATTACAGGCATAAGCCACCGTACTCAGCCCAAAACTGTGCTTTTTAAAAACAGTATTTTCTTATAATTTTCCAGAACTAACCTCTGTTTTTAAAATGTGTAATGTTTGATTACACCCTGGGATTCCCTTCTCATCTGTGGGCTTTGGCCATGATTTCCAAAATTAACAGGAGAATCATTCCACTGGAAATATAAAAATCCAGTCCTCAAAACTTAAAGTTGATAAGTTGAATGACTTTCCTCTTTTGCTTCAATCAGATTATGGCCGCCTGTGCAGTGGCCATGGTAAATATATGCATATTTGCACTATCTGCTTAATGAGCAAATCTGTGTCCACAGTTTCTGATGACATATGGCATTGGTGTGTAACTTGTACTGTCCTGAGTCTGTGCATTATTCACTCAGACATATTTTTAGTTATTTCAATTGCATTTAATCCACTTCTTTTTTATGAGTCAGTGTTTCTGAAAGTTTATGCAAAAAAAAAAAATCCTTTTTCATTCCCAAACTTTCTAAGTAAGTGGATACACTTCACAGGTTTTTCAGCCTTTCTCTTCCTGTCTCTTGGTCAGACCTACTCATGGAGGCATTATCCACACTGTGGTCTTGAAATAAATGAATTTCACTAAGGCTGCTTTCGATAATAAAGTCTTTGGTATTTTTCTTATGTAAGAGGCACATTTGCAAGAGTCATGGAAAAAAATGACAAACTAATGGCCTAGAATAGAGTCACTGCTACACTTTAAGTAATGCAATGACATAAAAACCATCAAAGTAAAACCAACAATTCATTTCTTGCCCCCAGGAAATATTAGAATGAGATTAATGCCGATGAGTCACTACTGCTTACACAGCATCTCTTCAAGGGAGAATGCCTGACTGACACAGTAATGAAAGAATAAATAGATCCTAATGCAGTCATGAAGCCACCGAAGAAAATTGTGCCCACCCTTTGCTGTCACCTATGTAAAATATCTCTTTCTTTGGGATATTGTCCCCTGATTTTCTGCAGAATAGCTCTGCAGCTAAATATATATCAGGCAAGCATGTATTATGTTTTGATTCATTATCTTTAAACACATGCTATCTCTTCACTTTTTGGAAAGTTAGATTTCCCTGTAGATTACAAAATGCTTTGCAATCAGGCCAAGATGCTACTAGGTGGGGATGACCACTGATTCAAAACAGCTGGAAGAGTCCTATTTGCTAGTCCAAACTCCTTATTTTATCAAAGAGGACACATACCTAGAGAGGGGAAGGGACTTCCCAAGCTCACAGAGGAAGTTAGTTAGCTTAACAAGGACTAGAACCCATCCATCTGGCCAATATTCTTTTTACGTAATATTGTTCACCCCTACCCTGCCTTGAGCGTGGGAGCCACCTGGTTCCGATGGACCCTCTGACTTCCACCATTCTTTCTTTGGAATATGCTATAAAAGGAAATTCATGGAGAATATTTTTCTGGAAGCCAGTTGATCTTATGTTTCCTTGCAGCCCCTCTAGGCAGAGGGGTTATAGAATTCACACACATTTCTGTAGACATTCATCGAAATGCTGCTTTTGCCAAATGAATGTTTGTATAATAGGAATGAAATGATAATTACAGAGTTCAGCTCAGACCAGTCATCAGTTGTAGTGAAACTTTGATTATACCGTTACCTACTGGTTGCATTTTTGGTTTTGGTTTTGCATTTTTTTCTTCCCACCAACACTGGCTACTCTTTGTCCTACCCCCTCCACCATGATGAACCATGTGGAAAATATTTAAATCAATTGGTGTCCTTCTCATTTTTCTAACATGTATGTGCCACCTCCTGGAAGCCATTTCCCATAATCTGTTGTAGGCACTTTACTAGTATTGCACACATTCTGGTTAGATTGAGAATAGCTAGACTCTTGGTGCTCGTCATATAGTAAGCAAGAACTTGAGGGTAGTAAAAGGTGAATAAAGTGCATGCTTCATTTATTCCCTTTTCTCTATGAATATTTTGCTGCTGCGTTCTAGTCTATGCCAGCTTTCCATGTACCCTTGACCTGCCTATTCATGAAATGCCATGTAAAAGACTTAGTAACATGAGTAGGTGGTCCATGCTTTGAGGTTCGTCCAATTAGAGAATCAATGTGAAAGCCTGGAAAGGGGAACTAGTTTGTAGGATGTGCCTGGAACTTTCCTTGGAAATTACTAGCACATTCTGGAAAAAAAAGCAAGTAGAACATATCTACCATCAGTCCTCTCCTACTTACTTCCCACCCCACCCTACCCACACTGATGCTATGTTTGCATCATCAAAGTCAGGGGAATTGAGAAAAGAGATTATCAAAATAAATTATTAAAGATCCAGAAAACAGTTTTATGTGAAGTAATTCAGGAAGATCTAGTGTTCATTTTGCATGGATTGTCCAGGTAATTGTCTGGCTCTTCACTCCGCTGCCTTCCCAGTGCACAGGTATTGCTAAAGTGGTTAGGCTTTAATGTTTTATGATTTTAGTTTCAAACCATGGGAAATGGAGATTTGAAGAGGCATTTATTCCGTGTCATCATTTTGCGTGCTCTGTGAGAAGGTGGTTATGTGTTTTTGCTGGTTTGTGTCCCACAGTGTTCAACTGCACATTATTCTGATGAAAATCCACAATGTCTTTGAGCTTCTGGTTGTGTAATGCTGGGGTTTAAAGTCACCATTTGTGGGTCTGGCATCAGTTAATATTTAGCCAGCTGGCTAAGAGATAGGAAAAGAATATGGTATTTCTTTCCTTATGTAATAATGAAAAGCAATAATTAAAGTAGGTAATAATACACAAAGGCCATAATTAGTCTCTTCTAGTGTTTAGAATGCACTTGAGAATCGTAGAGTCATTTGGAGCGTGTTTGGACCGATTAGTATGTACTGTAGTACACTTCTGGCAAACAAATACCTGAATTGCTACTATTTAACAATCTTATGAGCCCACACTACTGCATTTTGGGAGTGGCAAATGTGTTTGGAAATGGAAGCAGTTCTTTTTAAGCACTGTATCAGAGAGATTGTCTTGTACATTTGCCTGTTGCAAACAGGCTGGTTTGTAAAAGATGTATGTTTTGGTGTTTAAAATGTTTATAAAATTGTATATAAATGGTTTCAATTTTCCAGGCTTTTGTAGATACTATATTTGATGCCTATCAGGATGCTTTAATTTGGGGGGTCGAATATAATTGTAAGTCATCCACGCTGTTGGTCTGCAAACTTTTGAGGTAACTACACGCACACAAAAAAGGATTTTAGATTTGAATATGATGTTTTTTACTCATTTCAAAATGTACTGTAACCTTTCTTTGGTTCTTGCTGTTTTCATTTAACTTTCTCTGTTTTCAAGAAAAATGTTTTTATTGACATTTGTAAAAAATGAATGTGTTTTGCCCAGTTATTAAGTGTTTTATTTTTATGCAATTTCAGAGTCCCAGTGAGGTATGTCATTCCTTCATACACATGCACCTCCACCTCAACTTGCACACACATCACACACCAAACCTTATGCAAAGGGGAAAGCTAACACTTAGAGTGGATTTTGTCCCTTAAGAAAATGGATTGTTCCTGCATATATTGCTGGTGGCAGTATTCAGTCTTGTGTTCTTTTTCTAAAAAAAAAAAAAAAAAAAGGAAAAGAAAAAAGAAAAAAAGAAAAGAAAAAACAAAAGCAAACAAAAAAAAAGACAGCCAAAAAAAAAAAAAGAAAGAAACAACAACAACAAAAAAAAAACCACAACAGTGTACAGGTTTGTAACTGCCAAAATTTGATGGTTAAAACAAGTTTTCAAGTAAAAAGAAAAAAATGAAACTAGCAATTGTGTTGACTCTTTTTAAGTGTTTCCTTTTCTTTATCTTTAACTTTAATTCATTGCTCACATGGTATTTAGGAGGGCATATTCCACAGGGCATGGGAGAAAGACGTGGTACAGAGCAAAGCTCTTTAGCCCTAGTCAACCCCTGAAAGAGAGAGGTCTCTAGTCTGAAAGGGATGTTTTAGTTTTGTTGTGTTAGTGTGGCTTCCCTGACCCCCCGAGGCTTTTTACCTCCAGAAAAACTTCCATCTGTCCTGGTACACATGTTGAAATCTTATGTAACTTCTTTTTTTTTTTTTTTTGGGACGGAGTCTCGCTCTGTCGCCCAGGCTGGAGTGCAGTGGCTGGATCTCAGCTCACTGCAAGCTCTGCCTCCCAGGTTTACGCCATTCTCCTGCCTCAGCCTCCCAAGTAGCTGGGACTACAGGCGCCCGCCACCTCGCCTGGCTAGTTTTTTTGTTTTGCTTTGTTTTTGGTTTTTGTATTTTTTAGTAGAGACAGGGTTTCACTGTGTTAGCCAGGATGGTCTCGATCTCCTGACCTCGTGATCCGCCCGTCTCGACCTCCCAAAGTGCTGGGATTACAGGCTTGAGCCACCGTGCCCGGCCATCTTATGTAACTTCTTACTGAGCACACACCTTGTGAGATTTTTTCCCTGGTAAGAAAATTGAAAAGAGTGCTGGAGGCTTGAACAAATAAAGATAATCAAGTCCTACATCTGTGGAAATCTAAGCACATCCCCACCTCTTCTAGACGACAGCTCCAACACTCCTCTCCCTCAAAAAAAAAAAAAAAGTTTTTTTCCAAAAGTTTGGGGCACAGTTGGCACTTGAGCTTTCCTCCAAAAAGCTCCAGAAAATGTTCCCTATGGAGTGAGGTCTGTTAAAATATACATAGAAGAGGTTAGAGACAGGGAGTAGGGCTCAAATTGATACAGCTGACCTTGAACAAGGCAGGTTTGAACTGCACAGGTACACTTAAATGCAGATTTTCTTCTGCCTCTGCCACCCCCAAGACAGCAAGACCGTCCGCTCCTTTTCCTCCTCCTCTTCAGTCTACACAATGTGAAGACAATGATGATGAAGACGTTTATAGTGATCAAATTCCACTGAATGAATAGTAAATATGTTTTCTCTTCCTTATGATCTTCTTAATAACATTTTCTTTTCTCTGGCTCATTTTGTTGTAAGAATACGGAAAATCATACATGTAACGTACAAAATATGTGTTAATCGACTGTTTATGGTACAGGTCAGGCTTCTAGTCAACAGTGGGCTATTAGTAGTTAAGTTCTGGAGTCAAAAGTTATGCATGGGTTTTTACTATGAGTGGGTTGGCGCCCGTAACCCCCATGGTGTGCAAGGGTTAATTGTAATTTACAGAAGAAATGACATCACAAGGAGTTAGCCTGGGACCAGGAAGAACTCCAGAAAGGGAGGAATGCCCTCTGCCTTGCCTCTGCGGTCTGTGCACAAGCAAGGAAAGACCTCTCCGTGGACCCCGCTGGCCACCACAGTGTGTCCCTGCCTGTGCCAGCAGCGGAGCTCCACCTGCCCCACCCAACCAGCGTCCTAGAACTGGGGAATGGCCCCTAGCTACATATTCACCTACTCTTTGCTTGAAATCTATGTTGATTTCCAGAGCTGATCTTTGGCAGTACTCACTGCACTGCAGTCCTCTAGATGCTTGTCTGTTCCCTCAGGTAAATGTTTCACAAACAGGTAGAGCACCAATTTGTTGCCTCTGCCAATTTCCATTGTATAAATACTCTGATCATGGCTGATTTCAGGCTACCAAAGTAATAGGAACTATCTTACAAAATTCCTGGGAGTCTTAACAGTCAGCTCTCACAAGCCAGTGTGAGCGAACTCCAGCACACCCAGGCTCCCCTATACACTAGTAACCCTTTGAGATGGAGTCATGTCTTTTCTTTGTATCCCAGATTCCCAGTACCTATGTGGCCTTGGTTAAATGTTTTTAATTGAAAAACTAATCAATGATGTCTCCAGATAAATTTCCTTGTCCTCTTAAAACCTACCTAATTTTAGTAAATTTGGCAACTTCAGTGAGAAAGATTTAGAGGGGCAAGTGTTGAAAATGCTGGAAGTCTCCTGCCTTTGAACCTCACACCACAGTGATGTGTTCATAAATTAAGCATCAGGAAAATATTGATGTCTATGTCTTTCATGTGGCCACCCTTAGCAGAAAGAGAATTATCATAAATCTCCATCCATGCCTCAGAAATGATAGAGCAATTCAGAGGTGTCAATTAAGAAATAACATTGATTGGCTGGGTGCAGTGGCTCACGCCTGTAATCCCAATACTTTGGGAGGCCAAGGCAGGAGGATCACTTGAGGCCAGGAGTTAGAGCAACCTGAGCAACACAGCAAGACCCCATGTCTGCAAAAACTTAAAAAAAAAAAAATCAGCCAGGTATGGTGGCATATGCTTGTAGTCCTAGCTATTCAGAAGGCTGAGGTGGGAGGACTGCTTGAGCCCAGGAATTCAAGGCTGCAGTTAGCCATGTTCATGCCATTGCATTCTAGCCTGGTTGACAGAGTGAGACCCTGTCTCAAAAAAAAAAAAAAAAAATTAAATAGCATTGATCTCTTATGGGGAGAGGAAAAGAAAAAAGCATTGTGTATCTATCTTCATTCTCTGTTGTTTCATTAGGTTAAAAGGGTTGGCTCCTAGCTTGGAAATAATTATCTAAAGAAAGGTCACTTTTTTCTTCTGTCCCTGGGTTAGGGTCCCCAAGACTATTCCTAGGTTTGATAATTCACTAGGACGATTTACAAGACTCAGCACATAGTCATACTCACAGATATGATTTAGTACAATGAAAGGAAACCAAGCAAAATCAGCAAAAAGAAAGGCTCATGCTATGCAAAGTCCAAGGGGAACAAGTTCCCAAGGGTCCTCTCTCAGTGGAGTCACACAGGACATGCTTAATTCCCCCCAGCAACAAGTTGTGACAACACGTGAAATATTGCCAACCAGGGAAGCTCATTAGAGACTCAGCACCCAGCACTGGGTGCAGTGGCTCATGCCTGTAATCCCAGCACTTTAGGAGGCTGAAGCTGACAAATCACCTGAGGTCAGGAGTTTGAGACCAGCCTGGCCAACATGGTGAAACCCCATCTCTAATAAAAATGCAAAAATCAGCCAGGCATGGTGGCGGGTGCCTGTAATTTCAACTACTTGGGAAGCTGAGGCATGAGAATCACTTGAACGCAGGAAGCGGAGGTTGCAGTGAGCCAAGATGGCACCACTGCACTCCAGTCTAGGCGACAGAGTGATACTCTGTCTCAAAAAGGAAAGAAAAAGAAAAAGAAAACCCTCAGCACTCAGGGTTTTTACTGGGGGCTGATCACATGGCAGGCTCTGCCTGGGATGTACTAAATTTCCAGACTCCTAGAAGGGAATTAGGTGTTCAGCATTAGCAATTTTGTTTGCCCAGTTTAGGAATAGTGAACCCCTCTTGTTATTCTAAAAATGATAGGAGCCCTCCTGAAGTCCAAGTTCCCAGATCCAGCCAAAGGCCAACCTTGTAAGCAGGCCTTCGAAAGGATAGCAGTCAGTCCTGCTATGTGAAATCCTTCATGTACAGTTCTTCTGACTTGTCTGCCAAATTGACACTCCCCTGTTTGTCCAAATTCTTGGCGATTAACAAGCTCCGTTTTCCACAATGTCCACTGTGGGCAGTTGAGGCCATGTGGCTCACGTGGGGCTGCTCTTCCAATCTTCACCTGTCCTTTTCTGCTGGAGCAAAGGATCTGGCCAACACAATTCTATCAAAAGCATCAGGGGTGAATGCAAGCTGGTCGATAGAATGTCATATCGGTGAGTCAAGCGAAAATTACCATTTTTGGTGACTAGTTTTGAATAACTGGTAGTTTGGGTGTACAACAGATCAGTTTTCCAGCCTACATATGCGGCTTGAAGCAGTTTGGTCTATTCCTCAAAATCCTTCCATTTTTGTCCACATTCTTTTGTTTTAAAATTCTAATTAATTTTCAGTCAGTTATGCCTACTGTATATTGTTTGCAATAAAGAGACTTTGGAACAACCTGAATATCTAATAATAAGTGATAACTTGGAACTGGCACAAAATTAAGACAGCCTAACAAGCCAAACAGGAACAAGTGGCTTAAAAATGAAAAATTGTTAAACTTTTTTTTAAAAAAGGGGTTCTTCAATTTTTTTGTACTGTTACTCGAGAAGTTGGCAGTCTTCAGTCTGCTAGGGGGCCCTCACCAGAACCCAACCATGCTGGCGCCAAACTTCCAGCTTCCAGAACTGTGAAAAATAAATTTCTGCTGTTTACAAGCAACTCAGTCTATGGTATGTTGTTATAGCAGCCCAAACTTATTAAAACAATGTACAAATACACATAGGTAGATGAGAGTTATATAATATATATTTATATTAAAATATGCTATGTTTTGTATATATATAAATATGCTATACTTTATATGCTGCTCTGAAACTTGCTGTGTTTACTTAATAGTATGTCTGGGACATCTTCCTGGATCAATGCCATATCCTTTTTAATGGCTGTATTTCTTACCATGTAATGGTCCTTCCATAATTTATTGAATCACACTCTTATTGATGGACTGTTTTACGTTGTGCTATTACAGATGTTCCTATGAACATCTTTGTGAAGATGTGCACAAGTGTGAGGATTTTTGAAGGATAGCGTTCTGGAAGCAGAATTTTTAGGTCGAAGGGAATGTCCATTTTTAAGTCTGAGAGTTTCTCCCCATTTTTTCCTCTAATTTTCTTGCATTTTCAATTTTTGTAAATGGAGGAAAGCCTTAATGGTTTTCCCAGATAATAATCCCACTAAGTTACACACACTATGCAGCAACTTATATAACTCACTCTCTTCCCAAGTGTGTGGAGCTGGCCCAGTGGTCTGGAAGCCACACTGCTGCTGTAGATTTCCAGGTGACCCTGGGCTGGGGACTATCATGGCACCTTGATGCCACCATGAGGACCGGCTCTCTGTCTCAACTTCTATGAACATTATCACCTGTGCTACTCCTCTCTGCCTGTCCAGGGACAGGTGCACAGAGGGAAGCCAGATAGCAGAACCTGTTCGCTGAAACACCAAATGCCAGGCTTTCAGGCCATGCATTTGGATAGGAAGGTCCAGGAAAAATTGATGCTATCCAGAAAAACTTCAGCGATTCTCCAGAGCCTAAACGCTGAGCTCTACTCATAACATCAGGCCCTGTATGGATGGCCATAATTCTATAACCTTGAGATTGTTTTTCTCTATTATGTAGAAAAATATAAAGGAATTCTTAAAGCATGACTTTCCCTATGAGGTTCATCAGGAGTTTAGGCTGTGGAGTTAAGGTCTCCATCTATTTCCTCAAACTGTGGTCCATAGACCAGCAACATTAGCCTTACTATGAGGCTTGCTGGAAATACAGAATGCCAGACCCTCCAAATCAGAATCTTCATGTCAACAGGTTCTCCAGGAGATCTGTATGCACTTTAACATCTGGGAAGCACTGCTTTAGATTTTTCACTTGGAACGGTCACTTGATAGTTGTGTCAACTTGAGTGAGTTAATCACCTTGTAGCTCAGTTGCTGCACCTACAAGACAGGATGATTACAAGAAGACAATGATGCAACACATACAAAGAGCTTAGTACAGTGTCCGACAAGTAATAAGCATGTAAATGATTACTACATATATTTTTACTAATTTTCATTCAGCTCCCACTGTGTAGAATGGGCTTTAATCATTTCCAGGAGTTCCATCTAACCTGGCTGCTGGAGAAACAGTTCCGTTCATAATGCTTTAAAATATTTATTAAAAAGAAAAATCCTTTAACTTAAAGCTCGGGTAATCTCTGGAGCCATAATTTCTGAGAAAATTATTTGGAGCGTTATCCAACATCTTTAAATAAATGTGTTTTGTGCACATCGGAGTTCCAGGGCTTTGATGCAGTTGTGTATCTGTATTGAGGCTCATCACCCATCTCACCCAGTGATTTTCTGATGAAGCCAAGTCTCTGATCAATTTCAGGAGCTGCTTCTTAAGGTAGACACTTAAGACAGTATCATTTCTGTGACCCAGAAAGAAACAGCATTTAACTAGGTCACAAGAGAATTCAGTGACAGGTGAGGGGATCTTGGTATATGGGAAAGCTAGCAGTTGGGATGCTTGCTGTAAATAGTAGGAAATTGACTTTGAGAGGAATGGGATTTAAATGACCAAAACGACAGCAACTTGAAGGACAAAACTGAAATTCAGTGATAAGATTTACTGTGTAAATAATTCACCTACCACAGAAAAGTCTTAGAATGAGGTCTAAACACAAAGGGACTGTTACATGTCTCAGAATATAATTAATTAAGAATTCAGGATACAAGGTAATTAGAGAAACTATAACCTGGAGGCATACTGCTGAATTACTCTGATCATTTTTAACAATGAGAAAATCTAATTTTCTGGTCATGTGGCATAGATTTTAAATTTAGATAATGTGAAGAGCAATGTTCATACAGTACAGTCAGCAAATTAAATTATTTATTTTGAATTTGACTTTCCAGCAAAAATCAGGATCAAATGATTAAATTTAAATCATGAAAATTATTGTGGAACTGAAAAATACTTGAGAGAAAAATGTACAAATTGCAATTGAATCTCATGTCTTCCTTAACACAAATCTGCCAGTGTTGCTCCCTTTGTAATAATTGTGCACGTGTGTGTGTGTGTGAATCTATTTCACTATCTGATGTTACACACTGGGGCAACAGAAAATGAATGAAATATTTCAGTATATAATGTGATGTTGAGTTACTGATGAATTATGCCAACTTCTCCAGACAAGTAGAGGCTGTACGTTTTTTTTGTCTCCAATTAGTGCTCATTGAGTTAAAAATTAAAAAGTAAATTCACTTTTTGATGAACCCAATATTCACAGATGTGCTCCAATCTACTATACTTACTGAATTACCCATTTTTACATTATTTGAGGCATTGCTTATGTAATATTTCCAAGTATCTTTCTGATGCTTTGTATTAATTAGTCATCTAGCATGCATTTTCAAGACTGCTAGAATGATTTTACAATCATCTAACCTCATTTTGTATCTATAAATTCCTATTTTAATTGCACTATCAAGATTTCCCAGTGCCCCGCTGAGAGCATTGGTTTCAGAGAGACCTAGATTTGACTCTGTCTGCTGTGGGTTACATTGTATTCTCTGAAAAAGACATGTTGAAGTCCCAGTCCCCAGTGTCAGTGGATGTGACCTTATTTGGAAAGAGGGTCTTTGCAAATGTACTAAAGTTAAAAATGAGATCGTATTATATTAGGGAGTTCCCAATCCAAAATGATCATTGTCATTATAAGAAGAGGGAAGGAGACATAAACACACAGATGGAGATGGGAACAATGCCATGTGTAGATGGAGACAGAGATCGAAGGGATGTGTCTACAGGGCAAGGAATACCAAAGACTCCAGACTCTAGAGAGAAGCACAGAACAGTTTCTCCCTCAGACACTCCAGAAGGAACCAACCCTGCTGACACCTTGATTTTGGAATTCTAGCCTCCAGAACTGTGAGAGAATGAATTTATATTGTTTTAAAAACCACCCAGTTTGTGGTATTTTGTAATGGCAGCTCTAAAAAATGAATACACCTTCTGGCCAGGTCTGAGACTTTGCAAGAGTATTTTTAACTTCTCTGAATTTCTGATTTCTCTCTTTTCTTTCTCTTTTTTGTCATTGTTATTGTTGAATTTCTCTTCTGAATACTGAGTTTGAGAACCAAAACTATATCTACCTTACAGAATCAGGATGGAGGTTAAATTAGATGAGGCTTATATGAGTGCTTAGCACTGTGCCTGGCACATGCTGTGCTGTGATTCTAGTTTCTCCTCAGTTCAAGAAGCCTGGAGATAAGAAACACAGTTCAGTAGAGTGAGCCAGTTCGCTCAGTCCATTTTGCATTGCTGTAAAGGAATACCTGACACTGGGTAATTCATAAAGAAAAGAGGTTTATTCAGACTCATGGTTCTGCAGGCTATATAGAAAGCAAGTGCTCCTGGTGAGGGCCTCAGGAAGCCTACATGGCGAAAGGTAGAGGAGAGTCAGTGAGTCACATGGTGAGAGAGGAAGCAAGAGAGAGATACAGGGAGGAGCCAGGCTCCTTTAAACCACCAGCCCTCTTATAAACTAACAGAGTGAAAACTCATTCTTATTCCTCACAAGGAATATATTCTATTTTTTATTGTGTGTAGTTTAAATAATTTTCTTGAGCCTACAAAGTCATCATAATCAAGTTTTAATGATTTGGCTTCTTTGTATTTGAAAGCCATGGATGAGTTTATGGAAGTTGAAGCTTTCAAGATGGACAGCTGAGGAGAAGTGGTGGTAAGGAGAATCCTTAACCTTCCAAAACGGGCATCAAGGAGGACCTCTGTCCCTTTCCCTGGGACATCCCTGGATCATTGGTCTGTCCACTGGGGGAGGGGATTGTGCCCAAGAATGAGAGCCTTTGGAGATGTGGATGCTGCCAAGGGGCCATGGGAGACTTTCAGGCCAGGGCCTAGTACCTTACTGGTCACAAGGAATGGGAACTTCCCAAAATTTCATACTTTGTTCAGAGGCAACCTCCTCGAATTTCTGTGAGGGCTTTCTTGAAGCCACTTTTGTAGGGCCAGTACTCTCTCAGGGTTCATGTTTGTTTGGGGTGGCTGGAGGAGATCATGGAGCTCTAGCCCCTCCCCCGACCAAGTCACTCCTTGGCGTGCCCACTAATAACATGCTTAGTCTCAGGGGACACTCAGAAGAACCACTCCTCTCACTGATGTGTCACTACGCCACTAAACCCCAAGCTTCTTATATTAATCAGGGTTCTCCAAAGACACAGAGCCAATAGTACACACACGTGTGTGTGTGTATGTGTGTGTGTATATATATATATATAGAAAGAGAGAGAGAGAGAGATTTAGTCTAAGGAATTTGCACAACTGATTGTGGGGAAGCTTGGTGAGTCCAAAATCCAATGGGGTAGGCCCATAGGCTGGAGACTCCAAGAAGAGTTGTGATGCAATCTGTTAGCAGAATTCCTTCTTGCTCGGGGGAGCTCCTCGGTCTTTGTCTTACTAAGGCCTTCATTTGATTGGATGAGACTCACCCATATTATGAAGGATAATTCGCTTTACTCAAAGCCCACCAATTTAAATGTGAACCTTATCTAAAAACATTTTCACAGAATAATGTTTCACCAAATATCTGCCAAGTTGGTACATAAAGTTAATCATCACACTCCTCAAGGGCAGGAAGCCCCGCTCTCTTAGTAGCCTGAGGCTGAGGGGATGATCCATACTCTTTGTGTACAGTTGACCCTTGAACAAGGTCAAGTTTAGGGATACACATTTCCTCAAAGTCAAAAATTCACACATGACTTCTGACTTCCCCCAAAATTAACTACTAATAGCCTATTGTTGACCAGAAGCCTTACCAATAACATAAACAGTCTATTAACACATATATACACATATATACACATAACACATATTTTGTGTGTGTGTGTATATATATACACACACACACATATACATGTGTACATATATATATAAATTATACAGTATTCTTACAATAAAGTAAACTAGAGAAAAATGTTATTAAGAAAATAATAAGGAAGGGAAAATATACTTACTATTTATTAAGCGGAAGTGGGTCATTATAAAGGTCTTCACCCTCATTGCCTTCACATTGAGTAGGCTGAGGCAGAAAAGGAAGAGCAGGAGGGGTTGGTCTTGCTGTCTCATGGGTGGAGAGGTGAAAGAAGTGGAGGAGGTGGAAGGGGAAGCAGGTACATTTGGTGTCACTTTTATTGATAAAAATCCAGTAACGACAAACCCAAGCACTTCAAACCCATGTTGTTCAAGAGTCAAATATATTTTTACTTAACTATAAGAGTAATCTATACAAATTTTAAATCAGAAGACAAAGAAGAAAACATAAGTCTTTCCTATCCCCAACATACTCCCAAGAGGCACCCCAGATACTATTTTGATGCATATTCTTCCTGTCATTTTTCTTCTGTACATGTGAAATTTGTTTTACAAATATGGGATCCAACTGTACACACTATTCTGAAACTTGCCTTTTTCACCTGGTGGGAGTCTCTGAACATCATTCCATTCTTAGCACATTCTTTTAGCAGCTGCATAACATCCCACCAGATGGATGCACCCTAATTTATTTAATACCCCCACTTATTTATATACATTTTTCATTATTTTCAGTTTGTGACAATCGCAAACAATACTGTGATGAGTATCATTCGACATATTTTAGCAATCCTATTTCAATATATTGTACAATGAAGATCTAATAATAAACTTGTTATATCAATGGATATACCTATTTTAAATGTCGCTAGATATTGTCGAGTTAATAGGTGCTTGAGAAATGTGTGTTGAATTGATTTGAAAAGACACATAGTTCTAAAGCCAAGATAGAAGAGGGGGAAAGGAGAGTGAGATGGAAAGGGAAGGAAAGAATCACGATTCAGAAAGGTTAGAATATTTTGATCCCAATTTGCATCTTGCTCTACTGATGCTATAGACAGTACATTGTACCTTTCAGGCCTCTGAGGGTTGTACAATATTACTCCCATTAGGGAAGCTTCATAAAGGCAGGGCTCTATTTTGTCATTAATATAACTCAATCTCCTAGAAAAGAGCCTAATACAAAGATGTTGGATAAATATTTGTTAAATAAATAAATACATGAAAACCAGGAATCTTGGAGGTTAACTTAAAGAAGACATGCAAACTGTCTTGCATGTCATATGCACTGAGTGCATCTTCTAATTATAAGGGTATCATAGTACCCTTATACTGGCAGATGCTTAATCGCACCATCAGTAAGCATTAGAACAGTGAGTAAATCCCAGCTTGCTGCCTGCAAAGCACATACCTTCTTCCCACTGCCACATTTGGAGTGCCCTTGGCTGAGAGACTGCATCTGGAAGTAGGATTTAGGCTCCATGCGTGGGCAGAAATTCACACAAGGACAGAGTCAAATAACTGACAGCAGCACAGTTTGGCATAAGCAAGACAAGGGTTCCTGCAAGATTTAAGCCTGGCCTCAGGCTACATTTTTCACTGAGCCTCTGGCTGCTTGCTGCATGGGACATGAGGGGAGGGAATATACATGTTTCCTTCTGCAGAATTTCCTCTTGCAATGTACACACCAGTTTTCATCATGGCATTGAAAGAAGTCGCAAGAACGTGGTGTAGGTTCTGCCATACACCCTGTAACTGTGACAATTATACTATTTTGGATAATTGCCTTGTAATTGCTGCTGTGAGTTAAAATTTAATGTTATCCTCCAATTGTTCTGATGTCTTTTCATGAATAATGCAATCATCCCGCGAGCCTCTGACAGTTTCTCGTTTAGATTGGCCCTGTGTTTGAGTTATGCACCATTGTCCTACCCACCATTGCCTCACAAAACTAACGTGGCAGAGACAATACAGGAAATAATTGGGACTTGGCTGATTATGGAAAATGGGAATGTGAGTGAGTAAGATGTGAAGTTTTTCTCTGGAAATATTTCCAAACCCCAGTTGACCCTACAGATAGACAAGATGGAGAGGGGCAGGTTTCTCTTCATGGGTCTTAGTCTGCTGCTGTCTATGTATGCTGGACACGCTGTTCTGGCTGATGCAGTGGGACTTTTCTTAGAACAGAAGGAAAACATATTTTTCCATAGGGCAATTTTTCTCAGTTATATTGTTGTCACCATCAAATGTAAACAGCTCTGTAAACATAAGCTGGTGTGTCTCCCTACAAGGCCAAAATACCAATTGTTCAATGAATGGGCAACAGCAGCTGGGATTTCTGTTTCCAGTGTCTGGAACTTGGTTTAATATGACAAAAAGAAGTCAACTGCATTCAGAAGAATGGCAATAGAGTCATTTTAGAATTTCAATTTAGCTTCTACCCAGAAACGGGACCACCTCAGATGGTAGAGTATTGCTCATTTATTTCTATACCAGTGAAACTGATGCCATCATTATGGGTCTTCTGAGGCCTAATGAAAGAGGACAGAGGTACCCTGGCAGCCAATAGAGCTGTCAGGTGAGGTCTAGTCTTGATGTTCTTTTTGCATAAGGGCCCAAGTTAAGTTTCTGAGAAAGCTCAAAGCCTGCACTTCTCATTTAAAGGAAAGGCACCCACTTGAGCACCCTATGACTCCTCTCTGCCCTCAGCACTAAGCCTAGATTCCCTAGCTTGGCATCAAGGGCCTTCAAGAACTTGGCTGGGTGCGGTGGTTCACACCTGTAATCTAAGCACTTTGGGAGGCCGAGGTGGGAGAATCACGAGGTCAGGAGTTCGAGACCAGCCGGGCCCACATGGTGAAACCCTGTCTCTACAAGAAAAAATACAAAAATTAGCTGGGCACAGTGGCGGGCACCTGTAATCCCAGCTACTAGGGAGGCTGAGGCAGGAGAATCGCTTGAACCCCGGAGGTGGAGGTTGCAGTGAGCCGAGATCATGCCCCTGCACTCCAGCCCTGGAGACAGAGTGAGACTTTGTCTCAAAATAAATAAATAAATCAAATAAAATAAAACAAAGAACTTGGCCTTCTGTTCGTGTTGCCAATCTTCAGCCAGAGTCAGTCACACTGGCCTCCCTGCTGAGTCCTGTATGGGCCACTGTACATGTTCTTTTAGAGTCTTTTTTACCTCTAGAATCAGTTTTCTATGATTCCTCAAGCTTCATTGTTGCCCCTCTTATGTTCTTCCATAGCCTCCTGAAGTTAGCCCTATCACAGCATTTCTCATATCACATTGTAATTTTCAGAATATGTATTTGTCTTCTTTGCCAGACTGTGAGATCTGGGTAGGCAAGACAGTGTTCAACCCAGCTCAACCACAGTTTTCATCAATGAAATTCGGTAAAAGAGGAAGTGAATGGATGAACGGATAGGTGACACCCCATCCTCCTGGCTTTAGTTGGGTGGAGTAAGTAAGCCAGGTGTCCTCTGTGAGTCTGAAGGATCAGGAGCCATAAGCGCTAGCCTGGGGTGCCAAGTGGCTGGCGCTGGTGAGGTCTGGGTGTCTTCCCAGGGCAAGGTCCCTTCACACAGGCATAGACCACCCCAGGGAGTCAGGTGTGAGCTGCACAGCCTCCCAAACCGGCTTGAGGAGATGGGTTCAGAGTCAATCAGAAAGGAACTTTGTTCAAGCTCTGGAGTCTGACAGAGACAAACAAAAATCTGAGAGCCAGAGCGTTTTCTCTTTGGTCTGAGATGATTCAGGTAAGCTCTGTAGCCGGTGGCTGCTGGGAAGAGAGGAAACCATAGGGCTCAGCAGGCTTTCACCAGAAAGGGTGATGGGAGGAGAGCCAGGGAGCTCCCCCACTGCTGACCCGTGACCGGCAGGGAAGCTCCTGCCAGGAAAGTAAATCTGGGCTTCTGGGAAGTGGGCTGGCTGTGTCGGGGGCAGCGTGACCTCTCAAAGAAGAGTGCATCCAAGGACTTCCAATGCAGTGTCCCCATGAGATATGTGGTTTGCAAGATAGTTTTATTCTAGACAGTAGGGGTGGCTGTTTAACATTTGAAGCACCATCATTGGGAACACACACCCTAGAGATGGTTATGTAGCTTGTGAGACAGTAATCAGAAGCCCCCACTCCAGGAGCTTTATTACCACAAGCCTCAGACAAGCTCAACCTTATTTATCTCCAGTCAGCACCAGAAGGTTTGTTGTTTGTCATAATGGATATTAGAAAATATTTTCTATTGGTAAAATGAGCAGCGTTCAAGACCTGTAGATTAACTAGAACTATTGTACAGACACCTCTGTGGATAAGCAGGTGAGCCCAGCAGCCCTGACCCTTTGAACTGGCAGCCAAGGCCTAAGGACTCCATCCTGCTGAGCCATTTCCAGATGATTGTCCCCACCCGAAGACCAGCTGAAGCCTGCTGCCAGGATCCTGTCACACCTGCATGCAAAATGCTCATCAGTGACTGAAAGGCTAGGATGCCAAGACTTCAAACCACACAACAGACATGTTTTGTACCTGCTAATTCAGTCTGAGACTTGTTTCATTGTGCTACCTGGTGGCAGGGAGGGGGTGAGGAAGATCTAGCAAGTGATGGCTTCCAATATCTGTCAGAAAAGAACCAATAATTGTAACTGGTCAGTATGGCTTATGTCCACTTCCAACATTACAAAGGGGCCCTGGACCAGCAGGCACTGGCCTTGTGGCCTAAGATGACAGCTTTTTCTCAGATAAAAGGTCAGAGCTCTTACATCCTGGTGTACATTGCTGTAGCTACAGTTTGGTACAAAACTTTGGACAGTTCTCTGGCGCTATGCTTGTAGTGCTGCACAGAAGTGTTCTTGGAGTTTCTAATGAGATGACATTCCCCACTTACCAGTATTTTCTGTTATGTTCATTCTACTAGGTGTTTTGAGGTTCCCCCTTCTTCCTGAGCAGTGAGAAATGACTGAGTAGCGAGTATGACACTTGGGCCAGGTACAGTGTCTCATGCTTGTAATCCCAGTACTTTGGGAGGCTGAGGTGGGAGAATCACTTGAATCCTGGAGTTCGAGACCAGCACCTGGGCAATGAAACGAGACCCCCTATCTATAAATAAAAATTAATTAAATTAAAATAATGTTAAAAATAATATGACACTTGGAGGATTAACCTTGATAATTTTAGTTTTCCTTTTAAATTAAATCTTTATGATATCCTTAAGAAACAAGCACTAAAACTATGATTATTCTTGAGAACTAAGAGTAAACTGACAGTCATTCACTTGCTTTAGCACATATATAGTGGCATTCATTTCCTACTGAGCAAATGTTCATTGAGTGCATATTAGAGACCCAAACACTGATAGGTTATATGTTTAGTTCCCCAGTCATTTTTAGCAAAGCTGCAGCTGTGATTTGTAGAAGACAAAATAAAGTGTTCTGGACAAAAAAGACTGTACTGCACAGTCCCGGGAAGAAGAGGAATACAACAGGTGAGCATTCTGCATTCTGTCCCTGCACATCTCCTGCACCTGCCTGGCTCTCCCGTGCAGGCTGAATGGCCTTTGATGACATTGACAGGCTTGAGGTGTTCCAAAGCTTGGTCCAGGTCCCATTAGGCACCAATTCATGCTGACAACAGCTGGAATTTTGAGAGGCTTCCCAGCGCTGAAGATAGGTGAGCTTCTTGATGTCTGGCCTGATGACAGCTCTGATATGTCATCCTGCTATTATTTCTAGGTTTGAGCTGGGTCTCAGGCTTCCCTGGAGATTTGCACTTGAGAGGGAAGCAACATGACAGACAGGAACAGGTAATGTTATTGCTATTGACCAGTGAGAAAAATAGCCCCCTGCACTCCTAGTCTAACCCTGGGACACCAGAATCTTAGGAATGGGCAGGAAATGATGGCATTCCAAATCTGACCCAGAAAGGACTCCAACAGTCCTCCTGGAAACAAAACCATTTTCATAGTCAGCATTCTCAATGTTTGAAGCTTAATGGTTTTTCCAATCATAAAACAGATCACAATCATGCAGTTGATTAATTTCCCTTTCCAGGTGGAACAGAATCTATGTGCACATCCTAACACCTCCTAGCAGATGCTTAGGAACAAAGGATACTGTTTCCATGTAGAATTGCTCCCCTGATTATGTCATCCTGGACCTCTTCCCTTTAATCCAGACCATTTCTAACTGCCCCAGCATCTCTAATAAGAGGCAATCCATCCCCACATCTCATCAGACACGCTCCATTCTTCTAATTCCTCAGGCCAAAGATCTGGATGTCACCCCTGACTTTCCTTCCTCATACCCCACATCCAATATTTAGAGATTTCTGTCAGCTCCACCTAAAAAATATATTCAAAACCAACTCTCACCATTTAACTTCGTGACTATTCCTCCGGTCCAAGTCATCATCTTGCTTGGATTATTACTGTAGACTCCATTGGTCTCCGTACTTTCCATTCTTCATGGTCTGCTCCCCATCTCTACTATTTCCTTTGCTTATTTTCCTCATGTACTACTACCTGATATTTGCCTTCTGAGTCCACCCACTCAGTAAGTACATGGGGTCAGAACAGCATCTGGCACATGGTAAGTGCCAATATTTGATGGACGAATGGGTGAAGAACACATTGCAGGCAGACCCTGGGTCCTGTCTCCCAGGATATGCTGAATGAGCACATAATTTAGTTGATTAAGCTCCATGAAAAGTTATCCTGTTGCACCCATTAATTGACAACAACAAGATCAAAGGCTGTAAGAACTCCATCCATTCATTCCTTACCCTCTAGGCATATTAACCTAACTTAAATTTAACATGTTGGGCACCAGCTTCTGAACCCAAGTTCTAAACAAACTAGTTAGAGTCTTCACCTGACTGTATTAGCTGAATAACCTTCAGCACTGAACGATGGTTACACCAAGAATCATACAGTAGAGTTGGACCAATCTATTGGCACTAAGATCCTACCCCAGTGCTGTTGTGAGTATGCTTTTCATACCTCAAAACATCCACCAGTTTTACAGGGAGGAGAGGCCACAGAGGGAAGGAAATGGGAGAGAGGTTGGAATGATACCCTGGCTATGAGAATGAGCTAGATAACCCTGAATTGTTTTATGACCCTGGGAAGCCTATGGGCCTTAAATCATAATTATCTTGCCTAGAAGTTCTCCATCTACCTATGCTTTCTTCTTTGAAAGAAACCAGGACAGCTAGTCAAGTTTTATCCACTTTATTTAGGAAATACATACACTCACTGAATGTTTAGTTTTTGGGGGAAGGGGGAGCTGAGGACACTACAGAGAGGAGGGTGGGCTTCATTTCTTGCTGGCTTTTGCTGCAGACTTGGTGACCTGGCCAGCAGTGGAGGACTTCGTGTCCATAGCCTTGATGACTCTAACAGCTTCTGCTTGTCTCATGTCCCACACTGTAAAACAGCCTGGAAGAGAAATGGAAGAATGACATGCCTGGAAACTGGCCCAGAAGGAAATGCTCCTTAGCCGCTGCCTTGCCCTCAGTTACAGAATGGAGACTGTGCTTTCCTGTCATGGCTTAGTAGCACTATACCTGGCTCACCTAGAGGTGGGTATTCAGAGAAGGTCTCCACACACATGGCCTTGCCAGGGACCATCTGCACAATGGCTGCATCCCCTACCTTCAGAGCCTTGAGGTTCTCCTCCAGTTTCTTGACAGAGTGCCGGTCAATCTTTTCCCTCCGTTGGGCAAACTTGCAGGAGACGTGGGCTGTATGACAGTCCAGCACAGGGGAGTAGCCAGCATGGATCTGCCCAGAGTGGTTCAGGACAATCACCTGGTGGGGCAGCAGGGTGGAATTAGACAGATGGCAGCAAAACCTGTGGCCTCAGTGTAAATCAGGACTAATCCTGAAGCACTCCCTCCTGCACCAGGCCAAGACCCTTTGCTCCCTGGGGCTTACCTGTGCCACAAAACTGTCAGCCTCTATGAGAGAGGTCGTTCCTGCTGTCTCCAGCCTCATTCACCTGCCAAACGTCCTTCACAGACACATTCTTCACACGGAATCCTACACTGTTAACTGGCAGGGCTTCCGCCAGGGCCTCATGGTGCATCTCCACAGATTTAACCTCAGTAGTGACATTGCTAGGGGCAAATGTGACCACTATCCCAAATTTCAAAAAGCCACTCTCCACATGGCCCACCAGCACAGTGCCAATGCCTGTTCAATCCAGGAGGGGAAGTCAGTCCAAGACACACCCAGTGAGAACTGACTTCCTGGGAGGCCCCTTGGCTTTTGAGTTCAAGGACAAAGGACCACGTATGGAACGGTAGAAAGCACTAGATGGATCTCTGACTGTTTAAAACTGTGTACTGGATAGCTTGGAAATGCTAGGTGCTTTTCCACTTCATCCTTGCTCAAGGAAGAGGTGGAGTCAGGATTTGAACCCTGGCAATCATACGCCCGTGGACTCCCTAGGGGATTCAATTAAGGATCAACTCCAGAATCCCTAACGGAGTAGTCTACCCTCAGCCCCACTCAGCCCTCGGTCACCTCCCATCTTGTACACAGCTTGTAGGGGCAGCCTCGGGGGATTGTCAATCCTGCACGTGGGCAGGTGGATGGAGTCCAAAGCTTCCAGCGGAGTCACCCCAGTGGTGTTCCCCTCCTTCCGGTCCACCTTCCAGCACTTGAACCCTGGGCACTCATTCTTCTCTTTTCTGCCACCTTGTGAATAAAGGCATGTTTGCTCCCCTTCTGCCATGATTGTAAGTTTTCTGATGCCTCCCCAGCCCTGGGGAACTGTGAGTCAATTAAACCTCTTTCTTTTATAAATTACACAGTCTTCGGTATGTCCTTATAGCAGCATGAGAATGGACTAATACAAACACAAAGCCTATTTTATAATAAAGTGTTGAATATTTCATGTGATTTATTGAATATTGTAGTAGAAGGGAAAAACAGAATTGTTGTATGGGTACTTGAATTACGTTTCTACTGAATGCATGTGACTTTTGAAACATGATAAAGTTGAGTCATTTTAAGTTAACGACCATCTGTATTTCCAGTTTTAATTTTTTCAGTTGCAAAGTATGTGACATAGAGGACATCATATTATAGATATATCCCATATTTGTAAGCGCCCTTCCCTCCCTCATTTCTAGAAATCTGAATTCAAGTTCGATATCCTGTTTATTTTGTGTGACTTTGAATAAGCCATTGATACCGTAACTTACAAGCTCTTCACCTGTAGGACTGATAACCACTCCTGCCTTGCTCCTCAACCAGTCTTTAGAAGAATCAATAATGGGTTGGAAACAAAACCACAGACTCCATGAAGAAACCACAGAGCAACTACACTCAAAGTGAGTAGAGGTTGGGAGACCTAAATTTCACTCTGCAGTGATGGTGAATATAGATGTCACCTCCAGAGCACTGGAGGAGAAAAGAGATTATGTAAATATCACCAGGGACTAACTTTGTTGCATTGATGCTGTAAAATCATAACTGACTCACTGATTGGTGTTTCCAATGTGCCATTCACAGTGCTTTACAAAGAGTAGACCAATTCTATTGATGAAGGATAGAATGAACTGTTCAGATATCTATGGAGTGTTCATTTATTAGTTAATATTTGAAACAACTTACACCTTTGAACTCACACTGTTAGCCTGTGAACACATACATGCTTTGTGAATATCTTGTGAGACACAGAAAAGAATCAAAGGGTAAAACAAGGGATGCTTCTAAGTTAAGTGCACACTGCTTCTTCCTTCCCCAGACACACAGCTGTCCTAATCCAGATGTTAATGATTCAGAGTTGACTACATCAATCAGGTGAGCAACTAAAATATTATCCTGAGAAATGTCAGATTCTATTGCATTGTCTTTACAATTTAACTGTTATTTACCATTTATGAATAACACATACACTTGCAAATTATTTTATAATCATTTTTATAGCTGCTCTGTGAGAGATAATTAAAGCAAAACCACTTTAAATGAAGCTGCTCAAAGGGACAAAGTTGTTGTGCCAACAATGTGCTATATAAATGCAAATTATCAGGATTCATATTATAGTGAAAACTGCTTGCATCATTTTTCATGAGACCAACATGTAAATATTATAATAGTCCTCTGATTTATAGAGCACTTTTCTTCCTGAAAAATAAACATGCCTAGCCATGCATTATTTAACAGATATTTCCAACTCTGAGGGATGAATAAAACCATTCACTCACTAATCCTTTCACTAAGATACTACAACAATGCACAACTCAAAATAGGTACTAAATGTTTGACAGCTGAATGAATGAGACGGCATTCAGCACAGCCCATACACATCAGTACCCTTCGTACAGAGAATGAGGGGTGTGGCAGAGCAGGGTATGGTCAATAGAAAAGGTCAAAACATTTAGGGAAGTACTGAGGAATTCAAAAGACTCAACCGAAGTAGAAGGAAAAGAATGGAAGCAACAAGGGATAAGGTTGGACAGGTGAACTGAGGCTATCATCAGTATGTGGAAGGCATCTAGTTTTCTAAGTCTCAGAAAATAAAACTGTGAAAAAGAAGAAATGATGGGAAAATTTACTTGTAATTGGTGAGGTTAATGTTCTGGAGAAATAACCCCAACAGAGCCATAATCTGTACATTTTAAGTGCCTAAGAAGCCAATAAAAATGTAATCTCATGAGAGTTGTGTCTTCATTAGCATGGATAAAGCAGCAGCCTCATCAGTGGTATGAGCAGAGCAATCTACAGTTTGTATTTCCCAGGAAGCCTGGTTTATAGAAAGAAAAGTCAGAGTTCACCACATGCATTTCACTGGGGAATGCCTTTTTAGCGTCACACTATTAAGCGCTCATGGAAATAATGTACTGAGGAATAGTTTGGAAAATACTGGTTTATAGCATAGAAAAACAGGACAGAAGAGCAGCTCTCTTGCCCTTCTACCAACCCCTAGAAGAATTAGATAATGGTCATACTTCTTGTAAAAAAAATCACATCCTGTTTATCTTTGGCACTAATCACAAGCAATGCTCACAAACCTCAAATCCCCAGATTTCTGAATACCACCTACAGCATATCAACTTCTGTATAAAATGTACTAGGAATATGACTGAGATGTTTAAATGATTCCATTAGCCATTGTTGATTCTATAAACATGGGAATAATCTTTTCATTAAATTTGTTGATGTCATTTTTCACATCATTAAAACACAAAATTGTCCCCTGCATGCGACCATTGGAACCAAGTAGGCTATGTCTAGGCAGATCTGTGAGTCCCACACACCACATAGCCATCTTGGGCCTGGACTGGGAAAATAAATGGCTCATGCTTCTGATTAATTGATATGGTTTAAACTTGTGCTCCGGCCCAAATCTCATGTCTAATTGTAATGCCCAATGTTGGAGGAGGGGCCTGGTGAGAGGTGATTGGATCATGGGGGCAGACTTCCCCTTTGCTGGGTTCATGATGGTGAGTGTGTTCTCATGATAGTGCATGAGTTCTTATGAGATCTTGTTCTTTAAAAGTGTATGACACCCCCACTCCTAACTCTCTTTCCTTCTGCTCTGGCCATATAAGATGTGACTCCTTCCTCTTTGCTTTCCACCATGATTGTAAGTTTCCTGAGACCTCCTCAGCCATGCTTCCTGTATACCTGTAGAACTGTGGGCCAATTAAACCTGTTTGCTTTATAAATTACCCAGTCTCAGGTAGTTCTTTACAGCAATGTGAGAATGGACTAATACAGAAAATTAGTACCTAGGAGTACTAATTAGGAGTGAGGCACTGCTGTAAAGATAGCTGAAAATGTGGAAGCAACTTTGGAACTGAGTAACAGGTAGAAGTTGGAACAGTTTGGAAAGCTCAGAAGACAGGAAGATGAGGGAAAGTTTGGAACTTTCCAGAGACATGTTAAATTGTTGTGACCAAAGTGCTGATAGTGACATGGACAATGAAGTCCAGGCTGAGGTGGTCTCAGATGCAGATGAGGAACTTATTGGGAACCAAAATAAAGGTCACTCTTACTATGCTTTTGCAAAGTGACTGGCAGCATTATGTCCCTGCCCTAGAGATCTGTGGAACGTTAAACTTGAGAGAGATTAGGGTATCTGGCAGAAGAAGTTTCTAAGCAGCAAAGCATTCAAGACATGATTTGGCTGCTTCTAACAGCATATGCTCATATGCACGAGCAAAGAGATTATCTACAACTGGAACTTACATTTAAAAGGGAAGCAGAGCATAAAAGTTTGGAAAATTTGCAGCCTGATAATGTGGTAGAAAAGTAAAACCCATTTTATTGGAAGGAATTAAAGTCAGCTGCAGAAATTTGCGTAAGTAAAGAGGAGCCAAATGTTAATAGCCAAGACAATGAGGAAAATGCCTCAAAGGCATTTCAGAGACCTTCACAGCATCCCCTCCCCTCCAGGCCCAGAGGCCTAGAGGGAAAATGGTTTCATAGGTCAGGCCCAGGGCCCTGCTGCCCTGTGCAATCTTGGGACACTGTTCCCTGCATCCCAGCCACTCTAGCTCCAGTTATGGCTAAAAGGCCCTCAGATAAGTCTCAGGTTGCTGCTCCAGAGGGTGCAAGCCCTAAACGTTGGCAACTTCCACATGGTATTAAGCATGCATGTGCACAGAAGGTAAGAGTTGAGGTTTGGGAACCTCTACCTAGATTTCAGAGGCTGTACAGAAATGCCTGGTTGTCCAGGCAGAAGTCTGCTGCAGGGATGGAGCCGTCATGAAGAACCTCTACTAGGGCAATGCAGGGGGGAAATGTGGAGTTGGAGCTTCCACACAGAGTTCCCAATGGGGCACTATCTAGTGGAACTGTGAGAAGACTGCCACCATCCTCCAGACCCCAGAATGGTAGATCCACCAACAGCTTGTACCATGTACCTAGAAAAGTCACACTCACTCAATATCTGCCCACGTAAGCAGCTGAAGGGGTGTTGTACCCTGCATAGCCACAAGGGCAGAGATGCTCAAGGCCTTGGGAGCCTACCTTTTGCATTAGCATGGCCTGGATGTGAGACATGGAGTCAAGGGAGACTATTTTGGAGCTTTAAGATTTGATGACTGCCTTGCTGTGTTTTGAACTTGCATGGGGCCTGTAGCCCCTTTGTTTTGGCTGATTACTCCTTTTGGGAATTGGTGTATTTAACCAATGCCTATACCTCCATTATGTCTTGCAAGTAACTAACTTATTTTTGAGTTCAGAGGCTCATAGGCAGCAGGGACTTGGCTTGTCTCAGATGAGACTTTGGACTGTGGACTTTTGATTTAATGCTGAAATGAGTTACGACTTGGGGAATTGTGGAAAAGTGATTATTGTATTTTGCAATGAAAGAAGGACATAAAATTTTGGAGGGGCCGGGGCAGAATGATATGGTTTGCATTTGTGTCCCTGCCCAAATCTCATGTTGGATTGTAATCCCCATTGTTGGAGGAGGGTTCTGATGGGAGGTGATTGGATCATGGGATGGACTGGGGATGGACTTCCCCCTTACTGTTTATTTAGTGAGTGAGTTTTCATAAGACCTGGTTGTTTAAAAGTGTGTGGCACATCCCTCTTCTCTCTCTCTCTCTCTTTCCTTCTGCTCTTACCATGTAAGGGTTACCTACTTCCCCTTTGCCTTCTGCCATGATTGAAAGTTTCCCGAGGCCTCCCCAACCATGCTTCCTGTACAGCCTGCAGAGCTGTGATTCAATTAAACCTCTTTCCTTTATAAACTACCCAGTCTCAGGTAGTTCTTTATAGCAGTGCAAAAATGGACTAACACACCAATTTTGATGATGGGCTTTGTAAAATTGCAAAGATCATTACTGCAGTTGCCACTCCTATGATTTGGTTACTTGTAAAATAGCAAAAAGTATTAAAAGTATGTTGACTTTTCCCATGCCTGACACATTTGGGGGCACTTTTCATGTACTGCTTTATTTCACCCTCGCTATAGCCCTCTGGGCTGGGCACTGTTGCAATCCCTATTTCACAACTGAGGCTGCTGAGATACAGAAACCTCATTTGAATATTGCTTTCTTGATACAATGCAAATGCATTTCATTATCCCCACGTCTTCATGGCAGAAGTGGCATTTAACCTAGCCCCAGGAGACAACATTGGATATTTTTAAATGTAAGAAAAAGGCTGAGACCCTAAGCAAAGACCTTTAAAAGATCCTCTGAACTTGAAATGAAGGTCACCAGGTCAACTGTTGAAACCTTAATAGTCCTTTCCCCTCCAATAATGTTATCAACTGGTGCCACAGGGCAGATAAAATTACTGCAGCTTTCAAATTCAAAGTAATAAAGGAGATGGGGAAGATGCCATGGTGATGGTGGGAGAAATACAGACTTTTCAATGAATAGGGAAGACTAAAAAATAGAAAAATAACATAAAGAGCTAGATGCCTATAATCCCAGCACTTTGGGAGGCTAAGGCTGAGGTGGGAGGATTGTTTGAAGCCAAGAGTTTGAGACCAGCCTGAGAAACACATTGAGACTCCACCTCTACCAAAAAAATTAAACAATTAGCTGGGCATGATGGCACGTGCCTGTAGTACTAGCTACTCAGGAGGATGCAGCAGGATGATTGCTTGAGCCCAGGAGTTTGAGGCTACAATGAGCTATGATCATTACACTGCACTCCAGCCTGGGTGACAGAGCGAGGCCCTGTCTCTAAAACTAAATAACATAAAGGAAGGTGGTGAGATGACCCAGCAAGTACTTCAGAATGATGATAGTAAAATGTCAAAATGCACTCATGGCTTTAAAATCTGGGGGCAGAATTATTAGAAGTTAGGAAGAGGCTCAGAATCAGGCTGCCTAGGTCAAAACTTCACTCTACTATTTTCTAGCTAAATAACTAAACCAGTTAGTTAGCTTTCTTTTATTTATTTATTTATTTAGAGACAGAGTCTCACTCTGTTATGAAGGCTGGAGCTGGAGTGCAGAGGTGCTATCTCTGCTCACTGCAACCTCCACTTCCTGGGTTCAAGCATTCTCCTGCCTCAGCTTCCAGAGTAGCTAGGATAATAGGCACACACCACTACACCCAGCTAATTTTTGTATTTTAACTAGAGACGAGGTTTCACCATGTTGACCAGGCTGGTCTTAAACTCCTGACCTCAAATGATCTGCCTGTCTTGACCTCCCAAAGTGCTGGGATTACAGCACTTTGATTATAGGTGTGAGCCACTATGCCCAGCCAAGTTAGTTGGCTTTCATAAGCCTTGGTTTGAACCAAAAATTGAAATAATAATATTATCTACTCCAATGGAAGAATTCATAAAATGCTGCCTTATATATGTTAAACTCTCGATAAATGACAGTTTATAATAGTCTCCATCTCAAAAAAATCTATTCATACAGATTTGTATGAAAAATGGTCTTTACAAACCTTCCTATGTTAAATAGCTCTTGAAAAAGGAAGAAGCCAGTCTTAGCGATGGACACACCAATTCTACTTCAAAATCATTTCATAAATGAGATAAGATATGAAAAATTTCTTAGAATAATGTTGAACACATAGTAAGTGCTCCATAAATGGCAGATATTATAATATGAATTATTATTTATGATTGCACAATGGATAAGAAAAGATAGAGATAAATTAGATCTCTTACCCCAATTCTAAACCAAACTGCATGTCCAAAGAATGTCAGAACATTTGTAACCCTTATTCTGTGGAAGCATGGACAGCTCACGTGGGACCCCCTGCTGGGAAGATGACCAGTATTGTGAGGGCCAGCCCAGGCTGGGCTCTCAGGGGTAGGAAGGCCACAGAGCCTTTGTTGGGACAGAGCGAGGGGAAGGCAGTGGATCACATTCTCAGAAAGACAGAGCGGCAGGTGAAAAGTGGAGATTCCCTGTGACTGTAAGAAGCATACGCATGAGGTCATACACTTGACGCATACCGTTATCTAAAATGTGAAAGTAAAGAGATCATGGCAATCTCAATAATATCTGTAATAAAACCAATATCTAGGCTGGGCGTGGTGGCTCATGCCTGCAATCCCAGCACTTTGGGAGGCTGAGGCAGGAGGATCGCTTGAGGCTAGAAATTTGAGGTCAGCCTGGGCAACATAGTGAGACCCTGTCTCTACAAAATAAGTAAGTAAATAATGTGTAATGTCTACCATATATATATATTTATATATGTGTGTGTGTATATATATGTTTTTAAAAATCAATATTTACTATTACTTTGGTGCAGGAATTGGCAAACTATGGCCTGTGGGCCAAAATCTGGCTCTCTTCTAGTTTTTGTACAGCCCACGTGCAAAAAAGAATGGTTTTTACACTTTGATATGGTTGAAAAAAATCAAAGAAGGGATGATATTTTATGATGTGTTAAAATCAAATGATATTCAAATTTAAGTGTCCATAAATAAAATTTCATTGGAATACAGCCACACCCATTCATTTATGTATGTGGATGGCTGATTTGGGGCTACACCAGCAGAGTTGAGTATTCACAACAGCCCCGCAAATCCTGAAACACCAACTCTATTAATCATCTGGACCTTTACAGAAGAAGTTTACCCTTATCTAGAGCATTGGCAATTCAGCGTCTTCTCATTCATTCACTCATTTAACAAATATTTTGTCCAGGCACCAAGGAGACTGAGATCCAAAGAGGCAGGGAAGAGAAATGAAACCGAGTTATAGCATCCATAGTGCTTCAACAGAGATAAATACATGGCAAGGATAGAAGTGCCATGAGGGAGTGGCTAGCTGATGGGGAGGGTTGCAAGGGTTTAGTCAAGGTTTCAGAAATGAAATAACAGTTCACCGGGTTCTCAAACATACAACACACAATGGGCAGTAGCCAGACAGTCTGCTGTCCCAATTTTGATGAGAATACAGGAGCTCAGAAAGGCCAGTGGCATCCTTAAGGTTAACTGGTAAAGCAGGGTCAGGGCAAGGTCAGAAACTCCAGGCTTGCCACTCCAGGCCCATGTGTACTCCAGAAGCAGGCTGTGTGATAACCAGGGAAGAACCCTCTGTGAAAGGGTTGGAAGCCAGCACAGGGGAAAGATAAGGTGACTTTTTCAAGGCATAGATCAGATTTGGTCACGGAGACTGTTACCCGCAGCAAATTGATACGGGTATGAGTCTGCAGCAACCTCCATTCTTGCCTCCTTAGAAAAAAGAATTCAACTGAAGGTCGTAAGGCAGAAGGAGAGACCAAGGCAAGTTTTAGAAAGCTGATTAAAAAGCTTTAGAGCAGAAATGAAAAGAAGTAAGGTACACTTGGAAGAAGGCCAAGCGGGCAACTTGAAAGATCAAGTGTGCATTCTGGCCTTTTGACTTGGGTTTTATATGTTGGCATACTTCTGGGGTCTCCTGTTACCTCTCCCCTGATTCTCCCCTTGGGGTAGGCTCTCCGCATGTGCAGTTGCCTGCTAGCACTTGGGAGGGGAGCACATGCAGGGTGTATACCGGAGTTGTATGCATGCTCACCTGCAGCTTCTTCCCCCACCAGTCTAGTGTTCCTAGAGGAAGGTCATATGCCAGTTAAACTCCACCATTTTGCCTCTTGATGCATGTGCTTGAGCCCACTTGCTCAACTCCTGAGATCTTAACAGGAAGCTGTTGATCCAGTTTCAGGTTTTTCTGTCTGTTGGGAATCTGCCTTTCCCTAGCCCCAGCTATGACCAATTATTATTTGAAAGAGACAGTTAACAGCCACCTGACCATCTTCTGGTGGTCAGCTGACATTCCTGGTTTGTGTGTTGGGGAATTGAAGGTATCCCTCTTCCGCCCTGCTCATCCCTAACTAGCTACGTACTGTAACAGAAACAACCACTGGCAGTGGAAACTCAAAGTGTGTGCAGGTGCAGGACAAACGGACCTTGCAAATGGCCATCTGAGAACATGGGCCATTGTTTTATGAACTGCAAGTTACTATTCTGAGTACTTTATGCTGTTTGTGTTTCAGGAGAACTGATGCCAAAGCCTGCATTTTGTTACCTTCTTTGGAATCACTGGGAATATCCCAAGTTTGAAGTCTGATTTGTTTCCATCACTGTAGTTTGGGACACATCCATGGAAGCCTAGAAGAGGAGAGGATTATCCTTTTAAGTTTAGCCATTTTCCAACCTTTTTTTTTTTTTTTTTTTTAATTTGCTTTGTCTTGTTTTGTTTCAGCAAATGTGTTAAATACCTACCATGTGTTGGGAATTTTTACATTACATCATTTCAATAAATTGTGGTTACTAGTAAATGGCAATTGTGCTGAACATATAAATGTTTTATTTTATTGTATTTTTATTCTCAAAACAGCCCTATGAAACACAGGTTTGTAAATTTGGAAACAGAAGATCAGAATGAGTGAAAAAGGAAAAGCAAACTGACATTATTTCAGTGCCAGTGACAAAATTCAAAAGGCATGTCATTTTTTTTCTGCTATTATAAATAATGCAGCAGCGAATAACACTGAAATAAAGAAAAAACCTTTTATTATGCAAAAAATTCTATCCACATTTTTAAATTAACATTGATGCTGCCTGAAACTCCAGTGGCTACTGAATACCCCTGGAGATGGACATTTGTTAATGTGATATTGAACTTTCCCCTCACACAGGGGAGACACTGAGTATCTGTTGAAAATACGCAGTTGGGGACGTAAGGACTCTGGGGGCTCCATAACCTTGAATCTATGTTCAGTCTTTCCTCCCTTCTTTCTCCCTCATCCGGTCCTTCTTAGAGCTGCTGCTGGTAATCCTACAGTTGGAGAGTAGGAAGGAAGGGGATACTGAGCTTTCCTATTTTAACAACAGTAATCCCCTCAGGTGGAATGAGAGCATTTGCAGCCTGTTAATATTCTTACTAATTAAAGTTTACAGCATGTGAAAAATTCACCTTTAAGGAGTTACGATTTACTTTTCCCATTCAGGACCCTTGGTATCATGACCAGTAAATGAAAATCTAGTAACTTTCCTTTACCATGAGACGCTCTTCGTCCTTTCCTTGTTTTCCTCTAAAGCTGTAGGAGGAAATTGAAAGTAAAAATTGGATGAACTCCTTCCCTGTGGGGGGATTAGTCATCCTGCTGACTAAACTTCAAATTTAATCCCTTACTGTTTCTCACACATACAAAGGCAACTTGGCCATTAGAGAGTGTGACCCTGACACGCATGGATCCTGGCTCAGACTCCAAGACCCCCTGGGTATTGATAACAAGGGGGAGACACAGGAGGACTTTGACTTCTGCAAATACCATAGCATAATGTACGGAGCACAAGCTGCCTGGGAACTTACCTCTAGCTTTGTAACTTACTAGCTGTGTGACCGAGGGTAAGTTACTTAACTTTAATGAGCCTCAGTTTCCTCATCTGTAAAATGGGAATGATAATAGCACCTACCTCATAGAACTGTGAATATTTAATTAGTTAATCTATATGGTGGGCTTAAACCAGTCCTGAACATAGAGCCCAATAAATGTTCACTATTATTACTTATACTTGTCACTGACTTATAGAATGGAAGCATCCAAGTCAGAGCTGCCCTGAGAAAAAATATTTCAACCTAGGTAGACAGATTAATTCCCTTGGCAGCTGGATCTTCACTTTAAATAAAATGCATTTGCCTTTGTGGGGATTTATTTGCATGAAGCATTCGTTCATTTTTTTCATCCAGTCACTACAAATGGCAAATGGTGAAATCCAGGAATAAGCCTATTCATTTATTTATTCATTCAATAAATACTCATCACGTTCTGAGATCCACATAGCAAGTGTATAGATATTTCACAATTACAAATCTAGGTAACAAATCATTATATAAAATGTTTTATACTACTTTGACCAATCCACTTTCAAGATGACCTGAAAAAGTAGGTTTGAATATAGAATTCTTGGAATGCCCACAGTTCTGTGCTCAAAAGTGACAGTGCAAAGATTGCTGGCCCTAGCTCTCCATCCATGGCCTGACAACTTTTTTCTCACCCAAGCTGAGTTCTGTACCATGCATCCTTGCACACAGGTGTGTGGATGCTCTACCTTGCATGTCCAAGCTGCACACACAACTTCACCCACCACTCCATGGACATGCCTCCGGCCTAAGGCGCTCATTCTAATGGCATCATCCACCTTTGTGAGAATAGGCACAGGTAAGAGGCACATAGAGACAATGGACGTGGGTCCTGGGCCTTTGAGGTAGATAATTTTAGAGTGACTTAGGAGGAGGACATAGCCTTGGGTGGACAATTCCCCTTGGACCTCTAGACATTTTACCCCACACAGCTGGAGGAGGGCAGGAGCAGGATCCAGGCAAAGGCCTCCTTGTTTGGATCTAAGCGCATCACCACTTAGTAAGCCCCTCTGTGTTCACGCACTGTCCTCAAAACTGGGGATACCATGGTGAGAAGATAGACATGGTATAGAGCTTATAAGATGGAAAAACATTCACCAACTCTTGATATAAACATAAATTCTAATTGTGATGACACCATGAAAGAGAAATCCAAGCTGGTGTGAGCTTGTGGAGAGAGACAGTTCTAATCTCATCTAGGGGTTGCATACGCTTTCCTGGGAAAGCTACATAAGCTGAGACCTGGAGGAGACAGGAGGGTGTAAGAGAGCCTTCTAAGCACAGGGAGCATCACATGCAAAGGTACTGAGGTGGAAAGGACCCAAAGAAAGTGAATACTTCTGGAATGAATAGAAAGACTGACAGGGTATGGAATATGACTAGGGATGAAGGAAAGGGTAAGATACTTCAGGGTAGGATGGGGATTTTGTTTTGTAAGGACTTTAGTATTTATCTAGCAGCAATGGGAAGGCATTTAAAGATTTTAATCAGGGGTGTAATTTGATGAGATCTGAATTTTTAAAAGTTCTCTGTGCCTGCAGCTTAGAGAAGGGATTGGGGTGAAAGGGCACAGGAGTGGACATTGTGAGCCCATTTGAGAGACTAATGCAAACACAGTGGTGGCTTAGAAAGGATGCAGAGAGAAGTGGATGAATAAATCCATTCATTTAGTGCAGAGCTAAATGAATGTGGAGGTCAAGTGTGGGGAAGTATCACAGATAAATTTCCAAGTGTCTGGCTTAGTACTGGGTGGCTTGTGGGCCATGTTTGGTGGGGACAAGATAGGCTGTGTTTGAGATGATGGTGAGAAGGCCAAATGGAAACAGTGAGAGGGAGCTCAGAGAAGATGCCTGGGTTGGACTTGCCAATGAGTAGAAGGCAACTGGCACCATGGGAGGAGATGGGGTTACATAAGCAATGTCTCACTGCAGGACTCTCACCTCAGGGAGAAGAGCTCAGGGGTGGCTGAGCCCTCGGGAGTTCCATAATTTCCTGTTGGACTCAATGACTTCCATCATCCTGGTCCAAGCTGCTGTCCTCCCTGTTCCCACATGGCAGGCAGACTGATCCTTATAGAAAACATGTCAGATGAGCTTAAAACCTTCTCCTCAGCCTAAAACCCTCCAGCAGCCCCCAGTCACTCAGGAGAAAAGCCAGAAACCTCACAGAGGAGCATAAGGCCTTGCACAATTCAGCACATGCACTACTTCCCCCGTTAACTCTCTGACATTATTGTCAAGTGCTTACCCTCTCATCCCTGCACCAGGGCATTTGCACTGATGTTCCCTCTGCCTGAAATGCGTTTCCCTCTCGTGTTACACGGCTCGCTTCCTTAGCTCCATGTGACCTTTTCAGGCAAGCGACCCTGATCACCCTATTTAACTCCACTCCTACCTTCCTGCTAAACAGTGAGCTTCATGAGGACAGAGGTTTTTCTCTCTCCCTTCTTCATTGCTATTTTCTAGCACCTAGAAAATTGACTAACACAAACTCTATCTTCAACAAAAATTTGTTGGATGAAAAAAATGAACGAAAACATTAACTCAATTATGCTTGCAGAAATCCCAACAACCTCACCTTTCCTACCCGCCAATCACCTTTTCCCACTGTTTAGACCATCCTGCTTTCTCTCTCAGAAGCACCTCCAAGCTCTATTTTTGGGGAGGCCCACTGGAGATTTGTTTTTCTGCTGCCTTGCACAATAGCATTGTGAATAAAATTTTTTCTCTTTCACAGAAATCCATCATCACAGTGATTGGATTGCTGTGTGATGGCAGAATGAACTTGGTCACTAACAAAAGAGGTAAGGAAGTAGCTGAAGGGGGATATGAGATCAAGGAGGGTTTTCATTAGGTTTTTAAGATGGGAGAGGCGGAACTTCGCCCAAATGCTGAGTGGAAAGAGCCAGGAGAGACTAAGATATAGATTTATGAGAGAACAGATAAAATTAATATAGTGTAAGCTCCTCAAGAAGGCAGGCCGAGACCCAGACATTGCCTAAGAAGAGAGCCTCTCTTCTCCAGGAACAGGACAGATTGAGGGGTTGATGCAGTGGGAGGTGAGTCGGTGGAAGCAATGAGCATTTCTTATGATAGCTTCTGCTTTCTCTGTGGTAGTAGGAAGGGGGTCATGGGCTTGGAGAAAGCAAGGGAGGAGGGAAGCTTGGAGGTTTGCAGGCAAAGGAGAAGACTTGAAATTTTGGACACAGGCCCACAATCAGTTGGCTAATGGAATGAGTGACATCAGACACGAAACACTGGGCCTATCTGTGAAGTGTGATGGAGGCCATAAATTCCGTTTCAGTGTATCTCTGAACCTGCTTAGTGACACCATGAACAAAGCTCACTCTCCCAAGTTGAAAACACGTATGGACAAGTTCTCACTGAAATTAAATGGTGGTAGATATGTCCAAGGAATACTGCGGGGATCCAGTCATTTTATGAATCTTATGATAGATGAATGTGTGAAGATGGCAATTAGTGGACAACAGAACAATATTAGAACAGTGGAAATAGAAGGAAACAGTATCATCACGTTAAAAGCCTTGGAACAGGTCTAAAAAATGGCTGTTCAGCAGAGGAATTCTTGTCCCCTCTCCAAAGGGACTGTTTTCTATGATGTAAAAATTAGATTGTGTACATTTTCATATTAAACTTTTTGTTAAATAAACTTTTGTAATAGTCAAAAAAAAAAATGGACACAGAATGACAGAGGTGGGTGGTAGTGTTAAATAGGTGGGTGTGGATATTGCTATGTACTAAGAAATATACATTTTTATTTCATCCTCCCCTAAAACCCTTGGAATCATTCCTAAAACCCTTGGAATCTCCAAAAGGATAAATGTCTTCTTGTATGCAAATAAAATTATTTTTGGCTACAGTGTCCTATAGTGTCTGCTGGTGGGGGTTGGTTGGCAGGGAAACCAACCATATGATTAGAAGATTGGAACTTTCAGCCCACTGTCTCCAGGGAGGGTAAAAAAAGTGAAGGGTAAGTCGATCACCAGTGGCCCATGATTTAATCAATTGCCGCTACATAATGAAGCCTCCATAAAAACTCAGAAGGACCGGTTCTGAGAGCTTCCAGGTTGCTGAACACATGGAGGGACCTGGAGCACGGTGCACCCTGGGAGGGCGTGGAAGATCTGTGGCTTTCCCACATACCTTGCCTTATATACTTCTTCATCTGGCAGTTCGTCTACATGCTCCATAACTTTATAACAAACTGGTAAACATAAGTATTTCTCTGAGTTCTGTGAGCCATTCTAGCAAACGGTTAAACCCAAGGAGGAGGTCGTGGGAACCCTTGATTTATGGCTAGTTGCTCAGAAGTACAGGTCACAACCTTGTACTTGCAATTGGTATCTGAAGTTGGGGGCCATCTCATGGGGCTGAGCCCTTTAATGGTGGGGTCTGTGCTAACTCTCAGAACTAAATTGTAAGACACCCAGTTAATGTCTAGAGAGCACTGGAGAATTGTTATGTGAAAAACCCACACATCTGGTGTCAAAAGTGAAATAACTGAGTAAGGAACAGAGTTTGTTTTCCCCTTTTCAGTGGCGGAGGATGTATGGTGGGGCCCAAATGAGGAAGCCTCTGGTTATTAAATAGAACAGATCAAACAAATATAGCACTGTAGGTCAAGGGATCTAAGAGCCATAGACCTCAACTTCCTTATTATTTCGAGAAAATAATTATGAGACAAAGTAGCAAACATCTGCTTCTGGCCAGCCTCACAGCCAGCCCTTGCGGTGAAGAAGCCATGCCTCAGGTTCTCATGTCTCTTACCTGAATCACTGTGTTTTTTAGAAAAGATAAGCTCAATGATTTCAGCCCTTGCCTTTTCTTGTATGTAACGACTGACAGTATTAATGATTTTCCCTCTGCGATCTATAACCAGATGTGCTCTCACACCCAGACTTTGATGAGATTTTGCTTTAATGTAACTTCTGAGCACATCACCATCTAATACGCAAGTTGTGGGTTCATACACTGCTTTGGAGCAGTCTAACTGAAACAAAGATTCACTTGGGTTGCCATCCTCAGGAAGACTCAGTGAAACTGACTTTAATTCTGTAAAAGCCTAGGTTTCTCTTTCGTTGACACGATCTGTGATCTGTCACAGTTTTTACATTTTGTAACTCTGTTGGGCTCATATAGGTATCAAAACAATGCTGGCTTCTTCCAGTATCTTAAGGTAACTGAGAAGGTTGCTTCATCTCAGAGAGAAATTCCATTAGAGTCATTGGGGCACAGAGGTTTTTTACTATTCTCCAACCTCTGCAGGAAGCAATGATGCATTATTTCATGAACTGGAAGTAATTAACCTGAGAATCTCTGCTATTTATATTTGGCAACACTGTAACACTGTGTGGGCATTGACCTCTATGCGTGTGCCCAAGTGGTTCAAAGCTTGCTGTGGAAGATAAACTACCATAGGGTATGCAACCCCCACTCCTGTGTGGGGCACGGTGAAAGCAACCACTAGTTCTGGAATCAGGGAAGCTGGGTTCAAATATTAGACCTTCCACTTGGGGAAGAGAAGTCAGGTTGATGGAGGGGAACCTCTCTAAGCCTCTGGTTTCCTAACCGAAGAGGCCAATGATAAGGCCAACCAACTGTGCACAGGTACTTACTGGAATACCCAACATTCTGAGCCAACCACTATTGTGAGTGTGTCTTATAGTAACTCACTTTATCTTCACAGCTTTCTGAAAAGATACTATTTTCATCCTTATTTAACAGGTAAAAGAAACTGAGACACAAAGATTTTAAGTGATATGCCCAAGGCCACCCAGTTAGTGAGAGTCAAGCCTGTCTGACTTGGGTTGGTGTTCTCACCCACTCACAGCAACTGCTCCAGGCGCTAGTGAGATGTGCCACTTACTGAAGCCGGCACACCTTATAGTGTGTTTAGTTATCACAATAACCCACAGTGTCATTATCACGCCTCTTTCACAAATGAGGCTGTGGAAGCTCACAAAGGTTAATCCATTTGCCCAAGACCGACAGAGCCACTCTGGCAGAGCCAAGGTTAACTGGCTTCCAGAACCTGCTCTCTTCCTATGAAAATAAGGTAACACATGGAAAATGCTTGGTAACTTGTAAAACTCTGTATTGACAATGGTATTACCATTCTCAGTAGTCCTTACTTTCTCCAGAGCTCAGAACTTTGTGTTGCTTTTACAGATAAGAAAATTGAGTTTCAGGGCAGTAAGTCAATTTGCTAGCATTCCACAGACAGAGTTGGGTTTGGAACCAGGTCTGTGCTTCTAAAACAGGAGGCCCTTAGGCCCAGGGGTAATGGGTAAGATGTTCTGCATAAAGATGGTGTATCCTTCTACAGAATTGATTTTATTCAGAATTTGGGTAGAAATATCATTTTTACGTTAAGCATAGCAATATATTAGTGCATCAGAATGCAACACTCATACTGGTTTTTTTAGTAAAATATGAGACTTCAATTTTGCTTTTCCTCCTGCAGCATACGACTATCTCCTCAGGTCCCTCAGGATATGGATTAGCCCCTTTCGTCAGGAGGGGTACTTGGGCGGATGTTGGAGAAGCTCCTGCTACACTGGGCAGCCTCTCGCTGTGCCATGTGCCTCTGCTCCCCTCACCCACAGAGGATGCTTCCAGATGAATCCTGCCCAAATTCAGGGAGGCGGAAAGACAGTCTCATAAGGAGCCTGTGAGTCCCTGAGAGTACTTTGCTTTTTAAGCAAAAGATATAGTTACTTCTCTTTACCTGATTCATTTGCCAGTTGATGGAATTGATGTATTAAAATATGTTCGCTCACTAGGTCTCTAACTTTCCCAAAATCCATCCAGACAGACAGCTTTGTGCCCACAGTTGTGAGTGTTTTGACATTTATCTCTAGAGATGCTGGGATCTAGTCTAGAGTCTGTTGTGTCTTGTTCTGTGACCTCAGGCCAGGCTCATTACCTCTGTGGGCTTCAGTAACCTCACTTGCAGGGGACAGGAGTTGGAGAATCACTAAGACTTTTTTTCCATTAGGGCAGGTTCTGGGGCCCAGGGGTTAAGTAAAGAAAAGAACATGAGGTTCAGTAGCTGGAAATGTAAGTTCCCCAAGAGCAAGGTCTTTTTTGTTCATTGCCTGAAACAGTGCAGGACATACAGTAGACAGTGAGTTACTATTTGTTAAATGAAATGAATAAACCTCCCCAACCTCTTGCCTGGCAGAATCAGTAAATACAAGGGAGGGGACATCCAGACAGATGACCTGAACAGAGTGGGCATCTGATTGACCTTTGCTCCCCCCCACTCAGTGCTAGCCCAGAGCCTGGCATAGGTGGCTGCTCATGGATTGAGCTTTTAAACAGCACTGAGGGTGGTCGGCAGGCAGGAGTAGGGGTGGTCTCAGTGGATTGTGGTCATTAACAGTCCGTACTCCAAGAGGTCAAGGGCAAGATGAGGGAACATGACACTTAGAGCTTCTGGCTGTGTTTGTATTGGTGGAGGTGATACCTGACTTAGATGTGAATAAAACCGCGCAGGACAAGGGATGAGAGCTGGAAGTGTTTTCTTATTTGTGTGTGTTCTTTTAGCCCCCTAGAGACATTGTTTTGCATTTGTAGTGTAAACAAAGCCTCCAGAGAGGTGGTGAAAGATGCTTCCTTCCCTTCTCTCCTACCCCGACATCAATGGATGTATCTTCCCTTCTCTACCACTGGGGGTCGCAAGTGCCCACAATAATGCTCCATTTCTTTTTAATAAAACAAACAGGAAGTATCTTTTTTGTGAAGGAGATTTGTCCTTCACTGATGCACTGCCCTTTGGTTGATGAATACTCAGAAAAGGGGTAAGGACAGGGGATGTTGTGAAGGGTAGAACAGGGGGAAAATAGGGGGCAAAGCTTGGAGCCTGTTTCCAAAGAGCAAAAGAATGGATCTCCTCCCAGGTAAGCTGTCACCTCCCCACTGGGGTGGGCATAAGTACATGGTAAAGCAAGTGTGGGACGGGGAAACGGGCTGCCACATCCCCTACATCTCCAAGTTAAATAGTCTCCCAAGGTGACGCCACCAGGCAGCCGAAGTCAAGAACCATGGGTTTAGGATGAGGCCATATTTTAAAGGTGCATCGCTTTAAAGAAAAACATTGAATTAGAAAAGATTTAAGAAGCCCATGTCCATGGCCAAAACAGTGAGTGGCTGAAGGTTTGAAAACATTATTTCACTGGACCTTTCTTCTCCACTGGGCTGCAAACCTCAGCGTTCATAAGCTTTGCATTCCCAATGCCTGGTGTAGTTCGTGGGCCACTGGAAACTTACAGTAAGCCCTGAAAGGAAGAAGAGAGAGAATGAGGAAGGAAGGGAAGAGATAAGGAAGGAAAGAATGGAAGGTGTGCATAGTAAGAAGGTAAATGTGGCAGATGGCCCCAGCGACTCCTGCCCTCTGGTGTTCATGCCTTTGTGTGATCCCTCCCTCAGGAGATATGGGCTGGACCTAGTGACTGCATCCCAATAGAGACTACTTCAATAGTGATGGTATCTTACTTCCCAGGTTACAAAAAGGCTGTCACTTCTGTCTCGAGCACCTTTCTCACTCTCTCACTCTTTCGTTTTGAAGAAAGCCAGCTGTCAAGTTGTGAGCTGCCAACAACCAGGTGAGTGAGCTTGGAAGGAAGGGGATTTCCCCGTGTGTCCTGGGATGGCTGCAGCCCCAGCCAACATCTTGATTATAGCCTTGTGGGAAACCCTGAGCCAGAGACAATAGCTAACCACACTCAGATTCCCACCCCACAGAAACTGTGAGATAGTGTCACGCGCGTCCGTGTGAAGAGATCACCAAACAGCCTTTGTATGAGCAATAGAGCTGTTTATTTCACCTGGGTGCAGGCGGGCTGAGTCCGAAGAGAGAGTCAGTGAAGGGAGATAAGGGTGGGGCCGTTTTATAGGATTTGGGTAGGTAAAGGAAAATTACAGTCAAAGGGGGGTTGTTCTCTGGCGGGCAGGAGTGGGGGTCACAAGGTGCTCAGTGCGGGAGCTTTTTGAACCAGGATGAGCCAGGAAAAGGAATTTCACAAGATAATATCATCACTTAAGGCAAGGACCGGCCATTTTCACTTCTTTTGTGCTGGAATGTCATCGGTTAAGGCAAGGCAAGGCATTTGCACTTCTTTTGTGATTCTTCAGTTACTTCAGGCCATCTGGGGGTATACGCAAGTCACAGGGGATGCGATGGTTTGGCGTGGGCTCAGAGGCCTGACAGTTAAGTATTTGTTCTTTTCAGATGGTAATTTTATGATGACAGTGTTAGGCCGCAATAGGTACCTAATACAGATTTTGGTACCTAGAAGTGATATCTAGAAATGTAGGAGTGTAGGTAGTGGATGGATCCTGGAAGCATTTGAAGAGAGGGTTAGAGAAAGCTTAAATTGCCATAAACAGACTTTTTACAGAAATCTGGGTTTTGAAATCACTGCTTTTAATTATTATAACTTCCATGCACCTCAAAAACTGCAGATACTCTCTGCACATAGGCAAAAAACTTTATGCAAATACCTGTGTTCCTCTTTAGCAACATGACAGAAGTTACTACTTTTTATGTTTTTAAACATGAGCGCATTGTCATTGTTATTATCTAGCAGATAGTGCTAGATACGTGCCAGGCACCATGCCAGGCATTGACAAGACAAAGGTGTATAAATAATATTTGCCCTTGAGAATATAGTCTAGGTAAATGTTTTTTGTTTATTTTTGTTTTAAAACTGGACCCTGGGTTGAGAAGTTCTTGCATCTTAGAGTTGTATGTATTCATTTTATTGACAGCAAAGATCATTTCAGCTGCTCTACACCATTCAGGATGTTATTTGATTCGAGTCAAGTGTACACACAAAAGCTCTTTTTTGGTTTCTTTCTCTCTTCCTTCCTTCCTCCCTCCCTCCTTTCCTCCCTTCCTTTCTTCCTCTCTCTCTCTTTTTCTCTTTCTTTCTTTCTTTCCTTCTTTCTTTCTTTCTTTCTTTCTTTCTTTCTTTCTTTCTTTCTTTCTTTCTTTCTTTCTTTCTTTCTTTCTCTTTCTTTCTTCTTTCTTTCTCTTTCTTTCTTCTTTCTTTCTCTCTTTCTCTCTTTCTCTCTTTTCTTTCTCTTTTTCCTTTCTTTCACAACAGGGCCTTGCTCTGTCACCCATGCTGGAGTGCAGTGGCATAATCATAGCTCACTGTAACCTCAAATTTTTGGGCTCAAGTGATCCTCCTACCTTAGCTTCTCAAGTAGCTGAGACTATTCGGGCACACAACTACGCCCAGCTAATTGTATTATTATTGTTGTTGTTGTTGGAGAGATGGAGGTCTTGCTGTGTTGCCCAGGCTGAGGAGCTCTTTTCGTAGTAATCATTGCCTCCCTCTTGGTGCCATAATGTAACGTCAGCATGGTCAGTTCTAAACAATATGTTGAAGGCATCACAATGGAATAGATTCACTGAAAAATCTCAGATGTGTTTTGTGAACTTCATTTGACTCAAGGGCAATTTATTAAAATGTGCAGAATCTGGAGGAAAGAGAACTGGGATGAGAGTCAGGAGACAGAGGTTTAAGACTTGTCTGTGCCTTTGACTAAATGATTTGGGCTAATCACTTGGATTTTCTGTCCTTCAGGAGGATCAATAAAAATGGAGAGACAGGCTGGGCACTGGCTCATGCCTGTAATCCCAGCACTTTGCATGGCCAATGTGGAAGGATTGCTTGAGGCCAGGAGCTCGAGACCCGCCTGGGAAACAGCAATATCCTGTCTCAGGAATCAATAAAATAAAATAAATAAATAGAGAAACATGTTAACATGGTTTTTGTGAAAATTACATATGATAATACAGGTGAAAATGCTTTGAAAAAATTTTTATTCCTCATGTACATGGTGGTAATCTTGCAATATTTATGCAGAACAAATTATAATTTCTCTTCTTTTATGCTGGCAACAGTTTCCTGTGTTCTGAAAACCTTCCCACGGGCATTTCACAGAAAAGCACCAGCAGCCAATAAAATGTTCCAGATTGAGCAATAAGCTTACAACATTGATAAAAGTAAATGAAATGCCTCTTGTCCATCTCTTCACCGTAGAGTCACGCAGGGCACAGCATGCTCACTTCCTTTACAGGTATTGAATTAAAAGGAAGAAGCTGAAGCAAATTTAAAATAAGTAGAGGGTGTATTTGAGCCAAGCTTGAGAATTGCAGCTCAGGAACACAGATTCAAATTACCCTGAAATACACTTCAATCAGCAGCGGTTACATGTGGGTAAGCTGTTAATTGTCTATACACTGTTCTTTGTATCACAAATTCCAAGAACATGAAGATAATGGGCGAGACAGCTAGTCAGGAACAAAATGAGTTTAAACAATTGTCCCCAGGCATAGGTGCTGGGGGCATGACTGAAGTCCCATACTCGTGCCTGTCTGGACCTGACAAATTTTGCAAACCTCACATAGCTCAGATTTCTCTGAGCCATTTCTCTTTTCTCACAGGTCCTTCCTCCTCTCCCCATTTCCGACTTTTCCTCTGTCCTCCTCCCTTTCTTCCCCTGAAGAAGAGGGGAAGTATAATTATTACAGAACAGATAATGCTTAAAGACAGAAAGGAAATAGCAAAAAAAAGACACTGCCATACTCTGTTGTTTACACTAAAAATTGGCATAGTCCTTTAAGACCACCAAATGGCTGTATGTATCAAAATTTTAAATTTTCGTATCCTTTGTGTTTGGGTGAAGGAAAAGGGACAAGATAGAGGAAGGTGAACAAGATGGAGCAGTCCCTGTTGTTTCCGGGTTCTTCTTCACAGATTTTCCCGCGGCTGGGGAAAGAACCAAATCAACTGAGCATGCGCAGAATGACATCAAGCCGAGGACACCGAAATTCAAGAAGCCACTCCTACACACACGCCCCAAACTCCTCCCCTTCCAGCTCCCAGGCATAAAAGTCCGCTGCCCGCAGGAGCCGGCGTGAAGACTTCGGCCCCCGCATTTGTGGACCGGAGAACATCACCCGAGAGCGCCGGGCGCGACTTCCCTGGCCCCCCACACCTGAGGACCAGAGAGTGTGCATATTTGCAATAAAAGACTGCCACTTTCTTACGTACTTTGGCCTCATGTTTAATTAGCTCTCCTAAATTAAGTTACATTAAATTAAATTAAAACAGTTGGTGCTGCAACCCAACCTAGGAGGAGACCCTTCCTCAACATTCCCTAGGGGTCTAACGAACCTCCTCCCCAGCGAACCGGCTCCCAACCCAACCAGCCACGAACACCGAACAAGTGTTCCAGCCTCCCACTGGTGCCACTCTGAGAATTTCTCCTTCGGTGAGTACTCCCCTTTGTTAAACATCTCCGTCCCTTTCCGTGTCCTTGGCCTGGAGTCGTACGTACACCCAAGGACGTAGCCACCCTGTGGCGCAGTGAGGTCTTCAACCCGGAGACGTCCGTCTTGAAGTTCCTCAATTCTCCGTTAGTGGCTCCAGGAGCCCCCGGTCTCTAGCAGCGGCAAAGGACGCTTTGCCACTGCGTGAGGTCGGTTTCCATTTCTGGTGGTTAAACAATGGGAACCTCACAATCGAAACCTCTCCACTGTGGCATGGCCGCAGTATAAATTAGACAACCAATCTCAATGGCCACCAGACGGCACACTTGACTATAACATTCTATTAGATCTCTCTAATTTCTGCCAGAGGCTCAGAAAGTGGTCAGAAATTATCTATGTTCAAGGCTTTTAGGACTTGCGCTCTCGTCCAGACCTGTGCGCCCGGTGTTAAATGGCCCAGGTCTTGTTAGCCTAAACCCCTAAACCCGGCCCTTGGCCCCCACCTCAGCAACTGAGGAGGACTCCACCTCCATTTCAGATAGGGCCGACGGCAGGCGACCTCCCTCCCGACTTTCCAACCCCCCTCCCTATGGACTTCCTACCACCCCTCCCGACGCTCCTCCTTCAGCCACTCCTCTCACCCCTCCCTATGGAGCTCCCACCGCCCCGCCTGACACTCCTCCCTCAGCCACTCCTCTTACCTCTCCCATTTCCGCCCACACTCGCTCCAAGACCACGGTAGCGGCCCCCATTAGTCAGCCCTCTACCAGTCAGCCTGCCCCAACCCCCTCTACCAGTCAGCCTGTCTTAACCTACCCTACTGGTCAGTCTGTTCCAACCTCCCCTGCTAGTTTGTTGCCCCCTCCCCCACCCCGAGAAGTTGCTGGAGCCAAAGGCGTGGTTAGAGTCCACGTCCCCTTTTCCTTGGCTGACCTTTCCAAAACTGAAGAACGACTTGGCGACTTCTCAGCCAACCCCACCTAATATTCCAAAGAGTTTCGATACCTAGGCCACAGCATATAACCTTACCTGGCATGACTTACATGTCATTCTTACTTCCACTTTTAACCCAGAGGAAAGAGAGTGCATTCTCGCAGCCGCCAGGCAACATGCAGATCAATGGCATTTAATCGACGCCACCGTCCTGTTAGGTCCATAGAACCAGATTGAAATTACCAACCGCAGCAGCCTGGCCGCCGTAGGAAGGACATTATGGTTCAATGTCTCTTGGGCGGTATGCAGGCAGCCTCTAACAAAGTGGTCAATTTTGATAAACTAAAGGAAATCATCCAGCACCCAGATGAGAACCTGGCTACCTTCCTAAATCGCCTTACAGAGGCACTAGCCCAATTTACTTGGCTAGACCCCACTTCCCCAGCTGGAGCAGCTGTCCTAGCCTCCTATTTTATCTCCCAGTCAGCCTCAGATATTCCAAAAAAGCAAAAAAGGTTGAAGATGGGCCTCAAACACCCATACAGGACTTAGTAAAATTGGCCTTTAAAGTTTTTAACTCCAGAGAAGAAGCAGCTGAGGCCGCAGAGCTAGACGAGGAGAAAAGAAGGGCTGTGCTTCAGGCGCAAGCTCTAGTGGCTGCCCTCCAACCAGCGTTGCCCACTCTGCCGGCAGGGAAGACACAGGGCAAGTCTCTCAAGGGCTCCTGCTTCAAATGCGGAGACCCAGGACACTAGGCAAACCAGTGTCCCCAGGCCAAGCCGGCCACTCTGTCTCGTCCATGCTTTAAGTGTGGCACAACTGGGCATTGGGAAAAAAGGTGTCTAAATCCTCGCCTGCCTACCACGCCATGCCCAACCTGCCAACAGGAAGGACACTGGAAGTCTGATTGCCCCACCAGCAGGGCAGGCATTGCGCCTCAGTGTGGTGCCTCTCCTCAAAGGCCGGAAGGCTCCTTCCAGCTCCTACACCTGGACGATGACTGACGGTGCCCACATTTGGAGACCCCTGTCACCCTCGCCGAGCCTAGGGTAACTCTTCAGGTAGCGGGTAAGCCAATTTCTTTTCTCATCAATACGGAGGCTACCTATTCTGTTTTGTCAACCTATGGAGGTCCTAGCCAGCCACCCACTATCTCAGTAGTTAGGGTAGACGGTAAACCGTCTAACCCTCGCCAGACCCCAATGTTAAATTACTGCCTGGACTATGCATGCTTTGCCCACTCTTTCCTCATCATACCCTCTTGTCCCACCCCCTCTTGGGACGAGACATCTTAACCTAACTGAAAACATCTATTCCCCTTCCCTTTCTCCAGGTGACCAGGTTCTACTCAAGGATCAACACCCTCCTCAAATTTTCCCACTTCCTCACCATTCTTCATCTTAACTTAACTGACTTTTCCCTCATAAACCCCATAGACACCCTCCTTCCCGACCCATCCCCCAACCAGTAGGTTTCCCAACTTTTTACTCTCATAGAAGACCTAGCTTGGCAGGGTTCCCTTTGTGATTTCGGCAATGTTGAACTTACCCTCTACACCTTTGTCATCATTATTATGGTTCACTCTAATTCCCCTAGTTACTCCTACTAATCCTAACTTTGTATGGAGATTCTAAACCTGGTCTACAGACAACCAGATACACTCAGTCATGCAGGGCCCTGCAGATTGCCCCCCCCACCCCCACACCCAGGGTTGTCACTCTGCCTTCTCCCTAAATAAAATGTGGACTCATTAGGCCAGGATGAAGGACAGATACAGGGAAGGAGAGGCTGTAACCAGAAGGCAGTAGAAAGCCCAGACCTCCCCAAGGGCCTCTGCTGCACTCAGTCCCTGTTGAGTCAGAGATAGGGAGAAGCCAGGAGGTAGGGGAGTTGGTGAGGGGAGCAGCCTTGATGAGCGGGAGGTGGAGAGACAGAGACGGAGATGGAGATGGAGACAAAGAGATACAGACAGAGACAGAGAGAAAGAGAGGTGGAGAGAGACAAAGACAGAGATGGGGAGAGACAGAGATACAGAGAGACAGAGGTGGAGAGAGACAAAGACAGAGATGGGGAAAGACAGAGATGGAGAGAGACAGAGAGAGGTGGAGAGAGAGATGGGGAGACAGAGATGAAGAGAGACAGAGTGAGACAGAGATGGAGAGAGACAGATGAGAGACAGAGATGAAGAGAGAGAGAGATAGATGAAGAGATAGAGATGAACAGAGACAGAGATGAAGAGAGACAGAGTGAAACAGAGATTCCTTTTTGCTACTCTGTGCCAAACTCTTCATGGTGTAATTGCACATAAGCTCCCAGCAGGACCCAGACGGCCCCTGTTGGAGGCTACTTTTGGTGTAACCAAACTCTATCTAAAACTCTTAACCATACCTCCATCACCCAGTCCCTTTGCGTTCCGGTATCTTTAGTGCCTAGCTTAACCCTATATAGCGAAGGAGAATTGTCTGAACTAGCTTCCCAGCTCAGCTCCAGCAATAACATCCAAAAGCGGGCTGTTTTTCTTCCCTTAATTATCGGGGTTTCCCTAGCTTCAACAATTTAACGCCCCCTTAACCCCCGGACCACCGGTATGGCTACCGCCTGTAGTACAGCAGATGCTTCCATTCCTAATTCCCATACTAATCCTCTGCCTTATGTTATGTCTTGCTCCCATTCTAATAAAATTTCTCCGAGCCAAGGTCCAAGAGATCACCCGAGTCACCTTCAACCAAATGCTCCTGCATCCCTACACCCAACTGCCAACCTCAGACCCTAACTACGCCCCTTAACAGCAGGAAGCAGCCAGACAGACCACGGCGCCCTAAATTCTTATAATCAATAAGAGGTTGGACTGTTTGGGTGAGGGAGAAGGGACAAGATGGAGGAAGGTGAACAAGATGGAGCAGTCCCTGTTGTTTCCGGGTTCTTCACAGATGTTCCCGTGCCCGGGAAAAGAACCAAATCAACTGAGCATGTGCAGAATGACATCAAGCCGAGGACACCGAAATTCAAGAAGCCACTCCTACACACACGCCCCAAACTCCTCCCCTTCCAGCTCCCAGGCATAAAAGTCCGCTGCCGGCAGGAGCCGGCGTGACTTCTTCGGCCCCCGCATTTGTGGACCGGAGAACATCACCCGAGAGCGCCGGGCGCGACTTCCCTGGCCCCCCACACCTGAGGACCAGAGAACTTCGCCCGAGAGTGTGTGCATATTTGCAATAAAAGACTGCCACTTTCTTATGTACTTTGGCCTCATGTTTAATTACTTAGCTCTCCTAAATTAAGTTACATTAAATTAAATTAAAACACTTTGACCACCCCACCCCCCGCAACAAAGTCCACTTCCAGGAATTATTTCTACCAAAATGACTAGCATGTATGTGTATTATACATAATGACAGATGATCAACACAATGCTGTTTGAAATATTGCAAAATAGAAAAGAATATAAATACCATGGGGTGTTTATTATGGTACACGAATACTATGCAGCTTTCAAAAGAATTCAGCAGAGATACATATACTGGCATGGAAAGAAGTCTAAGACATTAGAAGCCAGAAAACAAGTTTACTCATTCATTTTACTCACTGAACAAAGAAGTTAATATTTATTGGTTTATTATATGTCAAGCAGGTGCAGAGAATATAGCAGTGAACAATTCAGGCAAAATTCCTGCCCTTATTCTAGAATATCTTGCATTCTAATTGAAGATTAAAGTATAAATCATTGAGGTTAAAAAGAACAATATACATATATGTTTATAAATGTATAGGAAATGATTTGAATGATATAAGGATGAATCCAACTAGGAGTCCCTGTTTTTTGGGGGCTTTCAGTGAGAAGGAAGGATGCTCTTTGTGAGGAAAAACATGAGCTCAGAAACAGGGACATGGGGATAGACGGGCACAGCCTGTGTGACCAGATCACAGGTAAATACGATAAAAGTGTGGGTCAGGCAGCTGTGGACTGGTAGAAAGAGTATTGGATGATTAGCTTTCTCTTTATATATGGGTGACCTGTGAATTATATGGGAGTCGGGGTACTGACCCCTTTGCAGTTGAAAATGTGTGTGTAACTTCTGACTTTTTGAAAATTTAATGACTAGTAGCCTACTGTTGAATGGAAGCCTCATTGATACCAAAAACAGCCAATGAACACATATGTTGTATGCTACATGTATTACATGCTATAGTCTTACAATAAAGTGAGCTAGAGAAAAGAAAATGTTATTAAGAAAATCATGAAGAACAGAAGCTGGAGGCACTGACTCATGTCTCTAATGCCAACACTTTGGGAAGCCAAGCTGGGAGGATCACTTAAAGCCAGGAGTTAGAGACTAGCCTGGGCAACACAGGGAGACCCCATATCTACCAAAGAGAGAGAGAAAATATATTTACTATTCATTAAGTGGAAATGGATCGTCATAAAGGTCTTCATCCTCATTGCCTTCAGGTTGAGTAGCTGAGGAGGAGGAGGAAGAGGAGCAGTTGATCTTGCCATCTCAGGAGCGGCAGAGGCAGAAGGAGTGGAGGAGGTGGAGGGAGAGGTAGGAGAGGCAGACACACTCACCATAACTTTTATTGAAAAAATCCACATATAAGTGGACCTGTGCAGTTCAAACCTGTGTTGCTCAAAGATCCATTGTACAAATATGTTATCATTGAAAAGATCCAACAATCCACAAAGAACTCTACAACCTCACAGCCCTGTCTTATGTTAGGGTGACATGTACTCCAAATGTCTTCAAGAATAATGAACCTTTGGGGCCCCGAACTTAGATGCTTCCTGGAGCCAGGCAGGAATGATGGACAAGTGAATCAGCTCAGGCAGGGCTGGAGGCATAGGCCTTCCTGGGAGGGCAGCTGCCAATATGCCCGGCCAATGGTGGCTGTGCTGGGAGACAGGCTGTGGCTATCAGAGCTTCTGACGTTTGAAGAGGAGCCACATAGACTGTGGACTTTTGTAAATGTTGCCTCAAAACTTTGTTTCATGCTATATGGATCAAAAGATCACAGGTGCCAGCAGCACCTGGCGCACAGGCCTCCAGTTTGTGACCCATTAGTCTTTACTACAGATAGAAAGAGCCCTGAGGGAATGAACGCAGCAAGCTTTCTTACAGGCCTCCAGAAGTGGCTCCCGGCTGAGCGGTGCACACGCAGTCACTGCTAAAAGCTCTCCCTCCCAGTCTCCTGGCCCTGCCAGACCACCCGCAGGGAAGTACACTTTACCTCCTACCCTGGCAGCTTGGTTGAAAGAAACAGCCCTCCTGGAAGTCAAGTGAATTCTCAAGTGAAATTCTCTACCTCATATAGTGTTTAAATAATACAGAAGAATCCAGAAAAAATGCGAATAATCTAATTCACTCTGTTTGCTCCCACCCCACCCACCTCCAAGCAAGTCCCATTCCCTTTCATTAACTCCTTATTCTTAAAACTATATTTTTAATTGATATATAATAGTTGTACATATTTTGGGAATACACATGACATTTTAATACTGGTATACAATGTGTAATGATTAAATCAGAGTAATTGGGATATCCGTCACCTCAAACAATTATCTTCTCCTTTTGTTTCTTTTTCCTTTTTTGTCCTTTCTTATTTATTTATTTATTTTTTAGACAAGGTCTCACTATGTTGCCCAGGCTGAAGTGCAGTGCCTGTTCACAGGCGTGATCATGGTGCATTACAGCCCCAAACTCCTAATTTCAAGTGATCCTTCTGCCTCAGCCTCTAAAGTAAGAACTACAGGCGCAGCCACTGTGCCTGAAACATTTATCTTTTCTTTGTGTTGGGAACATTAAAATTCTCTTCTAGTTATTTTGAAATATACAATAAATTATTGTTAACTATCATTTCCTTACTGCACTATCAAATGCTAGAACTTATTCCTTCTATCTAACTGTATTTTTATACCCCTTAACCAGTTTCTTTTCATTCTTCCTTCTTTCTTTCCAGCCTCTGGTAACCACTATTCTACTGTCTACCTCCAGGAGTCCACGTTTTTAGTTCCAACATATGAGTGAGAAAATGCAATATTTGTCTTTCTGTGCCTAAATTACTTCACTTAACATGATGTCCTCCAGTTCCATCCATGTTGCTGCAAATGAAAGGATTTCATTCTTTTTTATGACTGAAGAGGATTGTATCAAGCTGAAAATCTTATGTACAGCAAAGGAAACAATAAGTGAAGACACAGCCTACAGAATGGAAGAAAATATTTGCAAACTCTTCACCTGGCAAGGGATTAATAACCAGAATTTACAAGGAACTCAAACACTTCAATAGCAAAATATCAAAAACAAAAACAAAATGAACAAACACTGACACAAGCCCAATTTTAAAATGGGCGAAAGATTTGAATAGACGTTTCTCAAAAGAAGACCTAGAAATGACCAAGAAGTATATGACAGAATGCTCAACATTACTAATCAGTGATGTTCGGCATGGCTGAGCATCAGGGAAATGCAAATTAAAGCCACAATGAGATATCATCTCACCCCAATTAGAATGGCTATTATAAAAAAAATAAAAAAATAACAAATGCTGACATGGATATGGAGAAAGGAGAATGCTTATATACTGTTGGTGAGAATGTGAAGTAGGATAGCCACTATGGAAAACAGTATGGAAGTTCCTCAAAAAAACTACAAATAGAACTACCATATGATGCAGCAATTTGATTGCTGGGTATCTATCCAAAAGAAAGGAAATCAGTATATGGAAGAGAGATCTGCCCTCCTATGTTGATTGCAGCACTGTTCACAATACCAAGATATGGAATCAACCTAAATGTCCATCAATAGATGAATGAATAAAGAAAGTGTTGTGTATAACTTCTTATCTTAAGAGCACTGAATTCTGGCCCAAGCTTTGTCACTTACCAGCCTTTTAATTTGAAGTTTTTGAGTTTCAGTTTCTTTGGCATAAAATGGGGAAAAAATCCTCTGCCTCAAAGGGCCACAGAGATTAAATCAAATGACATATGTGAGAGAGCTTTGCCATCTATAAGACATTATGAAATTATAAAATATGCCTATTACTCACATGGGGTCAGATTGAGGAACCAGTAAAAATTTTCAAGCAGGTTTCAGCATGCTTTGGAAAATCTCTGGTAGCATTTAAAGTATGCTGTTGGGCGGAGAAGGCTGGCAGCAGAGAGAGCAGTCAGGGGTTGTTGCAACGGTGGAGGTGAGAGGTGATAAAGGGCATTGACATTGGGGAGGGCTAGAGGGACCATTGTGAGAGAGGATGTGGAGAAAGGGGCAGCAGTGGTGGCTCTGAAGGTGTAGTTCGAATGACTGGGATGATAACAAGGTCATTAACCAAAATGGGCAATTTAGCCATTTTATAATGTTTATGGAGTGTCTGATTATTCCTAGTAGCTGGTTTGGGGACTGGGAATAACAGGCACTTGATGACCACTACACGTTAAGTTCCCTGTTCTCATGGGGTTACATTCTGGAGGGGCATTGTGGATCTTTGCCCGCTGCTAAAATGAGATGTTTACAGCCCAATACAAGGATGAGTTGAGTCTGCATGATCTAAAATGTGTGTCAGAGCCTTGATATGTCTAGGATAGGCATCTGGAAATGTTGTAAGGATATTTTTCTTTCTTTTTATTATGAAAAATTTCAAACACGTGCAAAAGTAGAAGGAATAGTACAATGAATGCCCATGCATGTATCACCCACCTTTAGTAATTACTAACTTACAGCCAATTCACCAACACACCTACCCATTTTCATTCCCCATTGTCCTGCCCTGATTTATTTTGAAGCAGATCTCAGACATCATATCATTTTATCTGTAAGTATTAAATATCTTAGCATGTATCTCTGAAAGATCAAGACTTTTTCGATACATAACCATTATACCATTGGTCACACCTAAAAAATTAACAATACTTTTCTTTTTCTCACTCTTTTTTTTTTTTTTTTTTTTTTTTTTTGGTAGAGACCGGGTCTTGCTCTGTCACCCAGTCTGGAATATAGTGGCTCAGTCATAGCTCACTGCATTATCGAACTCCTGGCTTCAAGTGGTCCTCCTGCCTCAGCCTCCCAAGTAGCTAGAACTACAGGTGTGCACCACCACCTGGCTATTTTTTTAATGTTTTCTTATAGAAATGGGGTCTTGCTATATTGGCCAGGTTGGTTTTGAACTCCTGGCCTCAAGTGATCCTCCCCTCAGCCTCCCAAAGTGCTGAGATAACAGGTGTGAGCCACCATGCCTGGCCAATAATAATTCTTTCTTCTTTTTGTTGACCAAACCTAACTACTCTGAGGTTTCTGATATTAATCTTTAAACAGTTTATGTATACAACTACAGCTTATAGGAATCCTCTCAACAAAGGAGAGGATCAACTCAGAATGATGTATCTGCAAATCTGTGTGCTGTTTGTACCTTGTTATAAGGGGGAACCAAATAAAAAACAAGTAAAGAAATAGGTGAAGTAGATAATTGCAGCTAATACTAACTGCCAGGAGGAAAACGAAGCAGGGTGGCATGACAGTGCTTAGGGTGGTGGAGGTATTATAATTCCTCTGGCTGTAACTTCGTTTCTTAGGAAGGAGACAGTCAGGGCTGAGCAGGGAATTGGATCATTTCAGAGAGGAGAGGCAACAAGCACAGATCCTGTTGCAGGGAGGCTGGTGAGCTGGAATAAAGGGAGAGGACGGAACATTGGCAGGAGTGAAGGGCAGATCATACAGCCGTGGGAAGGAGCCTGGAGTTTTTCTTCCAAGTGTGAAGGAAACCACTGGAGGAGTCTGAGCAAAGGAGTTGTCTGGCTTATCCTTTTAAAAAATATCCCTGTTGGCCTGATGCAGTGGCTTACACCTGTAATACCAGCACTTTGGGAGGCCGAGGCGGGCAGATCACCTGAGGTCAGGAGTTCGAGACCAGCCTGGCCAGCATAGTGAAACCCTGTCTCTACTAAAAATACAAAAATTAGCCTGGCATGGTAGTATGTGCCTGTAATCCCAGTTACTCAGGAGGCTGAGGCAGGAGAATCACTTGAACTTGGAAGGCGGAGGTTGCAGTGAGCAGAGATTGCACCACTATTCTACAGCTTGGGCAACAGAGTGAGACTCCATCTCAAAAATAAATTAATTAATTAAAATAAAAAAAGCCCTGTCTTCTGCATGAAAAAGAGGTTGGAAGCAGGCAAGGCAGGAGGAAGGAGACTAATCAGAGGTTCCTGCAGTTGTCATCTTATACCCTATAGGAGAGTTGCAGCAAAATGGGAAGAAGTGGATGAATATAGGAGTATTTAGAAGGAAATGAAAGAGAACCTGTAGGTTGGGGATGGGGATGGTAAATTCATTTTTATAGCATAAGAATGAGGTGCTGGTGGACTGGTTTGAGGTGTGGTGTGAGGCCATTTGACCACAAAAGCTAGGTTGGTCCTGCTCTGTGAGCAGCATGCTGTACATTCAGGGGCCTGGTCTGCAGCAGGCCGCCCTTTCTGTGAGCCCACACCAGTAGCATGTGCCAGGCAATAATGCTGCAATGATGCCTATCTATGCCCCAATTTTTTCATAGAGGGGAGAGCTCTGCCCGCCAAGAAAAATACGCCATAAATACTGCCAGCGGGGGAACAAATCCTCCTTATGAGTGTTCAACTGGAGGAAATAAATCTTTTTAAAATTGTTTGTAGAGACAGGAACTCCCTACATTGTCCAGGCTGGTCTCAAACTCCTAGCTTCAAGTGATACTTCTGCCTTGGCCTCCCAAAGACTTGGGATTTACAAGCGTGAGCCACTGCTCCCAGCTGGAAAATAGGTCCTCTTATGAGTCTTCCAGACTTAGGATTAAACGGGCAGGACTTGAAGTGGGAAACCTGGAGGCAGATTTGGCCCCAGCTTCTTCCTTCCAAAGTCCCGCTCCACTCAGAGTCTCCCTCGGTGCTGAGGACGCAAGCAAGGAGAAAAGAGCTGTGAGAGGGACAGAGTGATGGAAGGTGATTCAGAGAGTCTTCACTCAGTAGGAAAACATTTTCATTCATTCGAAAAGCATTTTTAAGCACTTGCTGCACGTGTGGTACTAGGGCAGGTGCTAATGAGGTTAGAAAAGTCAAAAGAAAGTACAGCCCATCCTCAAACTGTTTGGGTGTAATTGAGGAAGAGAATATACATTAATTAGAAGCCAGGAGGGCACCAATAGTGGTATAGAATAAAGGTGAGGTAGCCTATAGAGAGAGGCAGGTATAAATAAGAAATGAGGTTACATCAACCCTAACTTTACCCCTTCATCTTAGCCTCAGAACTGATGCTTTCTCCAGGAAGCATCAGTTTCACTGGGAAAGAAGTTATATAGTTGTTTTTGGTTTTTGTTTATATTTTTATTTTTTGGACTAGTGACAATTTTCTTTTTTATTTTACTTTATGTTCTGTGATACATGTGCAGCTATATAGTTTTAACTCCCACATTTTCTACAGCAAAACGTCTGGACAGATGGTATGACAATGATTCCCTTCTCCCTAATTCTTAAAATTATTTATATGAAAACACTGACAAAGACGTAAGAGTTAGATCACATTTGATTATCCAGTTAGCCAATTGTGTGTGTGTGTGTGTTTTTTTGTTTTTGTTTTTGTTTTTTTTTTTGAGACGGAGTCTCCCTCTGTCACCTAGGCGGAAGTGCAGGGGCCGGATCTCGGCTCACTGCAAGCTCCGCCTCCCGGGTTCACGCCATTCTCTTGCCTCAGCCTCCCGAGTGGCTGGGACTACAGGCGCCCGCCACCTCGCCCGGCTAGTTTTTTGTATTTTTTAGTAGAGACGGGGTTTCACCGTGTTAGCCAGGATGGTCTCCATCTCCTGACCTTGTGATCCGCCCGTCTCAGCTTCCCAAAGTGCTAGGATTACAGGCTTGAGCCACCGCGCCTGGCCTGTGTGTTATTTTTTAACATTTTTTGTAGAGACAGGATTTCACCATGTTACCCAGGCTGGTCTCAAATTCCTGGCCTCAAGTGATCCTCCTGCCTCATTCTCTCAAAATGCTGGGATTAGAGGTGTGAGTCACCGTGCCTCGTCACCCAATTGTCTCTATTGGAAAAGGCGCTGTTAGGCATACTGGAAAATCTGCAGCAGATGTTCTCTATAATTCACTGCTCTGTCAATGCTGTTCCTTTCCCTGGGCCTGACTGCCAAAACCTGAACTCTTCTCTTTGAGAAAGGAGGCCCAAACTCAGTGGTTTAACAGATTATAAATCAATCTGGGGGCTATAGAACTGTGAATTATTCATTTCTAACACAGACTTGGCATATAACAAACTACCTATTGAGAGTCCTCTGCCATGATTTATTGATAGAGTCCTGCTAAGATAGATAATTTTGAAATATTTCCCTTGTTTTCATGGTCATTGATGTTTCAAAGGATTTGGGACTAAGTAGGCCAAAAGGACACTGAGGTTTTCTAGGCAATGAGAAAGGGCTACTTTTCCCCAGGCCACAGCAGGGAAGAGGGGAGAGGAGAGGCAAGCAGTAGAGCAAACAAACAGTGAAGCTTTCTGGGTTTTTTTCTTTTTTTTTTTTTTTTTCCATTCATTGCAATGCATCAGGAATTGTGGGATACCTGCCAAATATCCAGTAGCACCAGCACCATGGGAAGCTACAAAAGAAGCACTCGGTAAAATGGGCTTTCACATGCCAATGCGTACAGGGACCTGGCAGGTAAGACCAATGAACCAGTGGGTAGGAACAAGAAGCATGGAGCACTCTAGGTCTCTAATTTACCTATGTTTAAAATATTTATACTTTTCTATTTACTGTAAGGAAACAATGTAAGCATGATGATAGATGGCAATTGATTCTACTTCGTCATCAAAAACACAGTGGGGAGTGGTGGGTACTATGATGTCCTGCAGAGCCAGGACCCCATCTAAGTTGGGTGGGACTGGCATCCTTTATTAGGTTCTGTCTATAGTCAGGATAGGCATACCAGATCTCCAATTTTTCAAGAGAAGCCAGACATCAATATTTTTATGAGATCTTTATATTTCCAATTGTTGGCCTCTAATGAAAATATTTAGACATTACCTTAGCAGCCATGATTCTGTGGTCAAACAAAATTGGTGTAATTCCCTGAAGAAATGGACCCTGACCTTAAGTAAGTTGCCACATGCCTGGATGTATAAGACATACATACTAACTTGAGTATGAAATGAAAATATATCTGGTGTGTAATGGGTACTTAATATATGTTCAACCTCTTCCTCTTTTTCCCATTATAAAACAGTATTTGTGTGATAGAAAACAAAAGTCAGCAATAGGCATTTCATATCTTTCCTACTCCTTTCTAAGAAGGGTCAATTTCCTTCCTCCAGTTGGAGAAGAAGAGAGACCAAGAAAAGCAGCACCAAACATTTGTTTTGCCAAAGAGGTTGATGGGTAAGGAGGTCAGTAGAGGGCTACATTTCTCTACTCAAAGACGGACCCACAGACAAACAGTTTGGAGAGGAAGAGAAAGACTGGGGCAAATGGGAGAAAAAGCAGAAGATGGAGATTCAGGGCAGGTGCTGATGGGATAGGAACTTTAGGAAAAGACAGAGGACAGTTTAAAGAGGGGGGCTTAAATTATTTTGCCATGTGATGTGTACATGACACTCTGCCCTGTATACCCAAGACATTTAAAATAAAATCCACAGTGCTCTTTAATGCATCTGTAGTCATATTTGCATTTGCTTTAAGGTGAGAATGAGACAGCCAGGTGGGTTACCTAAGACTGTGCCCCAGTGAGTGGTCATGGCTAAGGATGACAAAGGAGTGCTGACTGCACTTAACCAACTGAAAACCAAGGAACCCAAGGTCTGACAACAGAATAAGACATCTGACCATAAAGAAATGCCATGCAAAATCCTGGTCCTAGAGTTGGATATTGTAGCAAGAAGAGAAAGCTCATTGAGGGGCGAGGGCGGAGCCTGGGAGGAGGTGAGGATATGCTTGGTGTATCCTAGCCTGGCAGGTATATGGAGCTGTTGGGGTGAGCAGAGGTTTTATGTTGACAATATGGCTCCTTTTCATGTTAGAAGGGGGGGTCCTGTGAAATCCTCAACTGTAGCTTAGCTTGCAGTTCTGCTCAAATGTATAAGCTTGCTTCTCCACTCTCAGCGTGTCAAAGCCCTGCAGGGAAGACCCACAACATCATGTTCTTAGAGACCAGACTGTCAGGCATAGCAGCACCAGGTTTTGAATTTTAGAAATGATTTTTATGTGTGTGATGGCCATTTGTGGTTACACTGGCTCTGCATGGGCTTTTTCACACCTGTGGAGCGTGGGTCCAAGACACTGAATTCAGGAGCTAGCTAGTTCTGCCGAGGTAGTTACGTGTGTGAGCTGGGCACACAGCAAACTGTCAGTTGAGGTTTGATCTGAAGGAGATTTGTTCCTTTATTTTTCTGAGACAGTCTTGCTCTGTTGCCCAGACTGCAGTGCAATGGCACAATCTAGGATCACTGCAACTCGCCTCCTGGGTTCAAGTGATTTTCCTGACTCAGCCTCCCAAGTAACTGGGATTACAAGCGTGCATCACCACATCAAAAAAATACAATTTTTTGTAGAGAAAGGGTTTTGCCACGTTGTCCAGGTTCGTCTCGAACTCCTGGCCCCAAACAATCCACCTGCTTCAGCCTCCCAAAGTTCTGGGATTACAAATGTGAGTCACTGTGCCCTGCCGATGGAGATATGTTCTAACGACGGGTGGGCCACCTAGCTCAGTGTGTTCCCAAGAGTAAGAGAGAACAGAGGTGGATTGGAGGGGCTGGCAAGGCTGGTTCCAGCTCTGGCTTCTGCACAGGCTATAGAGCCCTGGGCAGGACAATTAGTCTCCAGGGGCCTCAGTGTAAAATGAGAACATTCATTCTCTTTGAGAAATCTCTATACTGTTTCTCATAGTAACGTACTAATGCATATACCTATCAACAATGTGTGAATTCTGTTTTTTCTACATCCTCACCAACATTTTTTTTTTTAGTCTTTTAAATAATAGTTATTGTAACTACGATAAGATGATATCTCATTGTGGTTTTGATTTGCATTTCCCTGATGATAAGTGATGTTGAACACTTTTTCTTTTTTTTATTTTTTATTTTTGTGGTACTTTGTTATGTCAGAACATTTTTTTCATATACTTTACTTGTTGGCTATTTGTATGTTTTTTGTTTTTTTCTTTGAGAAATATCTACGTACGATCCAGAAATCTCACTACTGGTATTTATCCAAAAGAAAGGAAATCGGTATATCAAAGGGATACCTGCATCTCATGTTTATTGCAGCACTATTCACATTTGCAAAGATATGGACTCAGCCTAAGTGTTCATCACTGGATGAATGGATAAAGAAAATGTGGTGTATACACACAATGGAATATTATTCATCCATATAAAAGAATAAAATCCTGTCATTGGCAGCAACATGGATGGTACCGGAGGTTATTATGCTAAGTGAAATAAACCAGGGACAGAAAGACAAATATCGCATGTTCTTACTCATATGTGGGAGCTAAAATAGTTGATTTCATGCAGGTAGAAAATAGGATGATAGATACCAGAGGCTAGACTCTGGGAGGGGTGTGTGTATTTGTGTGTGTGTGGCGGGGGGTGGTATAAAGAGAGGTTGGTTAATGGGCACAAATACATAATTGGATAGAAGGTGTAACTTCTAATGTTTCATAGCAAAGTAGAGTGACCATAGTTTAACAACAATGTGTAGTGTATTTCAAAATAGCTCCAATAGAAGACTTGAAATGTTCTCAGCACATAGAAATGATAAATACTAGAGGTGATGCATATCTTGAATATCCTGACTTGATCATTACACATTCTATGCATGTAACAAAGTATCACATGTACCAGGTACTGCGTAAATATGGTCGAATATTTGTGAATAAAAAAAATTTTAATGAAAACATTCTGGGCTGGGCGCGGTGGCTCAAGCCTGTAATCCCAGCACTTTGGGAGGCCGAGACGGGCGGATCACGAGGTCAAGAGATCGAGACCATCCTGGCTAACCCAGTGAAACCCCGTCTCTACTAAAAAATACAAAAAACTAGCCCGGTGAGGTGGCGGGCGCCTGTAGTCCCAGCTACTCGGGAGGCTGAAGCAGGAGAATGGCATAAACCCGGGAGGCAGAGCTTGCAGTGAGCTGAGATCCAGCCACTGCACTCCAGCCTGGGCGACAGAGCAAGACTCCATCTCAAAAAAAAAAAAAAAAAAGAAAACATTCTGGCTGTGGCCTTGAGGATTAAATAAGACACAAATCTGAAAGTTCTGGAAAATGTAACGGCAATAGCTATTGTTTACCAGTGCTAACTATGAGCCAGGCATCTCACTTATTCCTCATAACGTCCTTGTGACGTAGGCATGTTTATCCCAATTTTTATAGATGTCCAAACTGAGGTACAGAGAGTTTATACAGCTCATCCAGGGTCACAGCTAGATCTGGACTTAACTTCCTACAGTATAATACAAAAATATATTTTGCCTTTGTCCCATGTTCCTGACCCAGAGCTCCTAAAACCCTTGGAATTTCCTGAGTACTAGGTATGTCTTTTGTTATTCATAAGGAGGAGATTCTTTTGATCACCCCTGAGTTTATCCTAATGAAGTGACTTAGGGTATGGCCCCTAGACAGCTTAGGATGGGGCTTTTCACTAGAAATAACGAGTCATTAGAGGATCGAAACTTTCAGCTCCATCCACAGACCTCCAGGATGCGTTCGCATTGGGTGGTACAGGGATGTTGAGGAGCACTGGAGACTGAGCTCTATAAAAACTCTTGGACCAGTATACCTGGAGAGCTTCCATGTTGGTGAACAGATCAAGGTGCCAGGTGATGGTGTGCCTGGAAAGAAGCTCTGCACACCACAAACACACACACACACACACACACACACACACACACACACCCCTTGCCCTGTGCAGCTATTCCTTTTGGCTGTTCCCGGGTTGTAGATTCTAGAATGAACTGGCAAACATTGAATTACACATAATTCATATGTAGATATATTTATATATTTAAGTATGTATGTATTTATTTGCTAAACAATTGATTCTGGGCAGTGGGTGATAACAGAGAAACACTGACGGATCTTCCTTAGGGTCACTGTATCCCGAGGGAAGAGTCAGACCCTTCTGCTTGAACATTGAGCTGTTAGATTAGATTCAAATCTGAAATAACCGGCACAGCAACTCCCATTCTGATTCCCCTGAAGGGAAAGAGAAAGTCAGGAAAGGTAAAGATCATGCAAGCAGCAGCAGAGAGAACATGTCTGCTCTGACCCTGCCCAGTCTGGCTCGGCTACAGGATCGCCCAACTGGTTTCTGCCATGGGCATGTGCTGGGAAATGTGAGGGAGGCTGCCCAGAAGCTGGTGGCTTTGTAGTTGTGTCTTGTTTTAACTCTTTTATTGTAGAGCGTCCTTCTTTCCAGGCCATTCTTCACTTCAGGGAAAGATTAGGGCAGCTTCACGATGCTAGGCAGTGTTGTATTTTTCTAGTGATCTATATAAACCATTTTTTTTCAGAACTGACAGCAAGAACATCTGGAGTCTTACTCTATTTTCTCTCAGGGTTCAACCTACTCAACATTGTTGAGTTTCCCTATATTTCTTATAAGGTAAGAAGGGTCCAGACATTTTAATATATCCCGCTGCAAGAGTAAAATAGCCCCAGGTTCTGGGATGGGGCAGCCTAGGTTCCAATCCTAGCTCTGAAACCACTACCTGGGCAACCTTGGGTAGGTTTCTTAACCTGTGTAAATCTCAGTTTCTTCACGGTACACAGTAATATGTTACATAGAGATGAGAGGATTAAACAAAAGAATCCAGATGTCCCCTATGCGTAATGCAGAGTAATTACTAGATATTAACTGTGTGCTAGTTACTGTTTATAGCATTATTAAAAGTGCTTGTCAGCCATGCTACAAGCTGATTACCAAAAGAAAATTTTGCTTATTTTCTTTGTATATTTCATACTGAAGGAGTAAAAGCTGTCACACATTATTTATTTATTTGTTTATTTAGTGACAGGGTTTCACTGAGTTGCCCAGACTGGAGTGCCCTGGCGTGATCACAGCTTGTTCAGCCTAGACGTCCCAGGCTCAAGCAAGTCTCCTGCCTCAGGCTACTGGGTAGCCGGGACCACAGGTGCATGCCACTGTGCCTGCTAATTATTTTATTTTTTGTACAGACAAGGTCTCACTTTGTTGCCTAGACTGGTCTCAAACTCCTGGCCTCAAGTGATCCTCTGGCCTCGGCCCCCCAAAATGTTGGGATTACAGGTGTGAGCCACTGTGCCTGGACCTCATTACACACTTAATAAAATAGATTGCATAATGCCGCTGGTCACTCATCAGCCACTAACTTTGGCAATTCACTTCTCTGACAGTCTGTTTCCTTCTTTTCTAGCTAGGCCAATCACTGCTGCCTCCCAAGATATCCTGGATGAAAGATGTTTGGGAAAGGTCTGAAGTACTCTCTGGAGTAAAAGGTGTTACTGTTGGGATGCATGACAATGAGCTTCTATGGGCAGATATTAATTTGATTTGAACTTGGGATAGGTGTTGAGAAAAGCAGTTCTGCTCAATTTTTAAATCCTAGGATACTCTGTAAGCATTCATAATGTTGATTTATTTCTTTGAGAAACCATCTAGAAATCTTGAAACTCTCTTATTTGTCTCTTTCCCTCTCCTTCTCCAGAGTTTTATTTTCTTCCCATAAAATTTCATTACACTGTTGGCAGCAACTGTTATTTTTACCTATTGTACAAATAATCTTTTTAGTTTATATTCAGGCACAGCAGTGTCTGCAATGCAATAGTTTACATTACAGTTCACTCTTGGTGTTGCACATTCTTTGGGTTTTGACAAATGTATAATGACATGTATTACCCATTATAGTATCACATGGAACAGTTCCTCTGCCTTAAAAATCCTCCATGCTCAACCTGTTCATCTTTCCCTCACCCCAAACTCCTAGCAACCACTTATCTTTTTACTGTATGCATAATTTTGCCTTTTCCAGAATGTCATGTAATTGGAATCAAACAGTATGTAGCCCTTTCAGATTGGCTTATTTCACTTAGTAATATGCATTTAAGGTTCCTCCATGTCTGTTCATGGCATCATGGCTCATTCCTTTTTAACACAGAATAATATTCCATCGTCTGGATGTGCCACACAGTTAGTTTATTTATTTACCTATTGAAGGACATCTTGGTTGCTTCCAAGTTTGGGAATTATGAGTAAAATTGCTATAAACATCGGTGCGCAGGTCTTTCTATGGACGTTGATTCTTCAACTCACTTGGGTAAGTACTAAGGAACACAGTTGCTCTATGCTATGGTAAGGGTATGTGTTGTTTTGTAAAGCATCACCAAACTGTCTTCCAAAGTGGTTGTACCATTCCTCCACCCTTTTAAGCCACAGCCTGGCCAGCCATGCCAGGATGTAGAATTGACTTCTTAGGCAGGTTAACATCCCAATTCTTTGTGCCTATCTTGAGATATGCTATTATGGACAATCACATTCCAAGGCAGCATAGGGCAAATTCCTATGTTTCATGCTCAGTTAACCAAAAGTGTGTTATTAGAGGGTGTGTCTGGATGGAGGCAACTTATGTGTCCAACTCACCTATTGCTATGTTGTTCTGTGAAAGCTGAGAAGTGCCACGAAGTGTTTCCACCTGTAAGACAGGGAAGGCGGGGCTGTCTCTTCTTCCTGAAAAAGCCCCTTGGCTTTCACACTGCCCATTGGCGTCTCTTTCCCCTTTCCTGTTGCTCTCCTGCAGACCTGTTGGTCATTCCTTCTCATTCACTGGGGATTCGCCTCCTGACTCATAGTTTTCCTTTTCTCACCCCCGACTTCCTAATATCCACCCCCAACTTCTCAGTTCCTTGACCTTCTCATCTCTAACAACATTTTTCTCACCTTCCACCAGCAACCCACTCCCCATAATCACCCTCAGAGCCTTCACAGCAACAGAATCTACACCCCTCAGACATCTCAGTTTCAAACAACTCACCCTTTCAGCACCACGACTTACATTTCCTAATTCACTCACCACACATCTTTGACATCACAGGGCCTCCAATCTCTTGACTCTGCCATTGTCTCACAGCCCATCAGCCCCTCTGTTTTCTCATCACCCCTCATTAACTTAAACCCCAGGATCCATCTTCTCACCAGGCCCCTGAACTTTCTTCTGTTATTTGCTCCTACCCAACAGACCCCAATCCTAACTGAAATTCATTCACTCTGCCTTCTCCATGCCTGTGCCGAGCAGCTCCAAGTTGCTGATAACAACCACTGGCCAGGCTGAGTGGCATCATTTGAAGCCATCATCTCAAGCTGCAGGGGGACATTCATGCTCCTGACACACCTGTTACACTTTACTAGTTAATGTTCCCAGTTTCTGAAATGCTCCTTCATACCTTTTTTTGTCTTCAAACCTCCCACACTGTTCCCCTGAATCCTGGCTAATGAGTAGCCTCTAACTCCCTGAGAATACAGAAGCCAGACAGGAGCTCTCTTATTTCCTCACACCAGTTTAGAAGCGCATCTGAATTTGCATCTGGCTTCTGATTGCTTTCTACTACAAGAAAGCAAGCCTCCCTCTCCTAACAAATAATATTCCTTCCTTGGGTTTGGGATGAGCTCACTTTAAGGAGTTCTGGATTAGCTCACTTCAAGGATGAGCTCACTTCACCTCTCCCTTCCCTCTCCCTTCCTTTCATCATCCACTCACACCTCTGCCTCATCAGCCCCTCCCTCTGCACTGCATCCTTCCTTCTTTTTTTCCCCCCTTTAAGGGAGAGGGGCAATATAATTTATGTAAAATAACACATGTAAAAATAACAATCCAGAAATCATTTGGTGTTCACTTCTCAATACCCACCCTCAAATGTAACCACTTTTGTGATTTCTATTAGAAAATATATTAATTTTTCCTGATTTTGGACTTCATATACTTGGAATAATATAGTATATATTTTTTGGTATCTGGCTTCTTTTGTTCAATACAACATATTTGTGATCAATTCATGCTGTTGTGTAGGTCAATCATCTTTATAGCTGAGTGGTATTCCATCGCAAGGTCATACCACAATTTGTTTATCCATTCTTCTGTTGATGGAAATTGTGGGTGTTTCCAGATTTGAGCTCCTATAAACAAGGCTGCTCTGGACGTTCTTGTGCACGTCTTTTTGTGGAAATGTATTTCCTTTTCATTTGGAACTTCTGGTCATAGAATAGGTGTATGTTTATTAGGAGCTAACAGACAGCTCTTCAAAGTGGTTGTACCATTTTGCATTCTCATAAAAGCACTGTATGAGAGTTCTGGTTGCTTAACTTCCTCCACAAATTTAGGATAATCAGTCATTTTGATTTTAGTGATTCTAGTGGGTGTGAAAAGTGCTTAGGACAAACTTGGCATAAGATTATCCCCCAAGAGAAGTGATCTATTATTATTATCACCAGATCAGGACTCAAACACTTTTAATAAAGGGCACCCAAGTTCCTTCTTTATTGTAATGATTACATGAGATTACATGCCTCACTCTTTTTCTTGTCCTAACCCCTCGAAAAACCACATCACAACCCCCAATATTGGCCATACATCTATTTAAGTATTATGTGTAAATATATATTGGTAAATATATTAAAGTATTGGCTTTATAAAGAGGACCAAGTAGAGACATCACTAATGTCCCCCACAATACCCAGCGAGTGCTCGGAAAATGGCTAGGTTCGTATTTTTCTGCAGCTCCCTAGAATACAAGTCTACACTACTTTGTTCTGGGCTCTGTCCCCACATCTTAGGAGCTGCATTCTCCTTCGAGCTGCACAGCCCTGTGGGACCTCAAACCTTGCCTTTCTTGACAACCGATGGGAGGTCCCGACCATCAGCACCTTCTCCAGTCTATAAACCTGGGTTGGATGTCCCTAGCTGGACACAGCTTCTCTTGGGGACGCTGTGGAGGAAATCGGGGTCTCAGGTGTAGTTGCGTACTGAGGGACAGAGGCTAGATGCGCTCCGCGGCCTGAGATGAGCTAGGCACGTGCTGGGGGCGGGGTGGCAGAGACAGCTGTGCGGTCCCAGCTGTTCCTGGGCGCACCGCTGAGGGACGCACTCCTTTCTGCAACGGCTGCACCCCAAGTTCTCCTCCCATTCCTATATTTTTCTCCATCCCCTGCCCACGCTTAATTAGTTGTCTCCTCCAGACCCCTCCCCACTGGCCTCCTCCCTTGCACACGGGAGCTGGGCAGGGAAGGGAGCGCCCGGCTCAGTACTGCGCGAGCCGTGCGGCTGTCCGAGGCCGCGCGGTGGCCAAAGCGCAGCGCGGGAGAGTCTGCGATGTCAGAGAACGGCTCCTTCGCCAACTGCTGCGAGGCCGGCGGGTGGGCAGTGCGCCCGGGCTGGTTGGGTACTGGTAGCGCGCAACCCTCCAGGACCCCTCGACCTCCCTGGGTGGCTCCCGCGCTATCCGTGGTGCTCATCGTCACCACCGCCGTGGACGTTGTGGGCAACCTCCTGGTGATTCTCTCCGTGCTCAGGAACCGCAAGCTCCGAAACGCAGGTGAGCACCATTCCTGATGCTGGGTGATGGGGTCGGGCCCTTCCTTGTCCTCTGGTCTTGTCCCTGACCCCGGGATATGCGCTGCCTTTTCCCTCCTCAGCCCGGGCTCCCCTTTCCCTTCACTCTAACCTAGTCCCTAAGTTTGACTCTGTACTCAAAAGTTAGGGTGAGTTCTGCCCCTCCGAAATGCGACTGCCCAGGATGCACTTGGCACAGAAGGAATTACGGAAAGTTTTACTGGCGCGCTTTTTGGCGCTGTGGGAACCCACGCTGCTGGATGCCATCGCTACCCGTCGCGCTCCAATGTGTGCCTTTCCAGAGGTGCCCACATCAGGCCACAGAACACCACTTGTGCTTGTCACCCCACTTCCTTCCTTGCCAAGCACTGTAGCTTTATGTAGTAGTTGCTTAGAAAATCCTTGCTGAAAAAATGAGTTAATCAATGGAAGCATTTCAGTAGGTTTTGTGTCAAAAACTTATCTCCAGGTCATCTGAAGACCCAATTCCAGTGGACAGAGTGTAAATGCAGAAATTGCAGATTCTGCTTGGACTGAACTAAATTGCTTTGAAATATTGTGGTCTTGGCCGGGCGCGGTGGCTCAAGCCTGTAATCCCAGCACTTTGGGAGGCCGAGACGGGCGGATCACGAGGTCAGGAGATCGAGACCATCCTGGCTAACATGGTGAAACCCCGTCTCTACTAAAAAATACAAAAAACTAGCCGGGCGCGGTGGCGGGCGCTTGTAGTCCCAGCTACTCGGGAAGGCTGAGGCAGGAGAATGGCGTAAACCCGGGAGGCGGAGCTTGCAGTGAGCTGAGATCCGGCCACTGCACTCCAGCCTGGGCTACAGAGCGAGACTCCGTCTCAAAAAAAAAAAAAAAAAAAAAAAAAGAAATATTGTGGTCTTTTCTGAAGACTGGGAATTCCTGGGATTAACTGTGAAAATTAAAGCAATGATTTGGCTAAATCGTGTTGCAAACCTGAAAATATTTCTCCTATTTCAATTTACTCTCGTTTCAATATTCCCTTAGTCAGGTCTTCAAAGAAAGAAAACCAGAGTGCGGGGGCAGGGGTCGGTGTCTGAACTCTCACCCTCACAGGTCATGGGGCATGCTGACCATTTCAGCCTAGGAGGGAGCTCGGTGACCTGTTAATTTTGCAGTCTCTCAAGTTGGGCCTTGGGGGCAAATTCAAATATTAGAGTGAATTAAAATGGAAAGATAGCAGCAGAAAAACAATTGTATAGCTTAAAAATGCTTTTTTAAGGAGTCAGACCATTTTTAGCAAATGGTAATATCTATTTGGTGTGGTCTGTGACTCTAGAATTTTTTCTTTTTTTCCTTTTTTTTTTTTTTGAGATGGAGTCTCTCGCTCTGTCACCCAGGCTGGAGTGCAGTGGCACAGTCTAGGCTCACTGCAACCTCCGTCTCCCAGGTTCAAGGGATTCTCCTGCCTCAGGGTCGTGAGCAGCTGAGATTACAGGCGTGTGCCACTACACCCAGGTAATTTTTTATGTTTTTGGTAGAGACAGGGTTTCACCATGTTGGCCAGGCTGGTCTCAAACTCCTGACCTCAATCAAGTGATCCACCCGCCTCAGCCTCCCAAAGTGCTGGGATTACAGGCATGAGCCACCGCGTCCGGCTGACTCTAGGATTTTTATCTAAAAAAACAAACAAGAAACTGCTCCAACAGTGAGTATCCAGCCATCAAATGGGAAACATAACATTATGAAGAAGAAGTAAGCTTTCTAACTCAGCCACTTCGGTAGTGGTGGCTGTTTTCTGGACTACATTGTTCAAAATCTTGTGTCCTTTGAAGAAAAGCTTATATATTAGGGAAGAACAGGTTATGATTAGAAAACTGCATTTAATATTTTTGAGACATTGTCCCTTGCAGCCATCATAAACATTCATTCCCTGAACAGGGAGGCAAAAGGGAGACAACTCCTGGCTCTGTGGGGGAGAAATTGGCCCTCCTGGTTCTGACATTGGCCCCTTCTGTCCCTGACTTATTGAGTATTTAGAGCAGGTCTGTCAGGCCGTGGCTCCCTACTCAGTAATTTGGATTGCCCACCGTGAGAAAGGTGGTTGAGGGAAGTAGGAGTTGCTTCCTTTTGCTGGAAAGAGAAAAGCACCCCTCCCCCACTGCATCCTACAAAGGGCTGGGCTTTTCTGTGATCCTGGCAGGGTCTACAGAATCCTTACCAATTTGAGAGCGTCACTGGGGAGGGTCATGAGCATGTTCAATTGCTGGCATATCCTCTGTTCTATCTTTCCTACCTCCTGATGTGTCTGCTACAGCCCAGCACCTGAAAAATAAATAAATAAATAACACTATATCTAAATGACATCAATTCCTGCCACTGCTACAGTGTTGCAATTTAACCAGTTCTTATGTGACCACTGGCTTTATTGGTGATAGTCACAAACAATTGTAGTACTGACTTGAACTAAATGATCTCAGCAGAGTGAGATTTCAAAAGGTGCTTAAAACCTACAGCTCTTTGAATAGTTAGCACCCATTCTACTCTTAATCAGGCCTTGTCTTACTGAAGAGTTTGGATTTACTTTAAGAAACGTTTCTTCAGTCCTTTCCATACTGAAGTCTGGCTCCTTAAATCATTGGTATTAATAACTTAAGTCTGTGACAATGAGAATACATATATTTCCGATAACCAAGATGCATAGCCCATATTGAGATCACAGCATGTTTCCCAGGAGACACCAGTATCCTTTACTTGCCTATTACAAACCCATCCTCTGCGGAGCAGCTCTGTATCATCCCTACCAGTGTCGCTCCTGATGGCAGGGTGAGTGGTTACATTAATTGTCCTTTTTTTCAGGGATATCCTATCTGCGGCTTCGGTTGCTGTATGTGGTGGGTTGACTTCAGAGATAGCACTAGAGAAAGGCAGACAGGGAGAAGTGGAGGCAAGGTGGGAGGTAGGGTCAGAGCACTGACCCAACTTAAAAGGTAAGGCCAAATGTGTTCACTCTTTGCTACATTCTTAGTGTCTCGCACAGCCCATGGCACTGAGTTGGCACCTTACGCTTGTCAGAGTGTGCTTCCCAGGGACTTGCCACACTTTGGACTCTCCTGAGAACAGTTGAGAACTTTCCCTCCTGGGCTCGTCACTGCTGCCCTGACCCTTAAGCTACACCTCGCTAATATTTATCTCTTGCATTTTTGAGCTGTTATTTTCTCTCTTCTGGAAACTTCCTCCATTTTACACACACACACTATACACAAAGTCTCCTGTTTTAAAAGAACAAAAGACTCTTTTCTTGACTTCATGCCCCTCCTAACTTCATCACTACCTCTCTCCCTCCCTTTTCAGTCAGACATTTTAATGTAGTTGTGGACATCCACTGTCTCTACCCCATTGCTTCTCATTCATCCTCAGTCCTCTGAGCTCCATTCTCTGGAAATGTTCCTCTGTGCTGTGTGTGACACTGAGGGCCACTCCCTCTGTAGGACCTTTCATTTCCTCGGCTTACCTGGTGCTAGTTTTTGGATTTCCTTTTTCTCTTCATCTCTCGGATACCTGTGCCCTGAAAGTCACCTTTGGTTCTTCCTACTCTTTCATGCCACATGTCCTAATGATTTTACCTTCCACTATTTCTCAATTTCTCCCTTTCCTGCCTCCTTATTCTTACTGCCCCCATTTCATGCCTTCATCATCTCTTGAGCAAACACTACCCACAGTGTTTGAAAGCTTTTCCTGCTCCCTCCTCCAGCCGCTGTTACCACTGCCAAGAGTTGCCCTGTCTTTAGTGGCTGCCCTCCATCTCCAGAGCACAGCTCCCACAGCCATTTGTAGCTGGCCTAGCCCACCTAACTTACAGCCTTATCGCCCTCCTCTCACTGGTGCCACAGTGAGCTGCTGCCACTTCCCAAAGGGTCTGCACTCCCTGATGTACTTTCTCAGCCTCTTCTGCCCAGTCAATAGCTGCTCCTCCTTCAACCCCTTCCCTAACTCCCCTGCAGGATTATCAATGTAGATTATTAACACCATGAAGGGGATAGTAAGTGTCTCCTTTGTTGGGCTTCTCAGATACCTGTGCCCTCCCCAGTACAGCACCCCCCTCACTGTACTATTGTTCTTTGTCCCTCCCCGCTGGACTGTGCACCTGTAGAGAGTAGACACTTTTAGTCAGTTTCTGTCCACAGAGCCAGACGCATAGTTAGAACAGAACACATCTCTGATGAGACAAATTGGAAATAGACAAGACACCAGGTAGTGGGGGAAAATTAATTGATTTTGCTCCATGAGCTGGGATAGACCTCAGTTACAATACTCAGCACTGCATAAATAATCAATATGGGTTTTCATGAAACTGAATTGCTTTGAGAACAGCCCAAAGTAATCTCACTTTAAGCTGACTATTGGCACCTTGTGCATGAAGGCATGCCTGATCTGTGATTCACCTCTGTGGCTAAAGTTGCTCAGCAGGTTCCAACCATGCCATGGTTGTACCCTAGTGATTCCTCTCAGGCAGTTTGCCCCTGACATGGTTTGGCTGTGTCCCCACCCACATCTCATCTTGAATTCCCACGTGTTGTAGGAGGGACCTGGTGGGAGGTAATTGAATCATGGGAGCAAGTCTTTTCCATGCTGTTCTCACAATAGTGAATAAATCTCATGAGATCTGATGGAAAAAGAGAAGTTCCCCTGCACAAGCTCTCTCTCTTCGCCTGCTGCCATCCACGTAAGACATGACTTGCTCTTCCTTGCCTTCCACCATGATTGGGAGGCTTCCCCAGCCATGTGGAACTGTAAGCCTAACGAAACCTCTTTCTTTTGTAAGTTGCACAGCCATGGGTATGTCTTTTTGTTGTTGTTGTTGTTGTTGTTGTTGTTGTTGTTGTTGTTGTTGAGACGGAGTTTCACTCTTGTTGCCCAGGCTGGAGTGCAATGGCATGATCTTGGCTCACCGCAACCTCTGCCTCCTGGGTTCAAGCTATTCTCCTGCCTCCACCTCCCAAGTAGCTAGGATTACAGGCATGCACCACCACACCCAACTAATTTTGCATTTTTTAGTAGAGACAGGGTTTCTCTATGTTGGTCAGGCTGGTCTCAAACTCCTGACCTCTCAAACTCCTGCCTCAGCCTCCCAAAGTTCTGGGATGACAGGTGTGAGCCACTGTGCCTGGCCTTGGGTATGTCTTTATCAGCAGCATGAAAACGGACTAATATGGCCCCTTTATAATACAGCCCCTTTCTTGGTCTGGCCCGAGGTTGCCACTTTTAAGCTGCCTGTAATATGCAGGCCATGTAAGAGAGCTAAGAGAACCATGTCCTCACTGTAACATCCAAGTACACTCCATTATCAGAGAGGAAGGCATAACAACACCAGTTATTCCTGGCTCCATAGGCACACCCACCTTAGTTTTCCAAGTAACAGTCAGAAGCTATGGTCTGACAATGGATTTTTGTGCTGCGAATGGGTTAAACAGGCTGTCTGGGAGGTTTAGTGAATGCACAAATTGGCATTTCTGGGGTACACTGATGATTGGTAAAGCAGAAATATATGAACTATTTGATGTTAAGATTGCCTAGAAAAACATGGAGGATTTGCTTGCTGAACACACAGATCTTTGTCCAAGGTCACTCTGTCTATGCTGGCAAAGCTGCCCCTCCTCCAGGCCGCCAGTGATGCTGAGAATTCACACCATCTCCTATCCAGAACCAGTAACTGCCTGGGAGATTCTTGGTGGGAATATTCTGCCTATGCAGGTGCTTTGCTTCCCCAGTTAGATTAGAAAAGAACTGTGGCCCCTGTTCCTTGCCTCTTCTCTTCCAACACTTGTTGACTGAGGCAGCCGATGATGCTTGGTAAGGCGTGTGGTTCCGGACAAAGGCTCTGGAAGGCCTAGAGGGAAATGCTTAATAGGCCCACAGCCCCTACCCTCCAGGAGTTCCAGGATGAAGTGGAGCCCACTCCATCCAGGCTTCTATCCTACCACCGACCACTCATTGAGATATCACTTGGCGTCAGGTGTCTTTTGACCTGCTCAGCATGCAAGACCAAACTGGGCTACCTTGGACTCCTTCCCGAATGTTTCTTCAGCTGTCCAACTTTGCATTTCAGCTGTGAATACCTTATTGCCTCTTCACTGAGCAAAAATGAACAGTTTTTAAATCCCATCATTATGTCTTTAGCTGAATAATCAGGAAAGCTAATAATCCTCTTTAATTCCTTCCACGTAACTCTCAGTAACTCAAGGGATAAAGGCTTTCATGTTTGATTGTCTTTATCTCCAGAAAGCTGGATTCTGCATTCGGATATGATATACCACAAAACTCAGAGAAAACTGAAAGCTCCTATTGGCTCTTACAATTTAAAATACTTACTGCTGGAGGAGTAGAAGATAGAGAATTGGCAAGTAAAGCCCCAGTTCTTAGGGAGTTTACCATCTAGAGGGAATGTCCTACTTTCTTCATCTTCATCTCCCTACTACTTCTCACATCTTATCTCACAGGGATCCCAGTCCCACCTTAAGAGCCTCTTTCTTGACCTGTCAGTACAGCTAATAAATATAAAACAACAATAACAAATAATAGCTTACATTACTAGGTGCTTATTATATGCCAGATTCAAGTCTCTTTCCTTTGAGAGAGAGAGAAAGAGAGAAAGAAAAGGAAAAAAAAGCCTCCACAGTCTCCTATCAAAGGGATAGTCCTTCCTAAGCACCACTCTCTGTCTCCTTCTCTTGAAGGCAACACCGATAGAGCAATCTCCAGGGCAAAATTGGATCCCACAGCACTCAATAGAATTTTCTCTTGTTAATGTCACTGCTGACATCCTAATTGCCAAGTCCAATGAGCACTTTTCTGCCCTTTCTCACTTTTGTAGATGACCAAGAAACTCTCTACACCTTTTCTCTTAATTCCCTTGATGTTTCTTTTCTTTGGTTTTCTCCTCTTCTTGTTCTTTCTCAATCTTTCTGTGTTATGGCTATGAGCAATTCATACAAACTGGGTTTCTTTATCTATAAAACAGAGATCATGCTATCAACGTTAAGGAATTCTTGTGAAAAACAATGGAGTCCGTTTATGTAAAACTATACTATCAACTTTACCATGTTATATCAATTGTTTTGTTGCTATTAAGTGTAAAGTAATAAAATGTTACCTATCAGAATTTCAAAACGATCTCTTTTGATGGTTATTGAAGAATGTTTTGTAACAGCATCTTAGTTATTTTTAAAAATGGATGCTTCTTATGTTTTTAAATATATTTTCTTCTTTTAAGTGACTGAAGTACCCCCGTATATATCTGTGTACACTATTAATTAGCCATTTTTTATTTTTTAATTAAATCAAAGTTAGATTTCAACTCAGCTCCTGTATGATTCATCCACACATCCTAAGTTTTCATAAATATGTGACTTTGGAAGAAAAAGTACCTGCTCTCAAGAGATTTGGGAACCTAATTATGAGCTTACAATGAATGCATTGTTTTAGCGTTTGTTTGAAAATCAAGTTGTGAATAAATTATATGGTCAATTACTTCAAATGCCCATCCCCAAAACATAACTAATAAGAATATCTCACATTAATTTGGGGATTATTATTTCTCATAACCTTTCCCATACAAGATCTCATTTAAGGTAAACAGCCATTCTGGGAGTGAGGAGTCCTGTTGCAAAAGTCTTGGTAATTTTGTCTGGCTCCTTGGTGAATTGTCCTGCCTAACCAGCCCCATATCCTGCCATTGTCCCCAGTTCCAAGTTGACTCACAAATTCCCCACTATTCCCACCACCTTGTTCTGGCCTTTCTTCCAGCTCTCACCACATTGAATGGCTACTGTTTCTCTGTTGTTTCCCCAACAGGTCCGTGGGCATCTCAATGGCAGGGGCCACGTTTTTCATCCATCACTGTGTCTTACTTGAATGTGGTAGGCACTCAATAAATCTATTACACATTATTAAACAGATGGAAGAGTGGAAGAAGACCTCAAGGCACAGAAAGTTTAACACTGTTAGAAAACATAGATCATTTGTTGACTTCCTCAATATAACCCTCTTGGCACCTTGTGTTTTTTTTTTGTTTTTTTTGTTTTGAGACGGAGTCTGGCTCTGCCACCCAGGCTGGAGTGCAGTGGCCGGATCGCAGCTCACTGCAAGCTCCGCCTCCCGGGTTTACGCTATTCTCCTGCCTCAGCCTCCCAAGTAGCTGGTACTACAGGCGCCCGCCACCTCGCCCGGCTAGTTTTTTGTATTTTTTAGTAGAGATGGTGTTTCACTGTGTTAGCCAGGATGGTCTCGATCTCCTGACCTCGTGATCCGCCCGTCTCGGCCTCCCAAAGTGCTGGGATTACAGGCTTGAGCCACCGCGCCCGGCCAAGCACCTTGTTTTTATTTGTTTAATGGTCTTCTCTAAGAGACCATAAACTTTGTAAGGGGAGGTAGCCTGTCCATCTGGCATAGTCACAGGCAGAACCTAGTATATACGCAGCAATATTTGTCACATAAATGACTTGATGATTCTCTCTTTCTATCTTGTCTTTTAGCTCAATGACCAAGGAGAATTTATGTCTAACCAAATTTTTCTTCTGAGCATGGAGGGTGAGCACAGAGAAGAGGGGCAAGGGTTACAGGGAGCTTTACCTTCCAGAATTCTCCTATCTGATGAATATTAGATAGCTCAGCACTGGTTGGCTCTTTCCTAGAGTACCAGGTCTCCATTAAGAAATACTTTTTCCAGAAAGAAAGAGAGAGGAAGAGAAGAGGGAGGAGACTGTGATGGTTGTGTGTGTGAAAGGATGCACTCTGCGTATGAATCCTGGAAGGGGAGTCCACGTTAGTGAACAAAGCCCTGTTGTCAAAGCCTCTCTCCACTAATACACCCTATCTGCTGGAGGCAGATGGAAACGAGTCACGCCAGGGCTCGTGACATAAATATTCATTATGCACAGGGTGACTGCAGTGCTGTGTGCATACTGAGTGATTTCTCACCTGTCTGGGGAAGAAGTGGATGGAGAACTGGATCTCCCCTTGACTGTCATCCACATAGAACCTGGCTCCTTACAGATGGAAGACAAAACACGAATTTTACTCACCTAATTTGGAATTGTGCCAAGAAAGCCTGGAGACAGTGGGATGTCTGGGCAGATGAATCTGCAGCAGGAAGTGGTTGATTTCAGCCTTTTAGGAACAGCCGGAGTAATAGGGGATAGTAATTGAATCACTTTCCACGTGGAGTTGAATGTGTTCTTCTTACTATTTACAAGCTGTTTGCCAGCCTCTGGGGCATTATTAGGGGATAAGCCACATTAACACAGCAGAACTTGACTCTGCCTTCCCAGGGAAACAGCTGGCAGAGCTGGCACCGGCTCCCAGCAGCTCTTGACTTTCTCTGCTCAGCTTGCAAGTGCCAAGAGCTTGTGTGTTGCTGGGCTAGGTGCCCAGTGGGTCCTGTGGAGACCCATCTTCCTGTGCTGGAGAGGAGTGACTCTCTTCACAGAACTAACCCTATGAGTGTGCAGGGGGAAGTGGTGGCAGCGCTCCGAAAGAAAAGAAGGGAGCTCATGAAGGAATAGTCACCCAGAAAGGAATGCGGGAACTAGCCCAAATTCACTCGACCAGAAAGTGGCAGGACTCAGATTATCCCAGGTTGCTCTGACTTCAGCACAACCCTCCAGATTTCAAAAGGACACTTAAAATTCTAGGAGATAAGGGCTCCTGATTCAGCTGAAGCCAAGCAATGTGAAAGAGGGAATCTCTTGTGTTCCTGGAACCAAATGAGGTCTGTATAGGTGAGTCAGAGATGGAGATCCAGCAGTGGAGACAGCCAACGGGCTGAGAATTAAATGAAAAGGCACGAAACCCCTCCACATCCCAAGCAGGTCCTTGTTGCACATTTTTTTGCCTCGCTTTACCAACTAGAAAGGAAATGAGGCCATTTTTAACCCATGAAGTAAATAAATCTGTAAATAGTAGAGTAGGTAGGAATCCAGCAGTTCAGTCGAGTCATGATTCTCCTTCGCCATCCAATCTGCTGGACAATCTTGAGACAGGGAAGCTCACTACTTCACAAGCACACTCATTGTCCAGACAATCTCCTTTCTATTCATTTACATCCTGTCTCCCTGGTTTCCTAACCTAGCTGTGGACACAGTAGTATTATAGTTAGGTCTTGAGAACTCCCAGGACTCCAGTAGACTTGTATGGGTTCTGAGTGGGGTTGACTGCATACCTCTGAGGACAAAATAGGTCTTTCGTGAAGGCTGCCTGAGGGTCTTTCAGGTTCCCATCCCCATACGGACCATGCTACGGGAAATCTTCTTTGAGATGGGGTGAATGTGGGAAGGCTGGAGGCAGTCCTTTCCCTACCCTTGTGGGTAAGTCCAGGTATGGCATCTACTTCACTTGAAGGGCTGACTCAGGTGAACTCCCAGCTGGGTGGCTCTCAGCCTCCCTTTTTCTGTACCCTGTGGAATCCATCCACAGCCTGGCCTCTCCAATTGCTGTGCTTTGGGGGCTCTTTCTATCCGCCTGACCCTCTGGACCCCTGAAGCCATCACAGCCTCTGTGGCAATGGGAGAGACACATGGTGGCCGTGGAGTTTCCATGTCCGTGTCTTTGCTGACTTGGGAGTTACTCCTTCACACCATCCCAAGCCACCTTCTGCATTCAGCCACCCTAAGACCAGAGGCTTCACCATGTGGCAAGAGACCAGAAAATTTGAAAGACATGCCCAGTGCACACTGCATCACTCAGGGCCCCTGCTGGAGGGAGAATCTGTTATCTTTTGGGCATACAGTATGTATTCAAAAAGTACAACACTTGGTGAATGAGACAATTGGCATTAGTGATGGAACTGCTCACACTATAAGTTTTGTATTGTCTGAACTTTTAGGTTCTCGGTGCTCTATTCGTGAGTCAGTGTTGGTTTTAAAATGCAAACACTTGGAGCAGAGATTGTGTTCTTTTGGAGTAAGCCCTGCCTCCACCCTAGGACTTCAGCTTAGAACATGCCTGAATCATATTAATTGATGGGTGTATGGTTTCCTGAGGCTCTCTCTGGTTGACCAAGCTTGGTGATGTTAGAGAAGGCTCCATTCAAAGGATAATTGCCTAGATAGTCCAGAAAGGTTGCCATGGTGCAGGCAAAGCAGGGAGGTCCCCCAGAGGCTGTGAGCTTAGGAGTGCTGACAGCTCTTCCTCACCCCACAGGGCTGGGGCTCGGTGCCACTACGGCAAGTGTCTGTCAACATGGCCACAAGGCTGGGAGTACTGGCCCAGACAGGGCACAAAGGGGAATACCAGAAACACGTGGTTCCCACTCTCAACACCTTTCTTCTAGCCCAGCTGCAAAATGCAATTCACATTTACAAAAGCCACTTAAAGACACTTAGAAAGTAGCCTGTTAACCAGTGGGGAGAAAATGCAAAAGGAGACCACCAGAGAGATGTGTAGGGAGGTGAGGGAATGAGAGGGAGGGATGGTAGTGATGAGAAATCCACACTCCTGACTTTCAGACTTGCCTCCTCTGAAATCTTTGCTGGAGCTTCAATGATGCAAAGCCCCTGAGCATCTGTGCCTATCATGGAAACAGTTAGCATGTGTGAGCACCTGTGAAATCCCCAAGAACTTTGTATCATTAATTCTTACAGCTATACCATGAGGTAGGTATCACTGACACTAGCTCACAAATTAGGAAAATGGGGTTCTGAGAGCTTAAATAGCTTGCCTCAGTCATATAGCTAGTGAATGGCAGAAATGCATCTGAGTCTTCAGTTCTGCACCTCTAGGAGCCACTTTGTTTCCACTCACGTTGCCAAAAGTAACTTGGTGAAGGGTAGGATGTTCTACAGAATCTAAGTCGTGGGGTCTCGTGCTGACTGTTGCTCTGTTTGCTGCTTCAGGTAATTTGTTCTTGGTGAGTCTGGCGTTGGCTGACCTGGTGGTGGCCTTGTACCCCTACCCGCTAATCCTCGTGGCCATCTTCTATGACGGCTGGGCCCTGGGGGAGGAGCACTGTAAGGCCAGCGCCTTTGTGATGGGCCTGAGCGTCATCGGCTCTGTCTTCAACATCACTGCCATCGCCATTAACCGCTACTGCTACATCTGCCACAGCGTGGCCTACCACCGAATCTACAGGCGCTGGCACACCCCTCTGCACATCTGCCTTGTCTGGCTCCTCACCGTGGTGGCCTTGCTGCCCAACTTCTTTGTGGGGTCCCTGGAGTACGACCCACGCATCTATTCCTGCACCTTCATCCAGACGGCCAGCACCCAGTACACGGCAGCAGTGGTGGTCATCCACTTTCTCCTCCCCATCGCTGTCGTGTCCTTCTGCTACCTGCGCATCTGGGTGCTGGTGCTCCAGGCCCGCAGGAAAGCCAAGCCAGAGAGCACGCTGTGCCTGAGGCCCAGCGACTTGCGGAGCTTTCTAACCATGTTTGTGGTGTTCGTGATCTTTGCCGTCTGCTGGGCCCCACTTAACTGCATCGGCCTCGCTGTGGCCATCAACCCACAAGAAATGGCTCCCCAGATCCCTGAGGGGCTATTTGTCACTAGCTACTTACTGGCTTATTTCAACAGCTGCCTGAATGCCATTGTCTATGGGCTCCTGAACCAAAACTTCCGCAGGGAGTACAAGAGGATCCTCTTGGCCCTTTGGAACCCACGGCACTGCATTCAGGACTCTTCCAAGGGCAGCCATGCAGAGGCGCTGCAGAGCCCAGCTCCACCCATCATTGGTGTGCAGCACCAGGCAGATGCTCTCTAGCCTGGATCTGAGGCACACCAGCTGCACGACAAACTCATGAAATGGTGGGAGTGAGTCTGCTGCAAGGGTGAGACCAGGCAGCGTGCTGGACCACACTGTCCTGTTGGCATCACAGCCCCAAGGCTGGGGGAACTTCATGCTGGGACAAGGAGCTCATCAGTGCCATGGGTTCAGGCTGATCCAGGAGATGCTCACAGCCATGGGACCTGGCAAACACTCTTGGTGGTGTCTTGGGGACTTGGTGCACACAAAACCAAGGAAGGGACAGAATGAGGAAAGGCCTGCGGCAGAAGAGCCCAACTCCTTCTCATAGGTGACCCTCCTCCTCCTGCCTTGGCCTCCTGGCTACTTTCTCCCCTTCCCCCGGGCGTGGCAGGATCTCTTCCCGTTAGCAAGGATGAAAGAGAGAGGTCAGTAGGGCTGGAACTTGGTAACTCTGCAAGGGCCTCAGGTGGGGCAGGTGCAGAGGGCAAGCATTCCACACTCCCCCATTGACCTTCCTTACACACACACACCACAACCACACATGCATCACACCACAGACACACGACACTATGCACACATAGCCACCATACTCCACACTGTACACATACATATGTTACACACACATAGCCACCACATCACAAACAACACTGCGCGCACGCACACACACACACACACACACACTCACACTTCTCCAGCATCTGGAGCACAAAGTCTGTTTGGCCTCCCTTCCTGGTTCCATCACGTTCAGGTTGTGTGATTTGGGGAAAATCTCTTAACCTCCCTGTTCCTCATCTTAAAGTGAGGATCGTGCCGTAGTCAGCCTCCCAGGTTGTTGTGAGGATTCACTGGGATAATACATCTGCAGAACTGAGGACAGTGCCTGACATGTGGCCAGAACCCAGTAATTATTAGCTTTTGTTATTATAACTACATAAAATGAAGGAGGAAAGTCATATACAAAGAAAGGAAGGGCTATCACCAGGCGCGGTGCCTCACCCCTGCCTCGGCTTGAACCCAGGAGTTCAAGACCAGCCTGAGCAACATGGCAAAACCCTGTCTCTACAAAAATTAGCTGGGCATGGTGGCCCATTCCTGTGGTCCCAACTACTCAGGAGGCTGAGGTGGGAGGATCACTTCAGCCCAGGAGGTTGAGGCTGCAGTGAGCTGAGATTGTACCACTGTACTCCAGACTGGGTGACAAAGTGACAGTGAGACCCTGTCTCAAAAATGAAAAAGAGAAGTAGAAGGACAGGAAGGGGAGGAGAGAAAGTGGGGTCGGGGACATGGAAGTGGGGGAAGGGCAGCTGCACCCCAGTTCCTTTCTATGGTTATGTATTTGTGGACTTTATATTTGTAGAAATCTCAGATCTTTGTTTAGCGCCAACAGAATTAATAGCTTTCTTCAGTTCCACAAACACTAACTGAGTGCCCTCTGTGGGCCAGGTCTGGTATGTTGCCTGCCCTCTGGGAGGTCACAGTCTGTTGATAAATTAGTGTCAAGTAACATCCATTGGTGCATTCTTTGTACCAGGCATTGTGGTAAGGGCTTGATATGCATTATGTCATTTAATCCCCACAAAACTCTTAGAAAAAGATACTATGATCAATTTTCATAGTAAGAAACTGAAACTCAAAAACATGGAATAATTGCCAGAATTCAGAGCTATGTTTAGAGCTAGATGTGGAGCTCAAGTCTGTCTGATGGCAGCACCCTACTTCTGTGCCCGCTCATCCCACCTTGGAATGTGTGACAGGGACAAAGTGCAGTGGGCTAAGTACTGCATGTCCACAATGTGCCTGGGGGCCTTGGCCAGCCAGCGGCTTTCCTGAATGAAGAACCCAGAATTTTCTCATTGTGCTGACCTCTTAGCATTATGCTGGATCCTCTTTCTGCCCCTGTAATGTGAAGAATCTAGGCTGGGTGCTGTGCTTAGTCACCTAGCTACCTGGGAGCTTGTTAAAAATGCAAATCTTCTGGGCTCTGCCAACAAGGTTTTGATGTTGGAAATTTGAGGCAGGTCTAGGAATCTAATTCTAATACTAGAGGTCCTTGACCTAACTGTTAGGAATGAAGGTGTCATAGTCCTGATGATGGCAATGGTAGTGTGCTCCACTCAGGGAGGCCGCTCAGTCCACACCTCAGTCCCAGAGAGGTGCAGAAGAGTCCTAAGGATTCTCTTTGAGCTTCAGCCACTTTTCCTGGCCCTGGGCAGCGTTTGCAGCGACCTGGTCAGGCACGTATTGTTTTCTGTTCTCGCTGCTTCCCCTCCCGCTAGACACAAACTGACAAACTATAGAGATTTGCTCTTTATTCCTGATTTGGAGGAGAAGGAGGCATCGATTTCTTGGTGACAGTGTGTCCACACTTCCTCTCCTTATCCCTATCTTTCACTAGTGAGTTGAATGCACAGCACATGCTCAGTAACTATGGATTGAAGGCTGTCTTCGGTTTCCTGGGCCCATAGTTGTTACCTGGTTTGCCAGGGTTCGGCACTGACAATCCACTAACTGGAATTTTTTCTTGGATCCGTAGGTTTTTGGTGATGAATCAGGAGCTGAGAGAATGAAAAAGAATGGTAAAACCCAGGCCCAGGACATCAAGCAGTGTACATATTTGGAATGACCTCATGCTTTGGGCCCTGAGTATAAATAAAAATGCTTTTGCTAAAACAGCAAAATTTGGGAAACCCTGTCTTCCACCTTCTTGACTCTGAAAAGTCTGGTCAGAGGTGCCACCTGGCTACCTTTCTCCTCATCCTTCTAGGATCTTCCTCTGGACCCCTCAGTTCTGGGCCCTCTATGAAACCCTCAGCCATCAAAAGGACTCAAATCTAAGTCCAGATTTCTGCCTGGGTTGACATCTGGGGTGAACCAACACCTGGACTCACACATCAGCCACACTGGATCAAGCCCAAAGACAACACAGACACACACACCATTTGTGCTGTCCTCTATCATCCTTTTACCATCCACTCATTTCTTCCCAATCCCCTTTGTGCACTTCTGAAATGCTGTACTTGTTTGCGAAGCTTCTTCTAGGGTCACTTTTTGCTCCATATGAGTGGCTTTCCCCTAGGGATATATATCAAAATAAGATTTTAGAGAATATTTCAACACTACAGAATCACACCCTATGAGGGCCGGGGTTGCAAACCCCCATGTACTTTGAAAATGCTCCTCAGGTGCTTCTCATCTGTAGACCTGGTTGAGGACCCTGCTCTGTGAATGCTTCCCGGATGCTCACTTTCATCCCCATGCCGACGATTGCTGTCTGTACCTGTGGATCTCCAACTGCCTGCCACACATCTCTACCTAGCATGGACTAAGTGCTCACTATATGCCAGACACTGTTATAAGGACTTTATGTGGACTAATTATCATATTTAAGCCCCAAAAACAATCCTGAGAGGGAGGTACTATTACTTTCTTCAATTTATAGATGAGGAAACTGAGGCACAGGGAAGTTATGTACTTTGCTGAGGGTTACATAGCTAGTAAGTGGTTAAACCAGGTTCTGAAACCAGATACTTTGACTATAGAGCCTGTATCCTTAGCCACTGGCTATATTACCTCCTTCAAACTCACATATTCACAAACGGGATTTCTGGGTCCTATGGTAGTTCCATTTTTAGTATTTTGAGGACCTTTCATACTGTTTTCCATAACGGCTGCAGCATTTACATGCCCACCAACAGAGTGCAAGTGTTCCAATTTCTCCACATCCTAGCCAACGCTTGTTATAGGATTTGTTTTTGTAATGGACATTGTAACAGGTATGCGGTGATATCTCATTGTGGTTTTGATTTGCATTTCCCTGGTGATTATTGACATTGAACATCTTTTCATATACCTGTTGTCTATATGTATGTCTTCTTTGGAGAAATGTTTATTTACATATCCTATATATTGAATGTTTTTGTCTCTCTAAAATTCATATGTTGAAACCTGTATTAGTCAGGGTTCTCTAGAGTGACAGAACTAATGGAAAATATATATAGTTATAGGTTTAGAAACAAACGGAGGTGCTGGGGTGGCTCCTGAGGAGAATCAACATTATCTTGCCTGGCAACTGCTTCAGGGGAGGCCATCACTGTTGCCTTAGGCAGGGCAGGGTTTATTTCCTGAGACAAAGGCGGAAAGGCTGATGGCAGCATGGGTTTGGAGGGGATGTTGCCACTACTGGGGATGGGGAGGGGGAAGCTGTTTCTTCTGGCAAAAAAGGTTTATCAGAGTTTACAAACTCAGTGTCCTGAGCTTCATCAGGGTCATCCCACATATCCCCATTCCAAGTTGCAGGGTCCCATTCTTTTCTAATCAATGCCCTCACTTTAACAGTAGACACCTGGCAAGGCTGTGCATGCACCTTTGATTGCAGGTGAGCCACTTGCATGATAAGAGCTTGTGTCTATTTTTCCACAATTTCAGCTCTTTCTCTACAGGAGAGAAGACTCTCACTCAGGGCAATCTTAGCAGATTTGAGGTTCAGTATCTGCTTCTGAAGCTGGGAGATAGAATTGCTGAGTTCATCATTTTCTTTCATCACTTTGTCCATGGAAATTAGCAGCAACCAACCAGCTTCATTATGTTCCTTCGTTCTCCACATAATGGTCAAAGGTATTATGTATAGAGTCACTAAACTCCTTGCCTCTCACGAGTAATGAATCAGGCGTGTCAAATGCATTTATTTTGCATAACTCGCTAAACAATTCCCATCAAGGACTATCAGTGTTCTCCATACTATTGGAAGTAGAGTCATTAGCATTTTGGAGTACTAATCATAGTAAGCAGCCAACTGCAGAAACTCCAAAATCAATGAAAGAACTCCATCCTTAATATTCTGTTCCTCTAGAAGGACTCTTGGTACCAAAATCAGTATTAGTCAGGGGTCTCTAGAAGGGACAAAACTAATAGAATATATAATGGAATATGTATATGTGTATATATATGTGTGTGTGTGTGTGTGTGTATATATATATATATGAGTTTATTAAGTATTAACTCCCATGATCACAGGGTCCCACAATAGGCCATCTGCAGGCTAAGGAGCAAGGAGAGCCAGTCCAAGTTCCAAAACTGAAGAACTTGGAGTCTGATGTTCAAGGGCAGGAAGCATGCAGCACAAGAGAAAGATGTAGGCTGGGAGGCTAGGCCAGTCTCTCTTTTCATATTTTTCTTCCTGCTTATATTCTAGCCAGGCGGGCAGCTGATTAGATTGTGCCCACCCAGATTAAGGGAGGGTCTGCCTTTCCTGGCCCACTGACTCAAATGTTAATCTCCTTTGGCAACACACCCTCACAGACACACCCAGGATCAATACTTTGTATCTTTCAATTCAATCAAGTTGACATTCAGTATTAACCGTCATAAACCTTAATCTCCAATGTGATGGTGTTTAGAAATGGGAACTTTGAGAGGAGATTGGATCATAAGGAAACAGCTCTCATGAATGGGATTAGTGCTTTAATAAAAGGGGCCCTGCAGAACTCACTGTCCCTTTCACCATGTGAGATTATAATGAGAAGATTGCCATTTATGAACCAGGAAGTGGGCCCTTACCAGACATCTAATCTGCTGGCGCCTTGATCTTGAACTTCCCAGGCTCCAGGCTACAAAAAATAAAATTTTGTTGTTTAAAAGCCACTCAGTCTAAGGTATTTTGTTATATCAGCCAAAATGAACTAAGACAAAGTCCTCTGTCTATTTTTAGAAATTGAGTTATTTGAGGTTTTTTTGCTGTTAAGTTGTAAGAATTCTTTATACATTATAGCAATTCACCTCTTATCAGATATGTGGTTTACAAATATTAATATTTTCTCCCATCCTGTAGGTTGCCTTTTCCCTCTGATGAGTTTTTTCCTTTGCTGTGCATTTCCTTCACTGGGTGTATTTAAATTTTATGTGTAATCCTACTTCTCTATTTTTGCTTTTGTTGTCTGTGCTTTCTGATGTCATATGCAAGAAGTCATTGCTAAGATCAATGTTATGAAGCTTCCCCCCATGTTTTCTTCTAAGAGTTTTACATTGTCAAGTCTTATGTTTAAGTCCTTAACCCATTTGAAGTGGTTTTCTATATGGTGTAAAATGGGCTCCAATTTTATCTTTTTTGCATATGCATACTCGGTTTTCCCAAAACCATTGAAGAGATTGTCCTTTCCCCATTGTGTATTCTTGGCACTCTTATCAAATTAGAAATAAACTAATAGAAGGAAATTGCCTCAACTTAATAAAGCCCACATATGAAAAGCTCACATCTAACATCATCACACTCAATGGTGAAAAACTGAGAGATTTTTCTCTAAGATTAGGACCAAGACAATGGTGACCACTCTGGCCACTTCTATCCAAGATAATACCGGAAGTCCTAGACAGAGCAATCTGCAAGAGAAAGAAATAAAAGGCGTCCAAGTTAGAAAGGAAGGAATAAAATTGTCTGTTCACAGATGACATTGTCTTACTTATGTCTTAGAAAATTCTAAAGATTCTTTAACAAAACTTGTTAGAATTAATAAGCAAATTCAGTAAGTAGCAGAATACAAAAAAATCAATATACAAAAGTCAATTGCATTTTCATACACTAACAACAAATAATATGAAAATGAAATTAAGAAAATAATTACATTTACAATAGCACCAAAAAGAATAGGAGTATACATGACTAAAGAGATGAAAGACTTGTACACTGGAAACTACAAAACATTGCTGAAATAAACATAAAAAGTCACAATTAAATAGACAGACATTCCATGTTCACATATTGGAAGACTTAATATTGTTAAAATGTCCATACTACCCAAAGGAATATACAGATTCAATCTAATCCCTACGTAAATCCCAATGGCATTTTTTATAGAAATAGAAAAAACAATCCTAAAGTTTATATAGAACCCACAGGACCCTGAATAGTCACAGCAATCTTGAAAAAGAACAAAGCTGGAGACCTCACACTTCCTTTCAAAACATATTACAAAATGGCAGTAATCAAAAGAGGATGATACTGACATAAAGGGACATATAGACCAATGGAAAAGATTAGAACACCCAGAAATAAATCTACACATATACAGTCAATGGATCTTTGACAAGGGTATCAAGAATACACAATGGAAATGGAACTTTCAGTGACCACGTGTTACATGACAAATCAGAATCTAAGCAAACCTCGGCCATAGAGTGAGTTAGTGCTTACTTGACAGTCCCTACCCGTGGGCCCTTACTAATGCATGAGTATAGTACACCAAAGGCTGAGACTAAGATAAGAGAGCTGAGAGAGGACCCCTGAGGCATGGTCTTCCCATAACCAGATGATGACTGAGGGAAGAGTAATAGAACACTAGAATAAGCCCCACCATGGCACTCCTTCATGGAAAGTTCTGCAGCTACACTCCAAGCGATGGGACAGGGCAGCATGAAAAGCAGCAGTGGGACTGGCAAAAAAAGAGAACTCGACAGCTACCCAGAACCTGGCAGCTGAGCTATGAAGCAGATACAGATTTCTCAAGGTTGAGAAAGCTGGTGGCTAGGATATAAAGCATAAAGAAATCTTCAGTCTCATCAATGTTCTCTCATCAAGAGAAAGTTATGTTCCCACCTTCAATATGTTTGAAGCTACATTTTTAATTTTAATTTTAGTTTTTATATTTTTTATAGAGATAGGGTCTCGCTATGCTGCCCAAGCTGTTCTCTAATTCCTGGCCTCAAGCTATCCTCTTGCCTCAGCCTGCCAAAGTGCTGTGATTACAGGTGTGAGCCACTGCATCCAGCCTGGAAGCGAGCATTACATAGACCCTAACTAAAGCTGCAACAAAGCCTAGACTCTGGTAACTACAGATGTATTAACTCAGATCCCCACACTTGAGGCCTAACAGGAGACTGAGTGTGCCCTTTGCTGGGATAAATGTTTTTTTACTTCAGTTTTGACTGTTCTTTCCACAAGGTGGCTGGCATACGATTTAAAAAATTATAAAATATGCAAAGAGGAAAGGAAATGTGACCCATGGACAGGAAATGAATTATCAATAGAAGGAAATGTAGTGATGGTGCAAATGTTGGATTAGAGACAAATACCTTAAAATAAATATTAAAAATATGTTAAAGAAGACAGTGGGAATTATCAGGGAAATGCAAATCAAAACCACAATGCAATATCACCTTACTCCTGCAAGAATGGCCTTAATCAAAGAATCAAAAAATAATAGATGTTGGCATAAATGTGGTGAAAAAGGAACACTTTTACACTGCTGTTGGGAGTGTAAAGTAGTACAGCCACTATGGAAAACAGTATGGAGACTTTATATATATATATATACACACACACACACACACACACATACACAACACACACACATATATATATACACATACATATGCATATATACGTACACATACACCATGGAATACTACTCAACCATAAAAAGAAATGAAACAACGGCATTTGCAGCAGCCTGGATGGAGTTGGAGACCATTATTACAAGTGAAGTAACTCAGGAATGGAAAAACCAAACATCATGTGTTCTCACTTATAAGTAGGGGCTAAGCTATGAGAACACAAAGGCATAAGAATGATATGATGGACTCTGGGGATTCAGGGAGAAGGTTGGTAGGTGCGTGAGGGATAGAAGACTACACATTGGGTGCAGTGTACACTTCTCGGGTGATGGGTGCACCAAAATCTCAGAAATCACCCCTAAAAAACTTATCCATGTAATCAGGCATCATCTGTTTCCCCAAAACGATTGAAATAATAATAATAATACTAAGCCTGAAGCATTAAAAAACACAAATGGTGGCAGAACTGGAGCTTAAATCCAAGTCTTTTAACTCTAGGTCCAGTCTGCTTTATATTACTTTACTTTCCTCCTCCTTATTCATAAATAAATGTAAAAGAGAAAATCCAAACATTTTCCTAGACAAAACAAAACATGTCCTCATCTCTTAAAAAAGACAGTAGGGCTGGGTGCTGTGGGCACGGTGGCTCATTCCTGTAATCTTAGCACTTTGAGAGGCCAAGGTAGGTGGATCATTTGAGGTCAGGAGTTCAAGATCAACCTGGCGAACATGGTGAAACCCCATCTCTACTAAAAATACAAAAATTAGCCAGGCCTGGTGGCATGCACCTATAGTCCCAGCTGCTCAGCAGGCTGAGGCAGGAGAATCCCTTGAACCAGGGAGGCAGAGGTTGCAGTGAGCTGAGATTGCACTACTGCCCTCCAGCCTGGGCACAGAGCAAGACTCCATCTCAAAAAAAAAAAATAAAACAGACAGTGGGAAAGGTGAACAATAAGTGTGATGGAGAATTTTAGCACATAAATGAAAACTATATTTAAAAATGGGAATATTAAAGTGAAAAAAATGTTATATCAAATGTGAAAAGTGTATTTGAAAGACAACAGAAAATTGCGCACAGCAAAGGAAATGGCGCAAAACAAAATCAGCAAGGGGAAAAAGAGCATGGAGCAAAACCTGAAGAAAACAGTCAAAAGTTTCCAAGAGTCCTTTCCTAGTGGAGTCATAGAGTCACACAGGAAACAATTACTTCAGCAATGAATTGTGACAACACTGGTGTGAAGTGTTTTCTACCAGGGAAGCTGGCCTGGGCCTAGATGTCCAGGGTTTTTATTGGGAGATCACTCACATAGGCATCCTCTACCTACCATGGACCCAAATTCCAGAACCCAGAAAGAAAGCAGATACTTATCACAAAGCACTTATTTGCATAAAGTATAGACATAGTGAGCCACTCTTATCAGTTACAGAATGGTGGAACCTTCCTGAACACTAAGTTCCCAGATAGCAGCCAAGGGCCAATCTTGTAAGCAGACCTTTCTAGAGATAGCAGTCTCAAGCCTGCCATGTTAACCATTTCTGCACAACCCCTAATTGCAAATTAAGTATACATTTCTTCATAGGTCAAAGAAAAATGATAAGGAAAATAAAATATTTTGAACTGGATGATAATGTGAAAATTGTGTATTAAAATTTGTGGGATGCAGCTAAAACAACACTTAGAGTGAAATCCATGACTTTAAATGCCTATGTTATAAAATAAAAAAGATGTAAAATTAATAATCTAAGTTTCCACCCCAAGAAAGACTAAGAACGAGTGAAAGAGAGACAGAGGGAAAAACAAGATACAAATATTAGGAATAAAGACAGTATCACTGTAAACCCTAAAAGCATTACAACATAAGAGAATATCATGAAAAACTTTATGCCAATGAATTTAATAACTTAGACAAAAAGGAAAAAATTCATGAAAGCCATGGATTAACAAAACTGACAAAAAGTAAAATCAAAAAAATATGAATATTCCCATATTTATTTTAAAAGTTGAATTTTATTTTAACCTTTATTTTAAGTTCATGTACAAGTTTGTTACATAGGTAAAGTTGTGTCATGGGGGATTGTTGTACAGATTATTTCCTCACCCAGGTATTAAGCATAGTACCCGTTAGTTATTTTTCCTGCTTCTCTCCCTCCTCCTACCCTTCACTCTCCTGGGGTCCCACTGCATGTTGTTCCCCTCTATGTGTCCATATGTTCTCATCGTTTAGCTCTCCCTTATAAGTGAGAACATGCAGTATTTAGTTTTCTGTTTCTGTGTTAGTTTGCTAAGGATAATGGCCTCCAGCTCCATCCATGTCCCTGCAAAGGACATGATCTCATTAAAAAGTTGAATTTCTAATAAAAAAATCTTTCCACAAAAAAATTATCAGTCCACATTGTTTCACTTGTGAAGTCTATCAAACATTTAAGAAACAATAATACTAACCTTATGCATATAGTCAGAAAATAGAGAAAGCACTTCCCAATACATTTTGTGTAATTAGCCTAACACAGTATTATAATGTCATAACAGGATAATAAAAATTACAAGCCAATATTTCTCATGAACAAAGATGCAAAAACCCATAATAATATATTAATAAATTGGTCCCAGTAATATATAAAAGGGACAATATATCATGACCAAAAAAAAGATTTTTCCAGGAATGTAAAGTTCATTTTATATTTGTATAAATTTGTTTTATATTTGATAATGTAATTTATCACATTAGCAGAAAAAAAGAGAAATCTTATCTCATTCAATTCAAAGTAAGTTATTTTACACAATTCAACATTAATTCATGACAAAAACTTTTGGAAAACTAGAATAGAAGGAATTTCCTCAATTTGATAAAAGATATCTTCGAAAGATCTATAACTAATACCATACTTAATGGTGAAACCACAAATGTTTTCTCCTTAAGACAGGGAACAAGCATGTCTGCTCTCACTTTAATTCGATATGAAAGTATTTCAATAAGGCAAGAAAAAGAAATAAAAGGCATGCATATTATAAAGGAAATGCAAAAAAGTTTTTTATTCTCAGCATGATTGTGTGTGTAGAAAACTCCATGGAATCTTTCTTTTTCCTTCGACTTTTATTTTAAGTTCAGGGGTACATGTACAGGTTTGTTATGTAGGTAAATGTGTGCCATGGTGATTTGCTGCACAGATCATCTCATTACCTAGGTATTAAGCCCAGCAACCATTAGCTACTCTTCATGATGCTCTCCCTCTTCCCACAGCCCTCCAATAGGCCTCAGTGTGTGTTGTTTCCCTCCATGTGTCCATGTGTTCTCGTCTTTCAGCTCCCATTTACAAGTGAGAACATGTGGTGTTTGGTTTTCTGTTCCTGCATTACTTTGCTGAAGATAATGGCTTCCAATTCCAGCCATGTCCCTGCAAAGAACATGACCACATTCCTTTTTATAGCTGCATAGTATTCTATGTTGTATATCTATCACATTTTCTCTTATCCAGTCTATCACTGATGAGCATTTAGGTTGATTCCATGTCTTTGCTATTGTGAATGGAATCTCAAAAAACAACGGCTAGACCTAGTAAATGAATTTAGTGAGGTCACAGAGCACAGGGTAAATTTACAAAAATCTATAGTGTTTCTATATACTCACAATGATTAATTGAAAATAAAAATTTAGCAACAATACTATCTGCAGTACGATAAAACAAGCAAATACAGAATTAATCGAATGAGAGATGTGTAAAATCTCTACCCTTAACACTATAAAACACTGCTGGGATAAATTAAGGAAGACCTGAATCAAAGAAAAAATATACCATATTCATGGATTAGAATAATATTGTTAAAATATCTATTTTCCTAAATTTGCTGACAGATTCAATGAAATCCCAATCAATATCCTAACAAGATTTTAAGAAGAAATTGACAATTTAATTTTATAATTTATATAGAAATGCAGAGGATGTAGAATAACCAAAACAATTTTGATAAAGAAGAATAAAGTTGGAGGACTAACATAATAAACTGATTTCAAGATGTACTGTAAACTTACAGGAATAAAGGTAGTGTAGTTTTGGCATAGGGATAAGCAAATAGTTCAATAGAACAGAATAGAGTCATGAAATTAACCCATATATATATGGTCAACTAATTTTGAACCAAATCACTAAGTCAACTCAATAGAAAAGTAAATCTTTTCTAATAAATGGTGCTGGAAAAACTGGAATCTGTGTGGAAAAAAACAAATCCAAAATAAAACCCAAAACGTCAATTCCCTCTTCACTTCATACACAAAAATAATGTAAGATAGGGCATGGCCCTAAATGTAATAGACAGAATCATAAAAATTCAAGACTACTTAGGAGAATATTTTCACGCCTTTTGGAAAGAAAAATATTTCTTAACTGGGACACAAAAGAACTAATTGTAAGCTTCATCATGATATATTGACTTTATCAAAATTTAAAATGTATGTTCATTGAGTAGATGGATTGTTACCAGAGGCTGGGAAGGGTAGTGGGGGGTAAGGAAAATTAATGGGTACAAAAAAATAGTTAGAAAGAATGAATAAGACTTACTATTTGATAACACAATAGGTGGACTACAGTCAATAATAACTTAATTGTGTATTTTAAAATAATTTAAAGAGTGTAATTGGATTATTTGTAACTCAAAAGATAAATGCTGAGGGTATGAAAACCCCATTGCCCACGATGTGCTTATTTAACATTGCATGCCTGTGCAAAAAAAAACTCATGTACCCCATAAATGTATACACCTACTATGTACCCATAAATTCTTTTTAAATTAAAAAAGAAATCTGCTCATTAAAAGATACTATTAAGAAGATAAAGGCAACTAAAGGTATTAGAAATTTTTTTTAAAAAGAAAGTAGATGAACCACTTGTATCCAGAACATATAAAGAACACCCACAGTTTAACAATAAAAAGACAAACAACTCAATAAAAAATGGGCAAAAATAATGATTTTTGACCTAAATATCACTCCTTATATAAAAGTTAAGTCAAATGGATAACAAACCTAAATGTAAATATAAAAGTACAAAACTTTTAGAAAAATACAGAAGAAAATATTTAAGATACAGGGCTGTGCAAAGAATTCTTAGACTTTACACCAAAAGCTCAATCCCCAAAAAGAAAAACTGATAAATTAGATCTCACCAAAATTAAAAAGTTTTGCTCTATAAAAGACCTTTATAAGAGGAAGAAAAGACACGCTATGAACTGAAAGAAAATATCTGCAGACTACATATCCAACAAAAGACTAATAGCTAGAACATACTGAAGAGCTTTCATACAACATGGACGACCCCTGAGGACCCTGGAGGACATTATGTTAAGTGAAATAAGTCAGTTACAAAAAGGGAAATACTGTATGATTCCACTTATGTGTAATATCTAGAATAGTCAGATTCATAGAAACAAAGTAGAATGTTAGTTGTCAGGGTCTGGGGGAAGGAGCAAATGGGGAAGTGTTTAATGTGTATAGAATGTCAGTTTTCCAAGAAGAAAAAATTCTGGAGATTGGTTACATAACAGCATGAATATACTTAACACTACTGAACTTTACACTTAGAAATGGTTAGCATGTTAAATTTTATATTATGTGTTTTTACCACAATTAAAATTATTTATTTAGTATTTATTTATTTATTTATTTTTGAGACAGAGTCTCACTCTGTTGCCCAGGCTGGAGTGCAGTGGCACCATTTCGGCTCATTGCAACCTCTGCCTCCTGGGTTCAAGCAATTCTCCTGTCTTGGTCTCCCAAGTGAGCCAGTTAACTTTGTATTTTGAGTAGGGATGGGATTTCACCATACTGGCCAGGCTGGTCTCGAACTCCTGGCCTCAAGTGATCCATGCCCTCTTTGGCCTCCCAAAGTGCTGGGATTACAGGTGTGAGTCCCCGCTCCTGGCCATTTTTTATTTTAATTTTTTACTGGTTTATTTTCATGATGTTTTCTGACAGAGGACTGATACAATCTTTTTTTAAAAATGTATTATTTGTTTTAAGTTCCAGGGTACATATGCAGGATATGCAGGTTTGTTACATAGGTAAACGTGTGTCTTGGTGGTTTGTTACACCTATCAACCCATCGTGTAGGTATTAAGCCCAGCATGCATTAGCTCTTTTCCCTAATGCTCTCCCACCTTCCCATATACTCCCACAACAGGCCCCAGTGAGTGTTGTTCCTTTCCCTGTGTTTATGTATTCTCATTGTTCAGCTCCCACTTACAAGTGAGAATATGTGGTGTTTGGTTTTCAGTTCCCGCATTAGTTTGCTGAGGATAATGGCTTCCAACTTCATTCATGTTCCTGCAAAGGCCATGATTTCATTACTTTTTATGGCTACATAGTATTCCATGGTATATATGTATCACATTTTCTTTATCCAGTCCATCATTGATGGGCATTTGGGTTGACTGCATGTCTTTGCTATTGTGAATAGTGCTGCAATGAACATACGAGTGCATGTATCTTTATAATAGTATGATTTATATTCCTTTGGGTATATACTCAGTAATGGAATTGCTGGGTCAAATGGTACTTCCAATTCTAAATCTTTGAGGAATCTCCACACTGTCTTCCCCAGGGTTGAACTAGTTTACTTTCCCACCAACAGCAAAAAAGCGTTCCTATTTCTCCACAACCTCGCCAGAATAGAGAACTCAGAAATAAAACCGTGCATGCACAACCATCTGTTCTTTGACAAACCTGAAAAAGCAAGCAATGAGGAAAGGATTCCATATTTAATAGATGGTGCTGGGAAAACTGGTTAGCCATATGCAGAAAATTGAAACTGGACCCCTCCCTTACACCATACACAAAAATTAACTCAAGATGGATTAAAGACTAAAATGTAAAACCCAAAACTGTAAAAACCTTAGAAGAAAATCTAGGCAATACTAATTAGGACATATGCACAGGCAAAGATTTTATGATGAAGATGCCAAAAGCAATTGCAACAAAAGCAAAAATTGACAAATGCGATCTAATTAAACTAAAGAGCTTCCGCACAGCAAAAGAAACTATCATCAGAGTAAATAGACAATCTATAGAATGGGAGAAAATTTTTGCAATCTATCCATCTGACAAAGGTCTAATGTCCGGAATCTACAAGGAAGTTAGGCAAATTTATAAGAAAAAAAAAAACCCCATTAAGAAGTGGAAAAAGAGTATGAACAGACACTTCTCAAAAAAAGACATACATGTGGCCAAGAAACATGAAACAAAGCTCAACATCACTGATCATCAGAGAAATGCAAATCAAACCTACAATGAGATGCCATATCTCGCCAGTCAGAATGGCGATTATTAAAAAGTCATTTTTTATTTTTTTTAAAGAGAGGGTCTCACTCTGTCACCCACGCTGGAGTGAGGTGGTGCAGTCATAGTTCACTGCGCTCTCATTCTCCTGGCCTCAAGTGATCCTCCCAGCTCAGCCTCCCAAAGCACTGGGATTATAGGACTGAGCCATTGCCTTCAGCCGAAAACAATTTGAAAAATAGAATAATAAAGAACTTCCAAACCTCACAGCAAAAAGTCAATTAATACCTCCAATTAGAACAGGAGCAAATTTGACCCCTAATTAGAGTATGGGCAAAAGAAACAGATTTTACCAAAGAGGATGTACAGAAGGCAAATAAACACATGAAAAGACAGTTGACATTATTACCCATTTGGGCAATGGAAATTAAAACTCCAATGAGATATCAATGCATATCTATCAGAATAACTAAAATGGTAACACTAAATGTTGGTGAGTATGCAAAGAAACTGGATCACTCATATATTGCTGGTAGAAATGTAAAATGGTACAGCTACTCTGGAAAACAGTTTGGCAGAAACTGTTTCTTATGAAATTATACAATTACCATATGACTCAGCAATTGTACTCTTGGGCATTTTATCCCAAAGAAATGAGAAACCAATGTTCACACAAAACCCAAATGATCGTAGCACTTTTATTCATAATAGTGAAAAACTGGAAACAATCCAGATGTTCTTCAATGGATGAATGGTTAAACAAACTATGGTATATCCACACCATGGAATGCTGCTCAGCTATAAAAAGGAACAAACTACTGATACATGCAACTACTTGAATGAATCTTCAGGGAATTATGCTGAGGAAAAATAGCCAGTCCCAAAAGGTGACATAGTTTATGATTCCATTTATGTAACTATTGTTGGTTAAAAAATGTGTAACATAAAATTTAACATCTTAATCATTTCTAAATGTACAATTCCATAGTGTTACATATACTAAATTTTTTATTTTTTATTTTTATTTTATTTATTTATTTATTTTTTGAGACAAAGTCTTGCTCTGTCACCCAGGTGGGAGTGCAGTGGTGCAATCTCAGCTCAGTGCAACCTCTGCCTCCCGAGTTCAAGGGATTCTCCTAGCACAGCCTCCTGAGTTGCTGGGACCACAGGCACACGCCACTGTGCCTGACTAATTTTTGTATTTTTTTGTAGAGACAGGGTTTCACCATGCTGCCCAGGCTAGTTTCGAACTCCTGACCTCAAGTGATTCACCCACCTCAGCCTCCCAAAGTGCTGAGATTACAGGTGTGAGCTACCATGTCCTGCCCCTATATTCACATTTTTATACAACCAATCTCCAGAACTTTTTCTTGCAAAACTGACATTCTATATCCATTAAACAACTCATCATTTTTCCCCAGCCCCCAGCCTCTGGCAACCACCATCCTATTTTCTGTTCTATGAATTTTCTATTCTAGATACTTCACATAAATGAAATCACACAGTATTTATATTTTTGTGACTGGCTTATTTCACTCAGCATCATATCCTCAAGTTTCATCCACATTGTCACAAATGACAGCATTTTCTTCCCTTTTAAGGCTGAAAAATACGTCATTGTATGTATATGCCACATTTTTTTATCCACTCATCTACTTTAATAGCCTTTTTTAAATGACAAAATTTTATAAATGGAGAATAGATTAGTGGTTGAAGAGTTTATGAGAAGGATCAGAAGGCAGTAGATACAGTAACAAAAGAGCAACATGAGGGGTCCTCGTGGTGATGGAACTGTCCTGTATTCTGACTGTGGTGATGAATACAGAAACTTACATGTATTATAAAATCGTATAAAACTAAACACACAGACACACACACACACACACACGCGCGAGTATACATAAATGAAGAAAATCTAAATGAGTGGTGGGATGTATCATGGTCAACATCCTGGTTGTGATATTGTACTATACAGTTTTGCAAGACGTTATTGTCAACGTCAACTAAGCAAAGTGTTCACAGATGTCTTTTTAAAAATTTTCTTACAATTACATAAGAATCTACAATTATCTGAATTTTTTTTTTTTTTTTTTTTTTTGAGACGGAGTCTTGCTCAGTTGCCCAGGCTGGAGTACAGTGGCGCGATCTCGGCTCACTGCAAGCTCCGCCTCCCAGGTTCATGCCATTCTCCTGCCTCAGCCTCCCCAGTAGCTGGGACTACAGGTGCCGGCCTCCATGCCTGGCTAATTTTTTGTATTTTTTAGTAGAGATGGGGTTTCACCGTATTAAGCAGGATGGTCTCGATTTCCTGACCTCGTGATTCACCTTCCTCGGCCTCCCAAAGTGCTTGGATTACAGGCATGAGCCACCGTGTCTGGCCTATCTGAAATATTTTTTTAAGTTTATAGGCAATAGGCTTGGACAGGCACTTCACCAAAGAAGATATTTAAATTGGCTATAAAAATGAGAAAAGATGCCCAATATTTAATTTTATAAATGGGCTATAAAACAAGAAAACACGCCCAATATTTCATTTTAGCCACTCTTTTAGAGTGGCTAAAATTAAATGTCCTGATATCACTGATAAAGAGGACACTGTTGGTTAGAGAATGAAATTACAGATAATAGTCCCTTCTTTTTTCTCTTTATTTTCTTTTTTATTTTTTCTAAACCATTTCACATTTCTGAAGTAGTCCCCTTTTATTCATAGTTTCAGTTACCCATGGTCAACCTTGGTCTGAAAATATTAAATGGAAAATTTCAGAAATAAACAATTTGTAAGTTTTAAATTGCACACCATTCTGAGTAACATGGTGAAATCTCCTGCCACCCTGCCCAGGATGTGACTCATCCCTTTGTCCAGCATGTCCATGCTGTAGATGCTTCCTGCCTGTTAGTCACTCAGTAGCCCTCAGGGTTATCAGACTGTTGCGTATCTCAGCGCTTGTGTTCAAGTCATCCTTGCATTACTAAATAATGGCCCCAGAGCGCAAGAGTAGAGATGCTGGCAATTTGGATATGACATAGAGAAGCCGTAAAATTCTTCCTTTAAGTGAAAAGATGAAAGTTCTTAAGTTAATAAGGAAATAAATAAGGTTGCTAAGATCTATGATAAAAATGAATATTCTGTCTGTAAATTGTGAAGAAGGAAAAAGAAATTCATGTGTAGTATATAGGGCCTGGTACTATCCTTGGTTTCAGCTATCTCCTGGGGCTCTTAAAACATGTGTGCCCCCTTAGATACTGTACTGTACTGTAATCATTTTAGAGAACTATTTGATAGTCTGTTATAAACATACATTCTTAAAAAAAAATTATTTTTAAGGGATAGTGTCTCACTCTGTCACCCAGGCTGGAGTACAATGACTCGATCATATCTCTCTGCTGTGTTCAACTCCTGTCCTCAAGTAATCCTCCCGTCTTGGCCTCCCAAAATGCTGGCATTAGAATCTACAATTATCTGAATTTTTTTTGTTTTTTTTGAGACGGAGTCTTGCTCTGTCGCCCAGGCTGGAGTGCAGTGGCGCGATCTCGGCTCACTGCAAGCTCCACCTCCCAGGTTCATGCCATTCTCCTGCCTCAGCCTCCCGAGTAGCTGGGACTACAGGCATTACAGGCATAAACCACCACAACCAGCCTCCAACATACATTCTTATAAACAGCTGAGTCATGGCTCAGCTATTTCCCTCCTAGATATTCATGCAAGAAAAATAAAAAATATTTTCATGAAAGACTTGCACACAAATGTACATAGCAGCTTTTTTCATAATTACCAAAAACTTAACAACCCAGATGTTCGTTAATAAGAGAATAAATGAACAACTTTGTATTTTTAAAAAGGCTTTGTACTTTTCCAAATGGTCTCCCTGGGAAGGTACATGCTTATTCTAACAATAAGATCCCGTGGTTCAGAAAAATTTTGGAGCTGATTTTGGAAGCTGTAGCATATTTCCTTGATGTACATGTTCAAAGGTATCAAATTTCTGTCTTTTAATAACAGGTTTAAATTTTGGAAACAGGCCAAAATTATTCAACGAGGACCAGGCTCAGTGGCTCACACCTGTAATCCCAGTAATTTAGGAGGCCAAGGTAGGAGGATCACCTGAGGTCAGGAGTTTGAGACTAGCTTAAGCAACATAGCAAGACCTTGTCTCTAAAAAAATATTTAAAAGTTACTCAGATGTAGTGGAGAGCACCTGCAGTCCCAGCTATTCAAGATGCTGAAATGGGAGGATATCTTGAGCCCAGGAGTTGGAAGCTGCAGTGACCTATGATTGTGAAACTATACTCCAGCCTCGGTGAAGAGCAAGACTTTGTCTCAAAAAAAAAAAAAAAAAAAAAAATTATTCAACGAGAAATTGGGTGTATCTATTGGTTAAAGAAAGAGGTGTGGTTCTCAATCTTTGTCACATTAGTACGACCTGAGAAACCTGAAAAATTAGAATGCCCAGGTGTTCCAACTTAATTGGTTTAGGGTGGGGCCAGTTGTTGGTATTTTGTTAAAGCTCCCCAAATGATTCCAATAAAACCAAGGCCTAATCTTTTTAGTTGCTCACTTCTTGTTGATGTTTTTTAACCCACACAGCTGAAAGCCATACTACACTACCACATACTGTAACTTAGCCTTCACTAGCTTCCTTATAGCTAACACCTCTGATGTATATATTACCATGGTAATAAATGCCTAAGTTGTTTTTCAGGATCTTGGGGGCAGCCCTTGTCCAGTTTGAGTGCAGTTGAGATCACTGACCCTTCAACTGGGCCTGTGCAAATGCCGAAGAGGTGACCTTCTGGCGTCAGAGGACCATAAACTCCTCTCTCAGATCATGCTAATGCCATTATTTCCTGAATATGTTTTCTAAGAAAAGCCATGAACCCTGACTATGCTTGTGCAAATCATCTATTATGTTATTTTTCCCCACTGCCAATCACCTTTCCCCATGCCTTAGATCACCCCACTTCTTTACCCCATAAATATCCCTGAGCCCTAACTTTCAAGCAATAGATTTGAGAGCTGTTCTCTCATCTCCTCACTGGGCTGCCCTGTGAAAAAATCTTTCTCTACTGCAAAACTCATCACCTCAGTGATTGGCTTCTTGCACCACAGGCAGAACAAGCCTGGTTCAGTATTGCTAATATGCAGCCAAGGTTGAAAACCATGGCTGGGAGCTGAGGTTAATTTTCTTCTATGGTTTATAAACTGACTTCTAAAGGCAGCTCCTAAAAAGGGTCTCCTCACATTCTCTGAGACTACAGCATTGTAGGAACAAATGTACAGTCTCCCGAGATGGCTGTTTTGGAGAACAATTCCCATTTGGATGTATAAATTCTAGTGTGTTTTCAAACAAACATTTGCCTCTTTATCTTACAGATATGCTAGAGGGACAATAAATGTAAAAGATCTAGTTGACTCTCCTACTTCCCTTCAAATTAATTCAGATGATTAAATATATAATTTTCAAAAATACATTTTTATCTTTCTAAGGCAAACTTAGTAAAATTATTCTTTATTATTTCAGTTTGTGGTGATGAAAAATATACAAAAGATATATGTATATTAAATAGCTATAAAGGATATACATATTAAAGATACAGTTTGGTAATAAAAAATAGAAGACAGTTATAGATATACAGATTAAAAGGTACAGTTATGAAGAACATGTATATAAGATATAGTTATAAGGAAAAAGTACCTGTATATGTGTAAAAGAGAAAGTTGTAAAGAATAACTATTAATAATAACATAATTTAGTCATGAAGTCTTTGCCCATGCCTATGTCCTAAATAGTATTGCCTCGGTTTTCTTCTAGGGTTTTCATGGTTTTAGGTCTTACGTTTAAGTCTTTAATCCATCTTGAGTTAATTTTTGCATATGGTGTAAGGAAGGGGTGCAGTTTCAGTTTTCTGCATATGGCTAGCCACTTTTCCCAACACCATTTATTAAATATGGAATTCTTTCCCCATTGCTTGTTTCTGTCAGGTTTGTCAAAGATCAAATGTTTGTAGATGTGTGGTGTTATTTCTGAGGCCTCTGTTCTGTTCTCTTGGTCTATATATCTGTTTTGGTACCAGTACCATGCTGTTTCGGTTACTGTAGCCTTGTAGTATAGTTTGAAGTCAGATAGCCTGATGCCTCCAGTTTTGTTCTTTTTGCTTAGGATTGTCCTGGCAATGCAGGCTCTGTTTTGGTTCCATATGAAATTTAAAGTCGTTTTCTCTAGTTCTGTGAAGAAAGTCAATAGTAGCTTGATCGGGATAGCACTGAATCTATGAATTACTATGGGCAGTATGGCCATTTTCACGATATTGATTCTTCCTATCCTTAAGCATGGAATGTTTTTCCATTTGTTTGTGTCCTCTCTTATTTCCCTGAGCAGTGGTAAAAGCCAAAATTGACAAACGGGTTCTAATTAAACTACAGAGCTTCTGCACAGCAAAAGAAACTATCATTAGAGTGAACAGGCAACCTACAGAATGGGAGAAAATTTTTGCAATCTATCCATCTGACAAAGGGCTAATTCCAGAATCTACAAGAACTTAAACAAATTTACAAGAAAAAAACAACCCCATTAAAAAGTGGGTGAAGGATATAAATAGACACTACTCAAAAGAAGACATTTATGCCGCCAACAAACATATGAAAGACAGCTCATCATTACTGGTCATTAGAGAAATGCAAATCAAAACCACAATGAGATACCATCTCTTGCCATTTAGAATGGCGATCATTAAAAAGTCAGGAAACAACAGATGCTGGAGAGAATGTAGAGAAATAGGAACACTTTTATACTGTTGGTGGGGGTGTAAATTATTTCAACCGTTGTGGAAGACAGTGTGGTGATTCCTCAAGGATCTAGAACCAAAAATACCATTTGACCCAGCAATCCCAATACTGGGTATATACCCAAAGGATTATAAATCATTCTACTATAAAGACACATGCACACATATGTTTATTGCAGCACTGTTCACAATAGCAAAGATTTGGAACCAACCCAAATGTCCATCAACAATAGACTGGATAAAGAAAATGTGGAACATATATACCATGGAATACTATGCAGCCATAAAAAAGGATGAGTTCATGGCCTTTGCATGGACATGGATGAACCTGGAAACCATCATTCTCAGCAAACTAAGACAAGAACAGAAAACCAAATACCACATTTTCTCACTCATAAGTGGGAGCTGACAAATCAGAATACATGGACACAGTGAGAGAAACATCACACACCAGGGCCTGTCGGGGGTTACGGGGCAAGGGGACGGATAGCATTAAGAGAAATACCTAATGTAGCTGACAGGTTGATGGCTGCAGCAAACCACCATGGTACGTGTATACCTATGTAAGAAACCTGCACATTCTGCACATGTATCCTTGACCTTAAAGTATAATAAAAAAAATTTAAATAAATAAAAATAAAAATCACATTATTAATCATAAAATAATAATAATAATACAATTATCTGTTTCGTCTCTTTAGAAAATTCCATACTGACAAATTGCAGTCAGATCTGAAGCACTTTCATAGTGCATCAGTGCAATTTCTTTCATGATAATAAGTTGGAAGCTTGGAAATTGGTGAGCTACTTGAAATGCCCTTGGGTCAGGCCAAAATATGCATGCTGGCTGATCCCCCTGAAGCTAGGTCAAAAAAGGGCCTGGGGAAATGAAGCAGTTTTTGATGACCTACTTCAGGCAGCCGGTATGCAGAGCCAAACAACAGGCTGGATTTGAGAGATCAATTTTCAACAGCTGCTGCAGGAATGCAGTGCTGATCTGCACAGGCCAAGTCAGCTGCCACATCTACCTCACCTGTGCTCAGCACCATGCATGGTGTTTGGTGTGGAGAAAGATGAGTCACACATGTTCCTGCCCTCCAAGCTGCTCCCAGTCCTCTGGGAAGGGACTTGAAAAGCAGGGAGAAAACCTTTCTTTTTGAGGCTTTCCTACTAGACACCTGACTATTTTGGTCTCCAGCCATGTCCATGGTAGACAGAGGCAGTAATGATGACAGTTATCAGGAGGAAGAGGAGGAGGAGGACCACATGATAGTCACAAGGTTATTTATCATTGATTGAGTGTGTGGTGTGGGTCGGGCCCTGTAAAGTACTGAGGACTAAGCTCTGGTTTTTTTTTTAATCTTGCCCAAATTTCTATCTAAGGGGTCTGGGCAGTCATGCCCCACAAACCATAAATTCTCATCAGATGGATTTTATTTAACCATATGTATTGTGACTTACTTTCCAATCTGACTCTGGCATAACATTATACGACAAAGAAGAAAGTCAAAATATTTTACCCCAAAACATGTTTCTTTGCCATGTTTTGAAGTGGTCCTGCAAAGCTGTCCTCTGTCAGGGAAAATGTGCATCTGTAAAGAATCTCTATTAACACAGCTAGATCTTTTTCTTCCAGGCTCTCCCAATCCCGAAGAGATTAAGTAAGAGTCTAGCACCTTTCAAAGGTCTGAAGAGGAAATATTTGTCATCTATTATCTCTAAGGGCAGCCACTACAAGACTTCAAAAGAGCCTTGGTCTCCACAATCTTCTATCTTAACCTGATCATTTCTTTTCTATTGATCCCAGGTCTTCAGACAAACTCAACCAATTGTCAATCAGAAAATGTTTAAATTTACCTATAGCTTGGAAGTCCCCACTTTGAGCTGTCCTGCCTTTCTGGACCAAACCAATGTATTTCTTAAATGTAGTTGATATCTCATGGCTCCCTAAAATGTATAAATCCAAGCTGCACCCCGACCACCTTGGGCACATGTTCTCAGGACCTCCTGAGGGCTGGGTAATGGTCACTCATATTTGGCTCAGAATAAATCTCTTTAATTATTTCACAGAGTTTGACTCTTTTCTTGACAAAGGCATTACTACCTTTATTGTTTCCATGGGTTAGTTATTAGTACCACCATTTTACAAAAGAAGAAACAGAAGCTCAAGTTAAGTAACTTGGCTACATTTATACACGGATCCAACCTGAGTTCACATGGGAGAATCTAGGGCTAACTCCAAGTCTCAGTTTTCACATCTGTATTAGTCCATTGTCAAGCTGTTGTTAAAGACATACCCAAGACTGGGTTATTTATAAAGAAAAAGAGGTTTAATGGACTCACAGTTCCACATGGCTGGGAAGGCCTCACAATCATGGTGGAAGGCGAAAGGCATGTCTTACATGGTGGACAAGAGAACGAGAACCAAGCGAAAGCGATTTCTTCTTAAAAAACCACCAGATCTCATGAGACTTATTTACTACCAGGAGAACAGTATGGAGGAAATCATCCACATGATTCAATTATCTCCCACTGGGTCCCTCACACAACATGTGGGAATTCTGGGAGCTACAATTCAAGGTGAGATTTGGGTAGGGACACGGTCAAATCATATCAACATCTATAAAACAAAAATCACATCTGCCCACCACTGCAAAATTGGTATGAGACTTCAAGATATCCTTAACTTTGTTATATTATTGAATGAGAGTGTCTCAGTGGGGGCTCTCTTCTCCCAGGAAACCCCTAATCAGAGGGTAATTGCTCTTTAATAGCTGAAGTTGCTCAATGTTTTTGTAATTGCACAAGAGGTTAAAAAAAGAAAACCCAGAACCTTCTTAATGTTTGACCAAGTTGCAATCACCAAATCAAGTTCTGTGCAGCCATCACCCCATCAACTGAGCCTGAACACTTCTTAATGATAGATACATTCTAAAGGCTTTACCATAGTAGGAAAATTAATCTTTTTTGTACTATACCCCTATCAGGCCAGGGAAATTAATCTTAATGTAGGCATAAAAATTCCCCAACTCTCTATTTCTTTGGCTATTTATTTTCCTTAGTATAAATTGCAAATCACATCATTTTCTTCTTCATCCTGTGAAGAGAAATTATAGCCCAATTCTGGGCTAGTGCAACCCACTAAGTATGGAAGTAGCCACAGTGTGTATGCACCAGACATGCTCATGTGAGCAAAGCTCCCCACCTGGGCCAGGAGAAGGAAACAGATGAGACCCATGACTGCTGCAAAGATGCTTGGCAGGCAGGGCTTTCTGACAGCAGTTTGGGATTAAAGGCTGCAGTGAGCCATGCGTCCTTGCCAAACACTTGCTCTTTTCCCTCAGCTAAAACAGCAGATTTACTAAGATAACCATATACTTTTGGGAATGAAAGATGGCTCTGTTAGTCATGTAAGAACAATAGCTGCAAACTAGACTGTCGCAGTGACATAATTTATCTGTGTCCCCACCCAAATCTCAACTTGAATTGTATCTCCCAGAATTCCCACATGCTGTGGGAGGGACTCAGGGGGAGGTAATTGAATCATGGGGGCCGGTCTTTCCTGTGCTCGTCTCATGATAGTGAATAAGTCTAACGAGATCTGATGGGTTTATCAGGGGTTTCTGCTTTTGCCTCTCTCTCATTTTCTCTTGCCACTGCCATGTAAGAAGTGTCTTTCACCTCCTGCCATGATTCTGAGGCCTCCCCAGCCATGTAGAACTGTAAGTCCAATTAAACCTCTTTTTCTTCCCAGTCTCAGGTATGTCTTCACCAGCAGAGTGAAAGCAGACTAACATACCCAGATAAACTGGACATGTGGTCTCCTTAGGTTTAGGAAAATACCACTGATACAAGGTGCAATGGGCTGAAATTTTGCATCCACTCAAAATTCATATGTTGAAACCCTAATCCCAATATGATCGTATCTGAAAGAAGAGTTTTTGGGAAGTAATTAATTCATGAAGTTAGGGCCCTCACTAATGGAATTAGTGCCGTTTTTAAAAGAGAGCAGAGAGTGAACTAACTCTCTATTGGCCATATGAGGGTATAGTGAGAAGACAGCCATATGGAAACCAGGAATTGGGCCCTCACCAGACATTGTATCTGCCAGCACCTTGATCTTGAACATCCCATCTTGCAGAACCCTGAGAGATTTATGTTGTTTAAACCACCTACTTCATGGTCTTTTGTTTTAGCTGACTAAGACACAAGAGAAGGCTGCAAGAAAATGTTGAGATGGCAGATCTGGCAGAACCAGGAACAAATATGCTAGCTTCTGTTTATATGAAGACAAATGCTTGCAAAAAACAAAATGGAAGAATTCAACTAACAGTTTAAAATACTTATCTAAATGCCTCCACCCTCAACCCTCTGCAAGGCATGCTGTAAAGACTCATAATAATGTTTATAGAGTACTGAGATGTACCTGATCAGAGAGTGTACTCATTAACATTAGCCAAAAATATTATGAGCAGGAGGGGTGAGAAGAACAGTATCAGTAGTAGCATTAGTCATGGCAGGAGTAATAGCAGTAGTCATAGTGGCATCGTGCTGTGGGAGAGGGGTGTAAGCAGAAGGCCTCACCAAGAGACCAGAGCTGGTCAACATGAGCAACCCAGTCACCTGGGGGAGGAGCAGGAATGTGAGGGCAGGAGCAGGCTGCAACAGAGTGGAGGTGGGATGCAGTGGGATCCTTTACAGTTTGGGTTTGCAAATTTAGCCTTCAAGAGGCAACATAAATGGGCATCCAACAGATCTGGAATTAAAGACTGACTTGTCACCAACGAGCAGTGAGAACTTGGCCTTGTCATCTGAATTCCCTGACCCCTGGGCTCCTCATCCATGAAATGTGAAGGATAATGGGCACTTCCTACGATTGCAGAGAGGATTAAATGACTGCATGTGGCCAAGCCTGGCACAAAGGAGTTGTTCAGCAAAGTACTGTCCCATCCCTGGAACTTCTTATATCATGAGGGAAAAACTGTGGGAGGCACAATTGAGAAAAAACTCATGTACTGTGCACTGTTTTTTGAAACCATGATTTTTTTTATAACTACACTGAGCACACAGCTTAGAAAGCCACTTTTAAAGAAAACAAAATCGAAAGTACATTAAACCATACACATCATACATTAATTTCTACTTTAGTCTTAATCAAAGGCTTTGCTAGGGTTTGCCTTTGTAAATCCAACACTTCCTCCTCGCTTGGAGGCCAACCCCTGCCCACAGCATCCTCTCAGCTCTGCATGTTCCCCATGTGTTGAGGCCTGCATCAGACCTCAGGGTACAAGGCATGGCAGGTGCTCATGGACACACAGGATAGTGTGGGGGCTGGAAATGGGTGGGGAGAGCTAGAATCTGCCAAAATCTCCATTTCTTTTCTTTTGCCTTCTAGATTGGAAGTAGTCTACTGTGACCCTCTAACTGTGAGGTCATATGTTGACTCTCCAGAGATTGTTCTAGGAGTCACTTTTCCAATCTCTTATCTTTCTTAGAGGTGGGAGAAGAGATTTTCTGGTTCTCAAAGCAGTGTTCACTCTAAAATTCTTCCTCACCAAATTCTCTTCACTCCACCCTCTAGACCCTTTGTATCCTTCTTGTAGTTAAGAGGTCTTCAAGGTCATGCTACAGATTTTCAAATATTTCTTGTGAAAATATGCATCTTGATAGCCTACTGAAAGTTGATAATGTTATTTGATAAACATTTATTATAGCACCTCAATCAAAATTTCAAAATTAGTATATTGTTGCAGAGGAAATTCTACATTGAGAGATAACTTGTACTTTCAAATATCCTCAGAAAGGGAATACATTAAGTCCAGGAAGAGGAAAGAAAAGGAGAAAAAAACTGAAGATTCATTACCATCCACTGTGTCCTGGGCACTGTGCTTGGTGTTACTAAGCATGTAGTGGGAATCCTGCCTGCATGGAGCTCAGGTTTGGGTATGCTGCTGAGGGAAAACAGGTGATAGATACTCTACTACATAGGGGCTCTGTTTCTAATTAAAGCATAGGCATTGTCTTAGTCTGTTTTTGGTTGCCATACCAAAATACCTGAGGCTGAGTCATTTATAAAGAAAAGAGGTTTTACATAAGCATAAAATGGAATGAGAAAAGAAAAAAAAAAAAAAAGAGGTCTATGTGACTCATGATTCTGGAGGCTGGGCAGTCCAAGAAGCATGGCACCAGCATCTTCTCTGCTTCTGGTGAGGGCTTCCTTCTGCTTTACAATGTGGCAGAAAAGCAGAAGAGGAAGTGGGTATATCAGAAAAAGGGATGAAACACAAGGAGAAGCCTCACTTTGTAACAACTCACTCTCATAGTAATTAATCCAATACTGCAAGAGTGAGAACTTTATTAATCCATTTACGACAGCAAAGCCCCCATGACCCAAACACTTCTTAAAGGCCCAACCACCCTTCAATACCATTCTCTGAAAAAAAATTTTTTTGAGACAGGGTCTCTCTCTGTCACCCAGGCTGGAATACAGTGGTATAATCATGGTTCAGTGAAGCTTTGACCTCCTGGACTCCAGTGATCCTCCCACCTCAGCCTCTTGAGTAGCTAGGAACACAGGCACATGATATCACACCCAGGCTAATTTACTTTTTGTTTTGTAGAGATGGGGTCTCGCTATGTTGCCCAGGCTGGTCTCAAACTCCTAGGCTCAAGTGATCCTCGTGCATCAGCCTCCCAAAGTGTTGGGACTATAGATGTGAGCCACCATGCCCAGTCTGTTTTATTTTTCTATACGTTTTAGAGATATGGTCTTGCTCTGTTGCCTGGCTGGAGTGCAATGGCACAATCATAGTTCACTGTAACCTTGAACCCTTGGCCTCAAGCAATTCTTTCACTTTGGTCTCACAAAGTGCTGAGATTACAGGTATGAGCCAGGGTGCCTGGCCTGTCAGTATTATTACATTGGCAATTAAATTTCAATATGAGTTTTAGCAGAGACAAATTGAGCCATGGTATTGCCCCTGGCCCTCCAAAACTCATGTTCTCCCAATGCAAAATATATTCATCTCATCCCAAGAGTCTCAAAGTCTTAACTTGTTTCAGAACCAACTCAAAAGTTCAAAGTTCACAGTCTCATTTGTGACTCAAGGCAAACTCTTTCTAGTTGTGAGCCTGCAAAATTAAAAACAAGCTATCTACTTCCAAGATACAAATAATGGTGGGAGAGACATAGGGTACACATTTTCATTTCAAAAGGGAGAGATACAAAAAAAAATTAAAAAGGTATGATCTGCCCAAAGTCTAAAACCCAGCAAGGCAGATAATAAATCTTAAAGCTCCAGGATAATCTACTTCACGAGCCATCTCGTGGATAAACTGGGGCAGGGGGTGGGCTCCCAAGACCCCAGGCAGCACTGCCCCCATGGTTTTGCTGGGTACAGCTCACTTGGCTGTTCTCCCAGATGGGAGTCCAGTGCCTGTAGCTCTCTCAGATGAGTGTTTCAGGCTGCCGGTGGCTCTATCCTTCTGGAGTTCTAGCAGTAGCCCCACTCTTATAGCTCCATTAGGCATTGCTCTGGTAGGCACTCTCTGTGGTGGCTTCACCCCTGTGGCAGGGTTTTCCCTGGGCCTGCAAGCTGTTTGATACATCTTTTGAAATCTAAATGAAAGTTGCCATGACCCCAAAGCCCATGCACTCTCTGTACCTTTAGAGTCAGCACCACGTGGACCACTGCCAAGGCATATGTCTTGTGCCTTCTGGAGCAGTGTCTTGAGCCACCTCTAGACCTGCTTGAGCCATGGTGTGTTGCTGCCAAGGTTTACAGTTTATACCTTTTTGACGAACAGGTTGAGTTGCACGTGGGGCCATTTGAGCAACAGATGGGGTGACCGAGTGCTGGACTGCAATTTGGGGAGCAGATATACAAGGAGCAGACACTTGAGCCAGTGTAGGACAGCAAGCAGGGAGCTCTTTCTGCCTTCCAGACCCTCACGTTCTCAGCCTATGATGAGACGGCCACCTCAAAGATCCGAAATGCCTTCGGGGCCATTCCATCATTGTCCTAGGATTAGCACCTGGCTTCCTTTTAGCCATGCTAGTTTCTTAAAAATTGTCTCTGGGTTATACCTTCTCCCGAAAACGCTCTTACATTCTCCACCACTTGGCCAGGTTGCAAATTTTCTAAATCTTTTTGTTCTGCTTCCCTTTTCTCTAGCAGCTAACTGTAAGCAGTTAAAAGTAAACATGCAGCGGCCTGAGTGCTTTGCTGCTTAGAAATTTCTTCCACAAGATACGCTATTCTGTCACTCATGAGTTTCGCCTTTCACAAAGTCCTAGGACATGGACATGATGCAGCCATGTTCTTTGCTACTGTGTAACAGAGATGACTTTACTCCAGTTCCCAGTAAGCTAGCCTTCATTTCTATCTGAGACATCATCAAAATGGTCTTTACTGTCTGCATTTCCATCGGCATTCTGGTTATGACCACTTACCAATCTTTAAGAAGTTCCAGACTTTCTTTGTCAGTCTTCTCATCTTCTGAGTTCTTACTAGAAGTGCCCTTAATGCTGTTTATGGCAATATAGGCTTTTTCTTTTCTTTTCTTTTCTTTTTTTTTTTTTTGAGATGGAGTCTCCCTCTGTCACCCAGGCTGGAGTACAATGGTGCAATCTCGGCTCACTGCCACCTCCCCGCACCCCCAGGTTCAAGCGATTCTCCAACCTCATCCTCCTGAGAAGCTGGGATTACAGGCTTGCGCCACCACACCCCGCTAATTTTTGTATTTTTAGTAGAGATGGGGATTCACCATGTTGGCCAGGTTGGTCTTGAACTCCTGACCTCAAGTGTCAGGAGTTCAGCCCGCCTCAGCCTCCCAAAGTGTAGGGATTACAGGCGTGAGCCACCGTGCCTGGCCAATATGGGCTTTTTCTAGCCTTCCTCTCCAAATTATTCCAGCCTCTACCCATCACCTCCGAAACTGCTTATACATTTTCACATTTTCAAATAGGTTTATAGCAATGTCATAGCAATGGTCCCAATTTTCTTAGTCCCTTTTGCATTGCTATAACACAATACCACAAACTGGGTAATTCATAAAGAAGTTAAATTTATTTCCTACAGTTCTTGAGGCTATAGAGTCCATGGTCAAGGGACTGCATCTGATGATGGCCTTATTGCTGCATCAAAACGTGGCAGAAGGCAGCACGTGGTGAAAGGGTAAGAGCATGCCAGCTCAGGTCTCTCTTCTTCTTATAAAGCCACCAGTCCCATCATGGGGGGGACACCCTAATAACTTTAATTCTAATTACCTCCCAAAGGCTCCACCTCCTATCAACATATCAATTTGGGGGTTAAATTGCCAACACATGAAATTCAGGGGACACATTCACACCACAGCAGACATAAATAGACAAAGATTGATGGATTACCAGAGTGGCACGAGAGAAGCAAAACTGCATCAGAGGATAAAAGAAATTTTGAGAGAAAAATTATTAAACATGAACAAGATTGGTCAGACACAATGAGATGGACTTGGCAACAATGCCTGAGGACACTGAAGGGACACTGAGGCACAGGGGGGCAGGAAACAATCCTAGGTCTTCTTGGCCTCATCATGGCAGCAGGCTATGGATGCCCTAAGACTCAAGCAGAGCTAAATAAGTACAAACAAACATACCCAAAACTCTTTTACCTGCTGCATTTCAGGATTTCGTCAGAGTTCACCCTCTCTACTACCCGCTCTTCCTCTCCCTGTCACCATAACAACCAGGTCCTATAACAAGTGGCAGAGCCATTATCAGGAAAAATAGAAAAAGCAAGCCTGCCTAATGACTCTCCCATTCAATTTAGCCTCAGATTTCCTGTTCTCACTCTCCCCATGAGCTTTCAGTATCTTGAGATGGATGACACCTGCCTGGGAATCACTGGAAGGTTTCCAGCTGGATCTGGGCTTTGTTCTACATGTGAGGACAAGATCAGGAGTGTTTCTTGGACTCCTTTCAAGTATAAACTTGGCTAAAAATGGTGAAAATTTTTAAGACAAAAGGAAAGGCACATGTTCTTTTTTAGTCCATAAGGAAATACAGAAGGACAGTGGGTTGTATCCTGGGTGGCACAGTGAGAAGAAAACAGTTTTCTAAGCGCATTGGCCTCCACACCCTTACTGCTTAGCTGGGGACCCCCTCCCCACTCCCCATCTGGTTGGAGACCCTTTTCAAGAGGACTGCCATCTCTAGAAGGATCACGAGGCCTGGAGTTCAAGAACAACCTGGGCAACATAATGAAACCCTGTCTGTTTCACAAAAAAAAAGAAAAGGAAAGAAGAAAAGGAAACAGTACTGCCATCCCTGGTCTGCTTCGCATGCCAATTATCCCCATACCGAGTGTGAGTCATTGTGAACCGGCTGGACCTAAAACCTTATTTTAGACCCTGAAAAGGCAAGATTTAGAGATGTCCCCTCTCTAAATTTCAGTCAGGGAAAAGATTAACTTGGAAGGAATTTAAAATGTAGCCTGAAATTAAGTCTCTTTTATTTTAATAACTTAGAAAATCTTTCTAGGGGTATGATTTGTAAGCAACTTGTATTACCCAACATTCTGTTCATACTCACTCTGTTGCCTGGTTTCCCTATTGCCAGTAAAAATCTGGTGATAGGCTATTAGTGTATATGTGAATTATCTTACTCTTTAAATGATTAATCATTAATGCAACTTGAAGGGAAAACAATAGAGCTACTTAATCTATTAAATGTAAAAATGGTAATTTCATTCTCCTGTCAAAATCGTCTGTTGTCTCTTTGCATTTATGAAGTTCAAAAGCCCTTCCTGATTTCTTCTTTCTTGTCTCTCTACCTGCATCATCAACCACTACACCTGCCCCCCGGAGCCTCTGAGCTTCAGGCTGACTCCCAGCCTGTGCCTCTGTCAGCACTGGCTCTGCTGGATCCCCTAGCCTGCCTTCCTTCATGGGGTGAGCCCAGTATTTGTCCTTTAGGACCCTGCTATGTATCTGCTCCCTTTCCCTGACTATCTATCCCCACTTTGGGTCACCACTCTATCTTGTTCTTACCTTCACCATACCTTTTTAAACTGATGCTTGTTCATATTCCTGTGTCCCATAATGAGGATGCAAGTTGTTTGGGGCAACATCTGAGTCTTAATTATTTTTTCTTTCCTGTGCTTAATACAGTACAGCTGACTCTTGAACAACACAGGTTTGAACTGTGTGGGTTCACTTACACATAAATTTTTTTCAACCAAATGTGGACCAAAAATACAGCATTCTTGGGATGTGAAACCCAAAAATACAAAGGGCCTACTTTTCCTACACTCGGTTCTGCAGGGCTGACTGCTGGACTTGAGTATGCACGGATTTTGATATACGCAGGGTCCTGATACCGGTGCCCTGTGTATATTGAGGCACAACTGTCTACACAACAGCTAGTAAGGAAGTATGCAATAAATGTAAACTGAAGGAATGATGAACAGACAACCCTTGCAGGTCTTTTGATGGGCTACAGAGAACGGAACCAGGAGAATAGATCTTTTAAATTGTTCTCAATTTTCAGATTCACATAATCTCTTTTCCTTATGCTTCTACTAAAGCTAGTGTATATCCAAATGGATCAGTGTTCAAAATTCTCTTTTAAAAATGTTCACAGAGTACTAAACTTGTGTTCATTGGCATGATACTGTCAAAAACCAAGATTACAACAAATTTAAAGATCTTAGTTAGCTTTTATTTGCAATTCTAGAATCAGGCAACATCTCATTCCATAAAACAGAATGGGTCCTCTGATGAACTGAGCAGAGGAGCTTGGCTTTATAGACAGAAGAAGGCTGAGGAAAGCAGAAACAGAGAACAAAACATGGATTGATCATTTCAAAGTTGTTTTCCTTGTAAAGGTTAAAGCAGAAGGGACTTCCTTATCATGCCAGCTAAATCTGGCTTGTTTGGGGATTTGGGCATTATCGTGCTCTATCTTGTTTTCTCAGAAGTTCAGATAAACCAGCTGAGCAGTGGTGGCATGGAACTTCAGCATACGTGACTCCATTTTGGTTTGGTCTGTTGGACCTAGTGCAGGAGTTCAGTCCAAATCAACAGCCTTTAAATTTTATTTTACAATACAAATAAAAATAAAGGTTAACCGTGCTTTCTTAACATAGAATGAGCTATTTAATCCCAGGCTCACATAAAGCACACTGCAGTAATACACAAGCAGATCAGTGGAACAGAAACAAGCCCAAAGACAGTATATTCCATTCATATTCGGACCATTCCAAATACAATGGAAATTTAGTGTTTAAAAACTGTCATTACAAATCAGTGAGGAAAGAACAGAGTGTTCAATAAATGTCTCTCTATTTTGGAAAAAGTGAAAGATCCCTTACTAATAACATACGTAAATACGAATTGCAGAACTAAACATATAAAATGAAACTACGAGGGTATTAGAAAAAAATATAGAACGTTTGTGTATTCCTAGAGTGGGGAAGGCCTTTCTAAGTGGGGCATGACATGGAGAGGCCTTAAAGGAAAAGATTGACAGATTTGACTATGTAAAAATGTAAAACCATTACATAGCAAAATGTGTTATGAATAAATTTTTTAAAAATGAACAACAGATTAGGAGAAAATGTTTGCAAAACATATAACAAAAAAGTAATAATATCTAAATTACAGTTTATGAAAAATTTTTACAATATAGAAACATTTTAAAAAGTTAAATAGAAAATGTACAGAGAAAAAAATAAGTGACTATTAAACATTGAAAAGCTACTCAACTAAAAATCAAAGAAATGCTACTTAATGTGATATTATCTTTCATTCACTAGAATTGGCAAGCTAATACAAGATTAATCACATTCAATGTTGGCAAGGGTATGAGCATTGTCATTTACTCTTGTAGAAATGCAAATTTCATAAAGTATTTGGACCATAATTTGCTTAGCATTTATCAAAATTTTAAATGTACACACCTAGAAATTTAACCTGTGGAAATATTTGTACCATTTAGTACAAGAATTTATATCCCCTCATTATGTGAAGTGCTGAAAAACTGGATTCAATTTAAGAACATAGCAAAAGAGTGAAGGTAAACAGAAACCAGTACATAAATGCAATGGAATACTACTCAGGTGTTCAAAAGCATGACACAAGTTGATATACTAACATGGAATTTTGTCCACTATATAGAGTTAAATGAAAACAAAAACAGATTGAAGATCATGTACAGTACATGGTACTATCTTTCCCCCTAAAAATTGTATCTCCTATATATATTCATTTATTTATAATCTGTGTATACATAATAAAAAGTCTGGAGGTATATTACTAAATTTTTACTTTTGGAAAAAGGGATGGACTGTGCTTGGAGGGGAGAAATCTTCACTTTTTACTTGATATACTTTTTTCTTTTTCTTTTTTTTAAGTTGAGCATATCTTCTTGGTTTTGTAAATAAGATACTTTTTAAAAAAATACATACGATTTAGCTAGGCCTATTGTCTATTATGATATCACCAGAGAAGAATGGCTTAACCACAGGAAAAGGGGACAGAGCAGGGTCTGGATGAACTCTCGGGGTCTGCAAGTGCTAAATGAGGAGCAGAGGGAGGTAGAAGATGTTGCATTAGTGAGACAGGGAAGAAGGACGTCCAGCACCTAGGACCAGGTGATCAGGGACAATGGTGAGAAGTGACAGGTCAAGACAAGCTGCCAATGTCCATGATCCCAGAGATTTACAGGACATCTTCACCCCCAAGTGGCTGATGAAGAAAGTTGGCTGAAACATGGTTAATGGCAGCAAGAATCAGAAGCCCAGCCAAAAGCTTCAAGTGCAGGGAATGAGACTCAGCGCATAAGGTGGAGCAGTGGGAAATGGCACTGACAAAAGAGAACCTTCTGAGGACATATAACCTCAAGTCGGGGAGAATCACAGGTCCACAGTTATAGGCCCAGAAAGAACAAGGCAGACTCCAGTTTTAGAACGGTGGTGAGATATCCATTCACGCATAACATGACTACTAGCCAGTGTGTGGAGCAGGGCCAAGTCTACATTTGACGGTCAGGAATTCTTGACTCTGGGTCAAGAAGGAGGAAAAGCAGGCAGGCTGGAGGCATTGGTGTCGTTCAGGGCAACTGAGGAAACTACAGGCCTTGGCCTCTTGGTTGGCTCTCCAAAGCTGTATAGCTCAGAATATGTTTGGTCTAGACTGTGGATTTAAAAAAAAAAAAAAACCACAACACATTCTAAAGAAGTACTAGAAATAGTAGTGCCTCAAAGTGAGGGTTTCTAGAATTTTCTGATATATAGTCCTCAGAACAGACTTCTTATTTTGAGGGTCATTAAGAATTGAGAGACTAGTCATGGTTGCACACACCTCCACATTAGGTCTGAGCTCATCAATCTTGATGGTTCTCTCTCCTGAACTCTCATGAAACCAATATCTACTTGTAGTTGATGGAGTATCGACAAAACAAAGTGCTGTCTTAGATTTATGAACTCCTTTATCACTCAAGGTAAGGAGATTCCAGAATTCAGAATACTATATTTTTATCTGATGCATGGGACTAGATTAAATGTTGAACTACAGGATAGATGAAGCTGGAATTAATTAGTGTCAGTCTCATACAAATTGCTTACGATAAGTAACAGTGAAATCAAGGTAAGTAGATGTGATACATTACCATTCCTCTTCATTTAACCCAGCTGCGAGGTGGGACAGGAGGAAAACGCACCGTATATGCAAGAAAAATGGCAGCATTGGTGATAGATTCACATTAATTTCCTTTTGAGAATATTCAGGACATGCTCTTAGGAATCCAAAATTCATATTCAGTGTGTAAATCAGCTCTATGCTTTCATTTAAAAGCAATATCTGGTTTGTTCTATTTGGCAATAATATAACGCTTTATTTTAGCAATGCAAACTTGCAAGGAAAATCGGGAAATTCTCAACGATTAAAATATTCGAGTGATAACACCTTTCTAGCTAAGTTTTGAGTGAGATGAACTTCCTCAGAGACTGGCAAACATGGCAGGAGGGCGGAGTCAGTGTTCTTTCTGACTTTGCTCATATGCATTCAGAAGTCAAAGCCAGGCCATCCCCAGGATGTACAGAATCAGATGTGATGATTAACTCCAAAATCTTTCTTAGTCACCATGTCCCTGTTCTCTGCAAGTAATGAGGACTCAGTGACAAAGCAGAGAATGGTCCTGACCTAGAGAGGTTCCAATTTGGCAGAGCACCACTCTAGTGTGTCAAAGAGGACAAAGTGCTGGAAAGGGATTGGGAAAGGAGAAACTGCAAAAATCTAGTTTGCTAATGTTACCACCCACCTAAATGTAATGAACGTACTTTTTAAATTTATTAAATGAACACACATCTGCTAGGCCTGGGGTTAAATGCTAAGGACACCTGGTGAATGTCAAGAACCCTTCCCTGCAGAAATTTGTCAGAGAGATAGACACCTAAACAAATAATGTGGAAGGTACAACAATAGAGAAAGGACAAAATATTATGGGAGTACTTACAGGAATTGTGGATGTCCTCATTATGACATGACCCCGGGTTAGTCCTCAGAGTAGAGAAAAGGTCACCCATCAGAGGAGGAAGAGTGTATGAGGCAGAGGGAACTACAAAAGCAAAGGCATAGTAGCCTGAAATATATGGTCAGATTATTTTTACCTATCTGATTGTCAATAATTTAAAAAGTAAATAATATTGTATGGAAACTCGTGTTAAAAACAAACCCTTTCCTGTGCTGCTGGTTGGAGTGTAAGTTGGTATGAGACCTTACTCAGAATAATTTGGCAAATCTCTCATGATTACAAATGCACCTACGTTTACTCTAGCAATTTCTCTTTTAGGAAGTTGTCCTAGAGGTACACTCACCCTGCTGCAAATTGTACTGAGTTAATGATGACAGCACTGTTTTTGACAGCAAAATACTGTAAATAACTTAAGCGTATGTCAGAGGGAACTGGAAAAATAGACTCTGACGCAGTTCTGTAACAGAATAAATGGCACCACAAAAGAATGAGAAGGTGCCTTATGATTGGACATGAAATTATCTCTAAGATATATGATTAAGGAAAAGCGGAAGGTACAGAATAGCAGTATGGAAGATATTATTTGTGTAAATAAAGTGAACAAAATAGAATAAACATAAATATTTGGTAACTGTGATGGTTAATTTTAGATATCAACTTGTCTGGGTTAAGGGGTACCCAGATAGCCGGCAAAGCATTATTTTGAGTGTGTCTGTGTTGGTGTTCCTGGAGAATTAAGCATGTGAATCAACAGCCTAAGGAAGATCTGCCCACACCAGTGTAGGGTATCATCCAATCTGCTGAGGGTCTGAATAGAATAAAAAAGGCAGAGGAAGGGAAAATTTGCTCTCTCTTCTGGAGCTGGGGCATCCATCTTCTCCTGTCCTTAGACATCAGAACTCTAGGTTCTTGGGCCTTTAGACTCTGCAGCTTACACCAGTGTCCCTCTGATTTCTCAGGCTTTTGACCTCAGACAGAGTTACCCCATGAGCTCCCCTGGTTCTTAGGCCTTTGCACTCAGGATGAATTACACCAGTTTCCCTGGTTTTCCATCTTTTCTTTCCTTTGCCTTTTTTGATGAATCAACTGTAGTATATTTTATATAAATCAACTTAAGCCTACATGTGTCAACATGGACAAATCCCCAAAAACTCATGTTAATGGAGAAAGTTGTACAATTATATTAGAGTATAATACCATTTATATCATGTTTTAAAACATCATAGTAACCTGTATATTCCATCAATTATATACAAGCAGCAATATTATTAAAAGAGTAAATAAGAAACTATTGCTTAGCCAAATAGCGCTCACCAAATTGAGTATAGTGATTTATGTAATAGTCAGGATAGAATAGGCTATGGTGTGGGAATAAGCTTATCCCCAAATTACAGAGGCTTATAAAGAAAAGATGGCCAGTTGCAGTGGTGGGCACCTGTAGTCCCAGCTACTCAGGAGGCTGAGGTGGGAGGATCACTTGAGACCAGAAGTTTGAGGCTGTAATGCACTATGATTGTGCCTATGAAAATAACTGCTGCACTCCAGCCTGGGAAACATACCAAGACCTCATCTCAAATAAAATAAAGGTAAGTCAAGAAAAAAATAAAGACAAGACATATTCATCACTCATCTGATGTGAGTCAGGCAGCCCTCATCTCTTGACACTTGGGACACATGGTCTCCAAGATGCATCCTGGTTTTCCATCCTGCAGATGTCATGTGGCAGGACTTCTTGGTTCCATAATTGTATGAGCCAATTTCCATAATAAAGGTCCTCTTTATCTCTGTATCTATCTGTCCATCCACCCATCCATCCCATTGGTTCTGTTTCTCTGAGGAACCCTGACTAATAAGTAATGTATGCATAAAATGTCTCTGAAAAGACACAAGAAACTTACATAAAACTTTATATAAAACTTATAAATGTGTTTCCGCAGAGGAAGAAGATGTCTGGTACAAGAGTGGACAGGAGAATGTGCACTATATGCCTCTTGAACGTAGCCATATAATATGGTTTGGATTAGGCCCCTGCCCAAATCTCATGTCGAATGCGCCCCTGCCAATTCAAATCTCATGTTGATTTGGAGAAGGGGCCTGGTGGGAGGTGACTGGATCATGAGGACGGATTTTCCCCTATCTGTTCTCATGATAGTGAGTGAGTTCTCGTGAGATCTGATGGTTTAAAAGTGTGTGGCACTTCTCCCATCTCTCTCCTGCTACCATGTGAAGAAGGTGCTTGCTTTCCCTTCATTTTCCATCATGATTGCAAGTTTCCTGAGGTCTCCCAGTCATGCTGCCTGTTAAGCCTGTGGAACTGTGAGTCAATGAAACCTCTTTTCTTTATAAATTTCCCAGTCTCAGGTAGCTCTTTATAGCAATGTGAGAACAGACTAACACACCATATTACCTGTCAAATAGAATTAGATGCCTTTTTAAAGTGTGTGGTTTGTCTGGAGAATAGTCTACTGTGACTGCAATTAAGGATGGTATGAATGTATTGGCAAGTGGAGCTGTGGAAGATAAGCCTCAAATGGTTGGAGGTGAAGGGCTTTTTATCCCAGCTTAAGAAGAGAGGCCCACTGTTGTGGTAGTGTGGTGTTCTGAGCACTGTCTTTGCTGGTGAAAAGATGTTGCTCTAGACTCCCACCTCTGCCATGTCCTGATTGCCTGTGGCCTTCGGGAAGCCATTGATGTTCTTCAGTCCACATCTGCCTCTCAGGTGAGATAGCTTGTGGGACAATGCCTGGCCTTGTTTCAAGGCATAGTAGGCTCTCAGTTTAATCTCTCTACCACCCTCCTTTCTTTATTCTACTATGCTCTGGGCTGCTCATTTCTTGCATTTATGTATATGAATCAGAGAAAGAAAATGTCTGAGCAGGTCATTCTCCACTGACCCAGCTCAGCTGGGTAACAGGGAGTTCACTAAGGCTAGAAGAGGGGGGCATCTAATTGCTTGGTACCCAGGCTTTCCCATGTCCTCTTTTTTATAATAAAAGGGCAGTTATAAAATAAGGCTCATTGTCTTAATTATTTTGTTCACCAAGGGACACATTACCACAGTTCCGTGCAACTCAGAGGGAGGTCTCATGAATCAGGATGGCACAAAGAAAACAAATTGAAAATGAAATTGAATGCGAGAGCATAATTCTGAACATAGGAGTGTACTCAGATTAGCTCAGGCAATTCCATTTAACGTCCTCTTGCCATTAGGAAAATATCATTACTCTGTACTTTACTTTCTTCCTGGAGTGACTGAGTGGTTGAATAAGGCTCAACACGTCACATGAGCTATTTATAAGCATGATAGAGAAAGTAAAAGGTGCGTTTAGAATGCAATGTGCTTCCTAAGGAACCCTGGAGATGGGACATTTGTATTCTCAGGACCCAAACCCTTTGTGGTGACAGGACCTGAAGAGAGTAGGGATGGGAGCCCCTAAAACCATCCTAATACAGGAACGGAAGTGGATGAGGGACTTATTTATTTTGATGATTTATATAGAAATCTGGTTTCTAGATTTCTATAAACCAGAAAGTGTCTTTCTACTTCTCCCAGATTCTTCCCTGTTTTGTTTGTTCTTGCATTTATTCAACACGCATTTGCTAAGTGCCTATTATTCATCTAACATTATATAACACAGTCAGAAGGCAAAGAAAAATAAGACAGTTTCTATTATCAGAGAGTTCATTCCATGGCATACCCCTTTACCTCTTCTCTATTAAATTTGCATTCTTCAATTCATAATGCCTATGAATATCAACATCAAACACACAGACACATGGACGCACAGAGCAGGTTGTTGCAAAAAGGTTAGTAATGTGAAAAATGCATTAGGACACTTTTTATATTTCTGTGAACAAATCAGGCCTGGCATTGGCATGTAAATTTGATGCTTCACCAAAAGCGGCAGTCAAGAAAGTCATGTCAACCAAAGATCTAGTGTGTTTACAATGCCCCCTCAACTAAATGTCCAATCTTAGCATGACCAGAAACAGAATGAACTGAAATTATGCACATCTTGATGTAATACAATGGGAAATACACACATTCACTGAATCTAGTTAGGAGAAAATAATCACACAAATCCAGAACATGTGGTACTCTACAAGACAACTGACGCCGACTTAAAAAATGTCCCTGTCATGTGTGGTAGCCACCTGCCAAGATGGCCCCTGGTGATACTAGCCTCCTGGTATTCATGCTCTCAGGCAGGCCCTTCACACACTGAATAGCGCTGACCCATGTAAATAACGGGGTATTGCAGAATTGGCTGTGGATGGCTAGGATAAATTCTTAGAAGGATTAGAAGAATTTATTTTAGTGATATAATTAAAAGTAAGCACAAAGATTTAAATACAAGAATTATCATATTTTAATAGCAGTCAAAGTGCAACTTTCACATGGATATTTTTGAACTATTGTTTATATTTTTAGTTCTATTTTAAATATGCTCCAACATTTAAAAAATTCAATTTTCAGCTATGTAAATATTCAACCAATAGAAGAATCATTAAGTTACATCAATATTGTATAATAGTAATGATTCTAGCGTTGAAAATTATATTGAAGATGAGTCATTATTGAGATTTTTAAAAACCTATTTCAAGTGAATAAAAGACACATAATAGATCATCAGGAATAGTATGATCTTCTTTGTAGAAAATATATGGGTAGAAAAACATCTGGAAGGGTAAGTCCACCAAAGTTTCCACCAAGGGATTGACTAACTCTGAGTCAAAGGAAAATGGTTAATTTCCCCTTCTTTTTACTTGTCCGCATCTTTAAATTATCTTCAATGAATATACAGTAAACTTGCTATAAGTAAATTTTTTAAAAAGGTTATTCTTGTTTTTAAAAGATGGGGATGCTGTTTTGTTTTAGTGACATATGCTTGTATCCAAATTGACTGTTACCCTACCTATCTCCCAAATTAGGTTAACTTCTTTCATGTGGAAGACATGAATTATAGAGATAAAGTGAATCTTGGTGAAGTTAAAGTGATCCTGTTTCCCCAAGTTAACATACAAGTGACTCCTAATCAACCCTGATGAACACAATGTCCTCTCTGCGGTTAATCTGGATGGTCCAATCTGAAGGTGACCCGTCAGTCGTTCGTCTCCCCTTGCTCTGAACTACTGCCCAGATGCTGCTGTGTCTCAGAGGCCTCCTTCTGTGAGTCCCCATTGGCTCATCCGTCCACCCCACTCTCACACTCTATATAACTGCTCCAGGAAGGCAGTGCTGGCAGCCCTAATTCTGGCGTCCCCTCACTGGGACCACTGTAATTCCTAGGGACTCCTCCTGGTTTTGTCCACTGCTTTTGTCAGTACTACTGGCTCTCACTGCTGCTACTGCTACTCTCTTTCCCAAAGATGACAGGGCCCTCTCTTCCCTCTTCCTGTCTTTCGCAGAAAGGAGAAAAAGCCCACACTGCCCCCAAGGCTCCTACTCACACCTGGATCTCACCAGCGATTTCCCAACTTCTTAGCCCAGGAGCTGAGAAAAGAAGGACTCTGAGTCAAAACTTCCTGTTCCCATACCAAGCTATACCAGAGTGGGTGGGAGTGGGGAACGTCTAAACCCTAGGGTTCTCAGAGACCAAAGCATTCCTCACTTTGACTAATTCACAGTCAACTCAGTGGGAGAGCTTGCCTTTCTATTCCAAATTGTGACATAAAGTTCCAGTCACTCAGGGCACTTGCAAATGCTCTGAAGTCAGTAGCTCTCACCACATGTGTGCAGTTGAGGACTGAGGGATTAGGAATTTTCAAAATGCCTTCACATACACCTTTACATGCAATTATTACAAGTTCTGTGAGGTCAGGTATTCCCATTTGAGAGCGAAGTTCCTGGGGTCAGCATGGAAGGGGCGGGAATTGGACTGCTCTAAAGAGGCAGCTGGAGTAGAAGGCAGATGGTAGCCTTCTCCAGGACTAGGGAGTGAGAAAGGGCAAACCTCAGTGAATCTCTCAACTTGCAAGGCCATCTCTCACACTGGCCCATTCCACAGCCAGCACAGCTCAAAGGCCTTCTCACACACCCCAAGAGACCCTCAAGAGTACAGCTGGTGGACTCTCTGAATTTTCCTTGTGAAATAATCTACAGAAATGCACAGTGATTTAATGCTGGTGTGAATGGTATTCCAGGACCTGCATGGGATAGAAAGCCTGTGGCCTCCTGCTTGCCTTCAGCCAGGTCGTCTGCTGGATGACAAGCCTATGTCTGCTTCAAAGCCAACCTGGCCTGGAGAGGGTAGACCTGGGTGCAAATCCTGACCTTGCCGCTTATTAACCATATGGCAGTGGCCAAGTTATTTAATTCCTCTGAGTCTCAGTTTCTTTATTGGTAAAATGGAGATAAAAGTCACTTTTGGGGTTGTGATGAAGAGCAAAGTACTAGAAAATAGTTGGTGCTCAATATATTTTGGTTTTCATCTTGCAGTCCAGAGTTCTTCTGGCTACATTATATATTTTCTCATAATAGAAACCCCCGGGTCCCTTCGAGTGTGGGGAATAACACTTCATTATTTTTTTTTAAAAGGAAGATAGGACAAGGAATACACTCTGGTTTTTGATGAGGTGGGTAAATGACAGAAAAGAAAAGTTCATTGCTGTGCAACGCAGTCACAATTTGAACTCTTAGGAGGGGCTCTTGCATTCTAGCGTGAGCATATGCTGCTTCAACTTGCTCACAGCAGAAGTCACCCGGAAGCCAGGGGCCCAGCTGTTTGAAGCATTAGTTAGTTAAGCTGCCAAGCTGTGGGATGTGGAGAGCACAGGCCAGGTTCACTGAGGTTTGCCCTTTCTCACTCCCTAGGTGGTGAAGGCCTAGAGAAGGCTGCTGACGAAACCTGCCATGACCCAGGTTTGAGTCCAACTTGCCTGTGGCAATGGGGCATGGAGCTGGGGGACAGTCACCAGATGCAGCCTTCTGTGGGGTTCTGGGACACAGCCAAGATAACAGTCTAAGATATAAATCAAACCAGAAAAGATGAGTCACAAAGCAAGCAGATCAGGGATTCCGGAGAACTGATGTGTGATGACAGCTCAGTAGATGGAGGGAAGATGAGCTTGGAGGGATTGAGCCACCATTCAGGGAAAAGCAGGAACTTTTGGAGGGATGTCTGTAGCCACTGGTGTGGTTGAGCCATGACCAGTGAAGAGGGCTAAGAAAAGAGCATTATTCATTTTTATGTTCCTAATGCAGTGCTAGACACAGGGTAGCCACTCATCAAAGATTTCTATTGGATGAATGGATGAGTTTAGCAGAGCCAAAGCATAAAAGTGAGCTTTACACTTTTCCTCAGATCGGGTGAACAGGACTACTACAGAAAAACCTTTGTCCCTCCTAGCCCCTTCAGGCATAAAGAAAGGAATTTAAGGGATTAATTTTATTCTTTTCTCTGTGAATTGGGAGCTTTCATTAACCTTTCCAGAGATTATTTGTAAATGTTTTTAATTGACAAATACAAATTGTATATATTTATAGTGTACGTGATGTCTTGATAATATGTACACATTGTGAAATAGCTAATCAAGTTAATTAAAATATGCATTACCCCACACACATATGTTTTGTTGTGAGAACACTTAAAATTCTACCCTCTTAGCAATTTTCCAGTAAACAATATATTGTTATTAACTACAGGCCAGATAAAATATTAATCCAGAATATCTCTGGTCCTTGCCAACAGTAATTCGACCTCTGAATTCTAAAGAGGACCAGAGCTTTCCTAGGATGTGCTCTAGGGAGTGAAGAGGTGGGTTCAGGGAAACACAGGGTTAAAGATGCAACTTAGCAAATGCTTTCCAGTTTCTGTCTGCACTGGGGGCTAAAAACTACTGGGGTAGGATCTACAGGTTCTACTGCTGGAGAATTGCCACGCAGAGACTGCTAGGGGAGAAAAACCACGAGCTCACATTGTCGGGCAGTGCAAAGTCTCATGATTGACAAAGGAGAGTTTGCTTTTGACTAAAATCAACCCTCACAGGGTTTATTCTGGCTAAAAGGTTTACAGAGTCCAATGCAGACAGTGAACCTGTCAGAGTCCAGGGCAGACAGGTTTGTAGAAAAAACTTATTCCTTTCGCTTCTCTTCCCTGGACTTTTAAAATTTATTTTGTTTTATTTATTTTTTGTTTTGAACCAAATTCAAAATTATAAAATAAAACTACTACATGTTATTTTATTAGATTTGATTCCTCTCTTGAGTCTGCCTAATCTTTTCAGATCCTAATTTTGCAGTCAAATATATTCAACATTTATGGAGTATCTACTCCATGCCAGGTGCTTTGTATATTGCCTATAATTTGCATAATAAGCCTGAAGGTACGTGTCTTAGTCTGTTTTCTACAGCTATGATAGAATACCACAGACTGTATAATTTATAAAGAACAGAAATCCATTTGGCTCACAGTTCCGGAGGCTGGGATGTTCTAGAGCATGGCACTGGCATCTGAAGAGGGTCACCTCATGGCAAAAGGCATCACATGGCGAGTAAACACATGAGATAGAGAGGGAATGGGGGCTGAACTTACCCTTTTATCAGGATCCCACTCCTGTGATAACTACCCCATTCCCTGAATAATGCCATTAATCCATTCATGAGGGTGGAGCCCTCATGACCTTAGCACCACCTCCCAATACCATTACAACATCTGTCAAATTTCAACATGAGTTTTGGAGGGAACGTTGAAACCACAGAAGTATTATTATTATCTCCAATGTATAGGTTACAGGGTTAAGGCTCATCAATAACTTGCCTGAGGTAACATGCTAATACATGGGAAGAAGTAGGATTTGAACCCAGCATTGTTTTTTCATTCCCAAGCTCAAGACTTGGTCAGATTATAATATACTGCATTAGCAGCTTTGATGAGGATGGTCTCTAGGTCTTCACCCAGTCACAGATAAAAATACTAAGCCTGACACCAGACCCTGGACCCAAGCACAAGTCCTGCCACTCAGAAGCTCCCTCTGGGTCACCTTCTTGGCTTAAGGGCACATAGTCTGAATCTCCTGGTGCTTTGCCATTAGTATAGATTTCTCCATGCTCACTAGAAGGGTATCATGGGACTTCACGTAGGACCTTGCCCAAACAGGGGGACCTATGCCTCCATCTTCCTTACGTATGGTTCAATCTTACTTTTATTAAAGAAAAAGTTAGATTTGTCCACCATGAAACCATGCTAAAAACTGTGGTCAGATTTGTATCCCTTGCCTTCTTTTCTCACTTTCCCCTTCCCTTCCTGCTGTCCTTATCTTGTTTTACTAAGGATTTGAGATATCTTATAGGAAAAAAAAACCATACAATATAATGGTAAGCCACAAATAAACACTACTAAGCAGGACCAATGAGTTTAAATCAGAATAGGATGACTAACCAGGGGCAGAAAATAGGATCCAATTATATAGACTGTAAAGGTTTTCATAGTTGATATAGTTGAGCCTGAAGCTGTTTCTAGCAGCTTATAGCAAAATTTGAAACAGTACGTTACATAATTCTTATCAAAATTGAAGAAAAGAAAGTTCATGCTGGTTATGCAGCAGGAAAAAAAAAAATCTTTGCCTTCTATTTAGTTCTAAAAAAAATGTTCACATCCTGTTTTATTATGAGTACTAAAATCAAATCTATATGCTCATAATCAACACTTCCCAGAATCCTGCTTAGAATTCATCTAATCCTAACCCGTCTGTTGCTTGCAAAATCCACTTTCTTTCTCCGTGTGAGAAGTGAAATTAATTCATCTCTGGTTTCTAGTACTTTCAACAACTTTTACAAGTCCCCAGGGAGGCTCCAGGTGATACTGAAAACCAAGGTGGAAATTTCCTGGAAGAATAAAAGAGAGTCTTACTCAAAATAATTGCATGTGTGGGATATGCATTAATTTAACAGATTTGAGCACCTACTATACATGGAATTAAATGAGAGGCTCAAACTTTGAATCCGTTTTTTTTAAAAAAAATAAGATAAACTGTGTTACCATGATATTTCATAGACAAAAATAATTTTGTTGAAATAAGTATTTAGAGAATACAAGCATTAGGCTACTTTGAATCCCTTTTTAAAAAAAAAAAATAAGATAAACTGTGTTACCATGATATTTCATAGACAAAAATAATTTTGTTGAAATAAGTATTTAGAGAATACAAGCATTAGGCTACTTATTTTCCTTGTCAGCAAATAAAAAAGAGAAAGGGAATATTTACATTTTGGTGGCCACAGGACTACTATGAAAATGGAGCAGCATTAGGAGACTAGGCAAGTGTGGCAAGAGTTTTCCTTAAATGTAAAACATTGCATATTCTACTTCTTTTTCAACTATGAAATATGACATACAACATGGTTCATAAAGTCTACATGGATGATTTAGAGAATAATTATAAAGCAAATACCCATGTAACTCCCACTCTAGTCAAGAAAGCATATTGTCAACACCTCAGAAGCCCCCTTGTGCCCCTTCCCCATCACAAACCTCTTTACCCCAAATAGTTAACCGCTATCCTGAATTTTGTGATAATCATTTTCTTGCTTTTCATATCCATTTCTGACCACTGTCTACAACCTAAATCATATCAATGTTTTGCCTGGTTTTCAATTTGATATAAAGAAATCATACAGTGTGTATTCTTTTATACTCTGCACATGCATATATCCTGCTATACATGTGCACCTGTTTTGCTACAGAATATTCCTAGGAATGGAGCGTTGAGTCTTAGGATATGTGTATTTTCAAATTAGGTGAATAATGCCCTGTTGTTTTTCAAAGTGGTGGTACCAACTTACAATTCCTATCTTGGCCACCATATGGTAGTGTAAGATGTTTTAGTTTCAGCAGCCAGGAGGATATTTAATATTATCTCCTTAATTTCAATTTTCTTTGTGCTTAATAATGTTGAGCACTTTTTTTCTTATGCTTTTTGTGCATTTGGATATCCTCTTTTGCAATGTGCTTGTTCAACATTTTCTGCCTATTGGCTTATTATCTATTGTTTCTTATGATTTGTGAGAGTTCATCATAAATTCTGGATTCTAGTAATTTGTGGAAGTTCATCATAAATTCTGGATTCTAGTACTTTTTTGGTTGTATGTGATACAAATATCTTTTCCCTCTCTACACCTTGTCTTTTTATTTTCTTTACAGTGTTTTTTGAGGGATAGAATTTCTTAATTTAATGTGGTCCAATTTATCAAACATTTTATTATTAATATTTTTAACCTTTTTAAAAGAATTACCCTCTAGACTTAATAATCTTATCTTCCAAATGGAATTGGCTGAGTGTATGACGTAAAGGAAAACAGTTTTATTTTTATTTATATCAATAATCCAGTTTTCTCGGCACCTTTTATTGTAAATACTGATCTTACTCCATTAATCTACAGTGCCACTTCCATCGTGTTTCAGTGCCCATGTGTTAATAGATTTATTTCAGAGCTCTCTACTCTGCTTCTGATGGATTTATCCCTTCACTAAATCACATTGTCTTTCTTAATTACCATAGCTTTAAAACTAGCCTTGATTTCTGGTAGACAAAACTCCCCCTTCCCCATTTCTTGACTATGCCAGGCTTTTAGTCATTTCTATAAAATTCTTGACATCATATTGTTGAACTGCATAAAGATCGTTTTAGAATGTTTTTTGGAATTACAAAAATCTCTAGAAAAAGTTGGGGGAAATTTACATTTTAACAACATTGAGTCTTTGAACCCATGATCATACTATACTTGTCAATTTATTTAGGTCTGCTTTAATTTCTTTTAGTAATATTTTATTCATTTCTCTGTAAGGTCTTAAACATAATTTATTAGATTTATTCAAGATATTTTATATTTTTATGGTAGGTAATCCAGAAAATTCTGTTCCCCAGTGTCCTTCGCAGGTGCAACAAACACAGGTGGCCTGGGTCGCACCAGTCAGATCCACCCACATAAGATTTTAATTACAAAGTGAGCAACTTGAGGAAAGTGGCCCCACATAGAAAACAGTTTGCTGGAGGGTGCCGTGGCAGAACTCTGGCTGAGTACCAGAGCAGAGTCAGCATCACTAGGGCAGTCATGGTTGAATTCATTCCTTGTTTAGTTACAGCATGGCTATAACCATTGTTTCTGGTAGCTTAGCATCCATATGAGCTACCCAACATCCAGAGTCAGTGCTGTTGTTTGCAACTGGTAACACTGATCCTGTTGGGGCATGGAATATTTTTTAAATGTAATTTATTCAGCATTTTCTTGCTAATATGTAGAAATACAACTCACTTTTATATATTGCTTTGTTATTCAGCAATTTTCTAAATTCTTTTATCAATTTCATTTATATTTAAAAACTACATGTATTATCTTCAAATTATGACAATTCTATTTCTTCTTTTCCAGTCCTTATACCTTCCCTGCCCCCTTTCCTTCCTCCTCCTCCTCCTCATCTTCCACTTATTTCTTTCTTTTTCCTTCTCCTTCCTTCTCTTTCTTTAAATATCAGATTGAATTTGCATTTAGAATCAGATGGGGCTTGAGTTTTCTCTGTGGAAAGATTTTTTGCCACCTGATTCAATTTGTTAAATGATTTTCACTCTATTTTTTTTAAGTGATCCCCTTGCCTCCCCTGCACCCCGCCCACTCTATCCATTTTCAAAGTTTCTTAGTCATCAGTTCTGACACACTGCATTTTTGTTTCATATAAACTTTCAAATTTACTGCCCTCAAATTAGTCATAAAATCTTCTTACTCTATTTTAATATCTGTAGCATCTATAACGAAGTTCCTTTCTATTTCTGCTGTGGCTACCTCCTCTCTTTTTATGAATCTTGCTAAGAATTTGTCAGTTTTATTAGCTTACAAAGAACTTTTCTGTTATATATTTGTTTTCTACTTTATTAAAATTTTATTGTTTTCTTCTTTAAAATTTCTTTGCTGTATGAATCCTTACCTCTTTAATTTTTTTTATTTTGCTGTTTGAATGCTTAATTCTTTAATTTCTTTCAGTCTTTTTCCTTTGCTAACGGATTTTTTTGAGTCCTGCTTGAGCTGCATCTCAAGTTTGATACGTCATATTTTGTTGATTATCAGCATAAAATAGTTTCTAATTTCACTTTTTTGATTCTTTCTTGATCTTGGTGTTATACAAAGTATTTATAATTTCCAAAAATACAGAAATTTTCTTGCGATATTTTTGATATATATCTTTAGCTTTATTGCATTGTGGTCAGGGAGAATGCTCTGAATTAGTGCAATTTATTGAAATGTATTGGTTACACATGGTGGCCCTACTGGTCAATTTATAAAAACATTCTATGTATGTTAGAAAATAATATGTATTCTGCATTTGTCAGGTAGAGCACTGTATTCCTATCCAGCAGGTTACAACTGTTACTTGTGTTGCTGAAGTTTTATATACATATGGACATAAAGATGGGAACAACTGACACTGGGAATTCCAAAAGAGGGGAGGGATGGGGGCAAGGATTGAAAAACTACCTATTGAGTACTATGTTCATGTGATGGTTAACACTGAGTGTCAACTTGGTTGCATTGAAGGATCCTGAGTGTGTCGGTGGCGTGTTGCCAAAGGAGATTAACATTTGAGTCAGTGGACTGGGAGAGACAGACCCACCCTCAGTCTGGGTGGACACAATCTAATCAGCTGCCGTCAGGGCTACAATAAAGCAGGCAGAAGAAAGTAGAATGAACTAACTTGCTGAGTCTTCCAGCCTTCATCTTTCTCCTGTGCTGGATGCTTTCTGCCCTAGAACATCAGACTCCAAGTTCTTCAGCTTTTGGACTCTTGGATTTACACCCATGACTTCCCAGGGGCTTTGTCGCCTTTGGCCACAGACTGAAGGCTGCACTGTCAACTTTCCTACTTAAGAGGTTTTGGGACTTGGACTGGCTTCCTTGCGGCTCAGCTTATGGAGAGCTCGTTGTGGGATTTCACCTTGTGATCATGAGTCAATTCTCCCTAAGAAACTTCCCTTCGTATATACTTCTATCCTATTAACTTTGCCCCTTTAGAGAACCCTGAGTAATACAGTTTACTATTTGGGTGATGGGTTCAGTTGAAGCCTGAACCTCAGCATCATGCAATATACCCGTGCAACAAACCTGCCCACGTTCCCCTGAATCTAAAATTTAACACACACAAAAAAAAGTGTATACTTAAAACTCATTTGTCTGCTTCTTGTACCAATGACTCAATGACTAAAAGAATTATGTTAAATTTGTTGCCATAATTTTAGATTTATTTGTCCTTGTATTAACAACTTTCAACTTATATATTTTGAGGTCATATTCTTAGATGAATAAAATAGTAGAGTTGTTATATGTTTTCTGGTAAACTGAATGTTTTGTCATTAAAAAGTGATCTTTCTTATCATTAGCAAAGGTTTTGCTCTAAAGCTATTTTAATACTAATATAGCCATATTAACTTTCTTTTGGTTAATATTCACATTGCGTATCTTTTCTTTTTAATCTCAACCTTTCCATATACTCCTATAAGCAGGATTATTCCCCTAGTTTCTCAGATTTTGAGTTTTTTAGCTGAGATATCTAATATGCTTACATTCAATGCAATTACTGATATACTGTTAGTATTAGTGGATTTCAATCTACCAATATGATATGTGCTTTCTATTTGTCCCACTTAGCCTACATTTGTTTTTTCTTCTTTCTTGCCTCTTTTGGATGGATTTTTTTTAATTCCATTAGCTCAGAAGTGTCTATGCTTTTAGTGGCTACCCTAGAAATTAAAACATGCATAATTAGCAAACCTCTATATTAATTCCTTCCAGACCACACAAGGACATTAGAGCACTTTATTTTATTTATACCTCTGATAATTTATATATTATTATGTTTCTTCATTCTATTTTTTAATCACACAAATTATTAATATTGTTGCACAGTCCATGTTCATTTCTCATTACTCACATATCTACCTTTTCTTTCTTCCCCAATTTTGTACCTCAGGCTTTCATCTGTTATTATGGCCTATCTATTTGAAGTTCATCCTTTAGAATTTCTTTCTAATCAACACTCATTTTGGTAAGCTCTTTTCATGTTGGTTTGCCTGAAAAAAAAGTATTAATTTTATCCTTATTTTTAAATTATATTTTATAGGTTTTGGAGTATGGGTTAGCACTGCATTGCAGATAACATTCTCCTGTTTTCTGGCTTCCATTAATGTTCTTTGTTTATTTTTTTAATAGATGGGTTATTGCTATGTTGCCCAGGTTGGTGTGCCATGGCTATTTGCAGGTGCAATCACTGAACACTGCAGCCTCAAATTCCTGGACTCAAGAGATCCTCCAGCCTCAGCGGGTGTGCACCACTGCAACTGGCCAGCACTGATGTTCTTGAGCAGTCAGTTGTCAGTGTAACTATTGCTCTTTTGAAAGTAAGCTTTTTTACTGTAGCTGCTTTTAAGATTTATTTGTATGCCAAAACTGTATATAATTTGGTGGGATTTGTTTGTGTTTATCCTACTTGGGAATCACAATTCTAAATCTATGAATTGCTGTTTTTCCTCAGTCCTGGAAAATTCTTAACCATTATCTAACCCAGTATTGCCTCTGCCCCATCTACTCTTCTTCTTTCTAGCACTCTAAATATATATATATATACACACACACACACACACACACACGTATATTAAATATATATTATATATATATTAAATATACATTAGAAGTTCTCATTCTGTCCTTCATGCTTCTTAGCTTCACTTTCATGTTTTCTATATTTTTATCTCTCTATGCTGCATTCTATCTAACTTTTTCTGGCCTATCTTCCATTTCCATAGATCTCTCTTCAGCTATGTATAATTGGTTCTTAAATCTGTCTGATAGGTCTTACATTTTGGAAACTGCATTTTTCATGTTTAGAGGCTCTAGTTGATTCTTGATTCTTTGTGTAATCTCCTAGATCATTTTCAATAATTCCCTCCTTCCCTGCAGTTACTTTCAAATTTGTATTCACTTATGTAAACAAAATAAGCCTTTAAAAAAAATACACAGCTGAGAATTCTAATATCCAAAGTCCTCATGACTCTCTGTCTGCTAATGTTTGTTGTTGTTGTTTTTGTTGTTGTTGTTGTTGCTTTGTTTGGCTGATTCTCAATTAAAGTGCTTTGCTTCCTTGTGTACTTAGTAAAAGTTATGTAGGCTGATCACCATCATTTGTGTTGTTCTTTAGGATAAAAGATCTTTTCTTTACGAAAAATTTGTGCTTTCTTCTGTAAGACATCTAAGAGGCATTTCCAGGCTAGTACCATCAGGTGTTGTGATGTGAATTTGAACTATAAGTCCATGAGAGGGCTGATTTTTTGTTTCAGTTTCACAAGAATGAGGTTTTTTATTTCTTGTTTGTTTGTTTGCTTGCTTGTTTTTATTCCTTCCTGGCTCTATTTAATGTTAAAGTAACTTTCCTTGAAATCCTTTGGGCAGAGAATGAGTTTCCTTTTAATTCACCCTTATTATGATGTATAGCCTCTTTAGGATCCAGCTTAGCTTGTCAGGGGTCTCATTTGGTAATCACCAGACTTTGATGTCTATCTCCAGCACTACAAGACCATCAAAACCAAGTTCAAGTTTTCCCAGATCAGCAACTGTCTTCAGGGTAAAAGCAGATTCTATTTACTCTATTCTTGCTTAAGCCCTCTGAATTCACACTCTCCTTTACAATTTAGTCTGATAACTTCTTACAATCTTAATATATATATCAGAAGAAACTAAGGTATGCTGAGGTAACAAAACTGCCCAAGACTAGTGACTTAAAACAATAGAAATATATTCCTTTAAACAAAAGAGGGAGAGAGAGAGAGTCTCCCTATGTTGCACAGGCTGGCTTCAAACTCCTGGGCTCAAGCCATCCTCCTGCCTCAACCTCCCTAGTAGCTGAAACTAGAGGCACACACCAATGCACCTGGCTAGAAATGTATTCTTAATAACAAAACTCTATGTCAAGTTGGCAGATGGTGTGCTCCCCATTTTCCTCACTCAGGGAGCCATGATTACCATGGCACAGGGAATGGTGAATCATACATTGACCTTAAAGGACTGCAAAGAAGTAACACAAATCAGTTACCTCTGCTCATATTTTACTGTCCAAAGCAAGTCACATGGCCACACCAATTTCAAGAGGGTGGGGGAGAACAATGCTGAGCACATGAGTGCTCAGAGAACTTGAAATGATGGTAAACATCCCTAATGACTAACACACTTGTCAATTCTTCAATGTTTTCAAGGATATATTTTTTAAAATATATTTGCTGTATTTGTGATTGCTTTTAGAAGGAAATTTGGCTCAAATCATTCTTTTTCTATAATTACATCCTCCCTTTTAATGCCCACCGATATACAATGAGTCTCGGTCAAATACATTTTGGGTATATATCTCTCTCTTCCCCACCAATAGTCCCAAGGTATTGAAAAGCAAGTTGATGGTTCTCCAAGATATTCAGCTATTCAACTACAAAAATTTCATTTACTTTTATAGGACTGTAAACTGCACAATATATTTGTTATACAGCAAAGATTTTTAAAGTTATTTTAGGAAACTTTATTTGTTCACTTAGGCTGTTAAATATATTTGTTAAAGAAATTGATTTTGCTTTCAAGCCTTAAATGCATTCACCAAGTCTTGAGTTAATTAATCCACAAGTCTCTTTTACTCACAAGCCTAATAGTAATTAACTCTCTACTTTATACATACTGAGTGCTTTCTTTCATTAGCAAGAAAGCACCAGATTCTAGTGAAGATTTTTCTCTCTGCAGTGTGCTTGAAATAAAAAGCTCCTCTTGCATATTCAGGTTTAAATACAATATGAAGATACTTTCTTTTCCTCGAAGATCAAGTACTATTGAACACATAGGAGATATAGAATGAAGAAGACAGGCAAGGCCCCTGATCTCCTGGACTTGACATTCTAAAGCAGAGGCTGGTAAACTATAGGCTTCAGGCCAAATTTACTCTCTCTGCCCTTGTCAGCTGCCTGGTCAGTGTGCCATGCTCACAATGACCGTGGAACCCACACGCAAAAAATGGCATCTCGCAGCCCAGTTTGTTGAATGACAAAAAGGACACAGAGACTCCCCTGCCGTGAATAAGAAACAAAATTTTATTAATCATTCATATTTCAGCAATATGGATACATATAGGGTTATGGATGATAGATGAACTGAAGATACACTGAGATAGACACAGAGGAGAAGCAGCAGCAAGGACAGATTTTGGGGAAAGCATAATGAATATGTATGAAATACTGGGTCTATTAGATAGCTGGATTGACCTACCTAGGCTCAGGTGAGAGTTCCTGGTTGGAGAGAATAGACCTGAAGTTGCCATTATTCTAAAGGTAATTAAAACTATTTATAGATAGGATGGCTCACAAAGCAGTGAAACATTTCTTTTCTCTCCAGGCAGAAAGCTAATGTCAAAGTCTCATTCTGGTGTCCTAGGTCTGTGATTGTGAAAGAGTTATCTATTCTGAAGAGTGCTTTTTATTGCCCTATGAGCTGTATGAGATGGCACATACCTCTTTTGGAAACGTGGAGTGATTTCTTCCTTTCATTACCAGTCCCTGAAGCAAACTGGTGAAAGGGTGGCCTCTGACTCTGCTTCCTAGTGAGTGAATACTAATGAGAACAACTGCCCTTCAAACAACAGAAGATGCAATCAGCAAGCAACTAGCTATGCTGCAGGACCGATAGAGGGAATCAGGTTAAGGATTTGGTCAAATTTCTGAAAACGTTCTTCTGCCTGGAGGAATTCTGTCATTAGGATGAATGGCACTGTCAGTTAAACAAAATTTTCTGATTAATGTAATTTGGGCTTTTTGTTTGTTTGTTTTGATATGTGAATTTGCGAGAAGGATGAGTGGTATTAGGAATTACTGCTGTGCATATTCCTCTATCTTAAATTCTTTTACATCCCTCCATTTAAGTTGCCGTAGAGGTTGCTACGGAGAGTTTTATGTCCAGTGACATAAATGAACCCCAAAATACATGTGTTACAAATGCACCTACCCCAATTTTGTTTTCAGTGATTGTTAAACTATTTTGAAAATATGAGTAGCCTCTGGTAATTAGAGAATATAGAGGCTACAGAATTCTTTACCCCCAACATTGCTTTCAGGTGTTAAATTTCAATAAAAGCAAGTCCCTTACAAATTTTGCCATATGTACAATATTTATTCGCATGCTGGCACAGAATGGTCTTATAGCTTGCTTCTGTAAGCATGATAAAGTCCTGCTCTCTGTTCTTATGCATTTCAACAAGTATCTGCCTGGAAATTTCAATTTGAGACTGGTGCCATGATATCCTAAAGGCTTCTAGTTAGATGGGAAAACATGGTCCTCTCTTAATTCAGGAAAAACAGGACCAAAGGGAATTCTAGATTTCAGGCACCCCTCTGAAGGTGTTGCACTGCAAGGCTTACTGAATTCTTGTATCTCCCTTATGTGAAATCTTTCTCAACCACATATTTAGAGCACTACTCATTCATTAATAAAAAATTATTTCTAGCATTCCTTGCTTCTGGTGTATATTTACATAACAATATTTGAAGTGTCCACTGTTTATATCTGCTGTGTGAATTCCTGATTAGTTTTCTCCAAATGCCAACTAACCTCTCTTAATGTGTAGATCAAGTTTACCCTGCACATGAATTTATACCATACTATTTATACTATTTTTATATAAATTACCAAACAGAAAATTCAAAATACTTTATTTTTAAAAGTACAAAATCCTCACAGAGTCATCCTCAAAGTTTCCACCAGAATGGATAATATTGACCATTGTTGGCAGTATAAAAATGCACCTCCCCTGTCCCATACACTAAAAGATATAATACCTAAGAGATGATGCCTAAAACAAAACACTTCACAAGCATGCATGTCATTCATTTTACACACAATCTCCCAGGGAAAGGATTCGAAACTATAGATCCTGGCAAGGCATTCCACCAACTTGTTCCTCAACTCCCAGAGACTATTGGTGGGAAGGGCTAGAAAACGCCACAGAGCCTCGTTTCTGCTATAGTACAGCACTATTTTTTATCCACTAATTTGGGGAGGGGGACAGTAATTTGTACTAGCATGTCTTGTCAACAATACGTAGGGGTTCCTTGTCAGTATGTGAGAATAGCACCCTTTAATTAAATAAAGTTTTCACAGCACAGCCATGGGCAGGATAGCTCCAAAAGTATGTCCTATTCACCACTTAATAAGGAAATAAACTTAGTATCAGGAAAATATGTTGTGCTAACAGTCAGATAGTATAATGCTAATCTCCCCTACAGTATTTAATAAAAAAGCTTCTGGCTAGGTGTGGTAGCTCATGCCTGTCACCCCAGCATGTTGGGAGGCTGAGGTGGGAGGATCACTTGAGGCCCAGAGTTGGAGACCAGCCTGTGCAACATAGTGAAACCCTGTCTCTACAAAAAAAGAAAAAAGAAAGAAAGAATTAGAAGGGTGTGGTGGTGACATGTGCCTTTAGACCTAGATACTCGGGAGGCTGAGGCAGGAGGTTGAGGGATGAGGATCACTTGAGCCTAGAGTTGGAGGTTACAGTGAGCTATGATGGCACCACTGTACTCCAGCCGGGGTGACAGAGAAAGACCCTGCCTCAAAAAAAAAAAAAAAAAAGGAAAGAGAGAAAGGAAGAAGTTTTTAGGGTTTTGGGAGTGGGATGTCTCTGGACCTACAGTACAACCGAAATAGGATTCAAGGCTCCAGAAAGAAAACAGACCCCTGAGGGAAGGGGGTGATGATCTTTTTTTGAGATATTAGAATGAGGTGTGTTTTGATGGCTTGAATGGCACAGATACTTCCTTACTCCTCAGGCCATGGTTGAGGAGCCTTTTCTTAATAATCTAGAACAGACTCAGGGAGATATAGACTATTTGTAAATAAGATTACCTTATTCCTGCATCTTGATTGTTTCTTCCTTATATTTGCCCTTTCCCATTCCTACGTGGCAAAAATTGGCTTTCTGTTCAAGGATCTTTTAGCATCTTTGTCCAGCTTTAGCCTGGTGATAACCGCCCTGCTGTGGTGAATGTCCACGTGGGCGGTTGTGCAATTAGATTTTTTCCACTGCACCTGTTCAACGTAGATGACATATTTCATCCTCTAAACCTGGACTACTTTGCCAATTTGCTGACCTTTATAGTGTCCTCACACAACTGAGCTTCATCATCCTTTCAGATGGGCATGGATTGAACATCGTACTCCTGTCTCAGCTCTTTGGAAAGAAGGGAAAACGTAATCCTCCTGAGAATGTGGGAAGGCTCATTGAAATGTCCTTTATGGTTCTTGATTCAGTCCAAAGTGACAAATGGATTGAATTTCATTTTGGTCACTGCCACTTCGGCAATGGCCACAAAAAAGAGATGACTATTTTTATAGTAATTAATCTGGTTATCCGAAGGTGAGAGATGCCTCTCAATTCATGTTTCATTTTTTGCCTATGGGTGGAGGGTTATAACCTTAGCCCACTCCTTTCTTCTCTACATTAGGGGCTGAACGGATGGCCCACCCGATAACCCCATCAGTTCACTCCAATAGGTCCCTGAGCCTCACTTTTGCAAACCTCAGATTTGCTTGCAGCAATCTGAAGCAAATAGTTTGGGGGTGAATATGAGGCAGTTCTTATATGCTTCAATAATGCATGGTGGAATTTTGTTGTACCCCTTCAATCCATGTGTCCAATTATACCATACAGGACAAGATGAATGAAGATGTTTTATTTTCAAGGTTCAGTAGGGAAGTATATTTAAAATTGGTTGAGGACTCTAAACTCTTTCCTCCCCCAAAAAAAATATTTCTGGGAAATATATTTCTGCCTTTTATATAATGATGGCTGTTCGTTGTATGAATGTGACAGAAGCAGCAATGAAAATGAGTAATCAGATGCCAATACCACCTCTGACACTCCTCTAGATCAGCAAAAAAGTGCAAGTCATTTGTCTGCTAATAGCTGGAAATTGTGCTACAAATATGTGTTGTCGGAAACTTTAAAATCACAAATACGCATGTTTAAATATTAGTATGTAGATAGATGATAATACTGCTGTAGTTGGCTGAAAGGGAAAGAAAAGTCACTGTGATGTTAACACAGCAAGGCCATCATCCATCATGAAGGAAATGCTTAGATGCTCACAACAACAGAACTGAAGTTAGAAACACAGATTATTAAAAATACAGCAGATGATGTTAAGGTACAGTGTTTAGGGAGAATGTATCCAACAGCCCCAAGGATTTGGTTGAGACAGAGCTGCTGGCTATTTCTTTTTTTTTTTTTTTTTTTTGAGACTGAGTCTGGCTGTCGCCCAGGCTGGAGTGCAGTGGCCGGATCTCAGCTCACTGCAAGCTCCGCCTCCCGGGTTTACGCCATTCTCTTGCCTCAGCCTCCCGAGTAGCTGGGACCACAGGCGCCCGCCACCTCGCCCGGCTAGTTTTTTGTATTTTTTAGTAGAGACGGGGTTTCACCGTGTTAGCCAGGATGGTCTCGATCTCCTAACCTTGTGATTCGCCCGTCTCAGCCTCCCAAAGTGCTGGGATTACAGGCTTGAGCCACCGCGCCCGGCAGCTGCTGGCTATTTCTTTATATTTTTGTAGTTGTTTTGCTGCCATAGAAGCCTCAGTCCCTAGGACAGAGAGGGCATCTCTGTTGTCAACCTGTGATACAACCTTTAGTGGCACCAAACTGCCATGGGGCTGCCCCCAGTTCTCCTGAGATACAGTGGGGAGATGCTTCGTGCGGTTCCCCCAGACAAGGCATTGGAAACATGGGCTCTGGGGACCATGCAGGAGCTGTGGGGAAGGAGGCTGAAGTAGCCAAGAGTAATGATGGGGAGGTTTTATTTATTTATTTTAAGAAACCGAGAATTCCTGTGTGAAATTGTTATTGTGCTGAATATGACCCTACCTTTTCTTTTGGAAATCCAAACCAGACACTATCTTATACAGACCCCTGGCATGCAAGGTGGTCACCAGCAGTTTGCAGAGACTTATGGTCAGTGCAAGGCCCAGAGGTTTTCATCCAGCTCCCGTGGTCAAGAGAAGGTGTAAACAGCCCATCGTCCTCACCCACTTCCGTGCTGTGGAATCCCTGGTTGCAGAGTGTCGCAAAGTGTACTGATCATAGGTTAATGGTGGTAAAGGATAAAATGGGGAGGGCACATGCAAAGGTAAAATCTGTGCTTCCTACTCAGATGATTCATTATAGTAATCAGCATCGGGTGAATTCTCATCACTTGGAGGCTCACTCATGTCTTGCCGGAACTCTTACAAAGTGTTACGAAGGTAGGACACTGCTGGTGCAGATAGGGGTAGTTCGCAAGGCTCAGGGTCTTTCTTTCAGGAAAAAAAAAAGATACAGAGGAGAGATGTTTCTATTAATGTGGCCATGGTGGATGGGAAAGCTCTGTTTCTGAGAGATCATCAACGCCCCCAAATGGTTTTTGTACTTTCATACTCTGATTATTATTACAGGATGACAAATATGAGGATGCTTCTGGGCTGACTTATATCTGTGGCAAACGCCATGTAACTTGTAGTAATAAACACCCATGCGATTGCACTCATTCAGGATGATTCAGCTGTCCGTCATCCCAGCATGAAAAGTGGCCTACACCGTTTCTCCCTCCCCTGGGCCCTTTCAGATTGGCACAGTGGAAAGACAATACCACAGAGATTAGCTTTCAAGAGAGACATGGAGTGGTGAGTGCTTTGGGTGCATTTCCTCAAAGACATAGGAATGAAAGTTTTGTCAAAAAAAATCAGATCAGATTTAAAAATTGTAGGAGTTTATTGTGCTCTCAAAAGAACAGCTGAGGAACTGGGAGGCTTCAAACCAGAAGAGGTAAGAAGCTCTGCTTACAACAGTTACTGTGCAGTTTATAAAGCATTAAGGAGGAAGTATCGTGACCCTTTTTGTAATTGGCTGTTAATACATTAACATTCTTTTAGGGCAAGTGAGCTGTTTAAGTTGATCTGACTTTTGCTGATTAGTTTACTTTTACCGAATCCTGCTGGCAAAAACATAAAGCTTATATTTTGTGTTTCATTTATGATTAGGGCTAGCATTTCTGAAAAATTAGGATGACTTCAGCTCTGGCGACCTGGCTATGGGCAATTGGCCTTGGGTTATATCTAAACTATGACCTCCATTTCTTTTTTTTTTCTTTAACAATTGCTTTCTTCTAGTGATTCTCTCAGCTGAACTCAGAGTGTGGCCAACTATCTGTCATTACTCTTGGCCATCACATTTTCTTTTCTGTAGACATTTGTAGGAGCAAACTAGAATCTCATTGGATTCTGTGATTCTTGTCCAGGTAGTTGCTGTTGTTTAATCCTCATGGAGATAATCTGAAGAGTTCATGGCTGCTGAGAAGCATTTAAGACTTGAAAGATTATAACACACAAGGGACATTATCAATATGACTAACAGGGAGCTAATACCAAGAATTTGAAAAAGACCCTGAGTATTAATTGGAATATGTGGAGGGCTTTTTTGAAGGATAAAGTATCTTTGGTTTTGGACCCCCAAAATACTCTGAAAGTATACAAGAAACAAGGCTACATACCTCTTATTAAATTATGCAGCACTCATGTTCAAGTGAAGTTAGAGGGAGAGCTTGGGGACAAATTTTAGTAATATTTAAATGCATTTATTGCTACTGATTTTCAAGACTGCTTACAACCACAATGCAAAGTCTTAGGGTGAGTACATTATAGTAGACAGTTACTTAGTGAGAGATTGCTCTGAACCTGATGTCTCGGGAAGGATGTCAATATCTATAGAGCCTCACTCTCCTGACTGCATTTTTTTTACTTTTGTTTTAGGTTCAGGGGTACATGTGCAAGATGTGAAAGTCTGTTACATAGGTAAACATGTATCTTTGGGGGTTTGTTATACAGATTATTTCATCACCCTGGTATTAAGCCTAATATCCATTGGTTATTTTTCTTGATCTTCTCCCTCCTCCCACCCTTCACTCTCCGATAGGCTCCAGTGTGTGTCGTTCCCCTCTAGCCTTCTATGTGTTCTCATCATTTAGCTCCCACTTATAACTGAGAATATGCAGTATTTGGTTTTCTGTTTCTGTTTCTGCATTAGTTTGCTAAAGATAATGGCCTCCAGCTCCATCCATGTCCCTGCAAAGGATATGATCTTGGTTTTTTTTGGTTTGTTTTTTTTGTTTGTTTTTGTTTTTGTTTGAGACCGAGTTTCACTCTTCCTGCCCAGGCTGCAGTGTAGTGGCGCAATCTTGGCTCACTGCAACCTCCGCCTCCCAGGTACAAGTGATTCTCCTGCCTCAGCCACCCAAGTAGCTGGGATTACAGGTGCCTGCCACCACACCTGGCTAATTTTTTTGTATTTTTAGCAGAGATGGGGTTTCAGCATGTTGGCCTGGCTAGTCTTGAACTCATGATCTCAGGTGATCCACCAACCTCACCTCCAAAAGTACTGGGATTACAGGCATGAGCCACCATGCCCAGCTGATATTCTTTTTTATGGCTGCATAATATTCCATGGTATATATGTACCACATTTTCTTTTTCCTTTCTATCATTGATTGACATTCAGGTTGATTCCATGTCTTTGCTATTGTAAATAGTGCTATAATGAACATACGCATGCATGTGTCTTTATAATAGAATGATTTATATTGGGGGGATATATATAATCCCCGTAATGGGATTGCTGGGTCAAATGATATTTCTATATTTGGGTCTTTGAGAAATCTTCACAAAATTTTCACAATGTTTGAACTAATTTATGCTCCTGCCAACAGTGTATAAGTGCTGCTTTTTCTCCACAACTTTGCCAGCATCTGTAGTCCTGACTGCATCTTTATTCCCTGAAGCTAAACACATTTCCACAGGCCTTGGGTTTTCTGGGGGATATGGGACACGTTCCCCACTTAAAAAAATGTTTCAAAATCAGAAATATATAGGTATCATGACAGTTCTGAAATATTATAGCTGTCAGATGATACTAGCTGACAGAGGAAGGATTTCCGAGTGATAGGAAAAGAATAAGTTGTTTCATCAGTAGACAAAGTTATGGCATTGCAATAAGAAGGTATAGATTCTGAATACAGCTGGTATTCTATAATGTAAAGACATTACTCAGATGACTTGTATGTACCTTTCAAATATATGTGCAGTGAGGGTGAGTCTCTAGTGAAGCATGCTGTCCTCTCTCTCTCTATTCTACCTGGCTTCTATGTTTGTGTGTCTGAGTCTATCCTCTTATTCCACACGTGCTGGCTTTTTTGCTCCCGCATGGCCACCTCTGCATGGAAGGATCATTTCATCCTAGTTATCCAAGGGCTGAGGTTTCTAGCAAGAAATGCCACGATGACATTTCCATATGACCTGCCTACATGATCAATGGAGTGTCAACCTAAATAACAGAGAGAGGCTCTCTGAAAGAAAAATGATATTTATGCAAGAATAGGGCATTGCAATGAGAATATATGTGCCATGGTAAACTGTGTGCATATTCAAGGAGGTAACGGCAGATGAAGGGTTTTAAAGAAAAAGTTGGGGGGGTAACATAATTGTTTTGATATAATTATTCTGGGCTACAAGGATCAATAAAAAAGTGGCACCAGACTCGGGTTGGCTGGCAGTTTCTAGGGAGATGTCCTTGCAGGAGTATTTTTTGCGTGTGAGGTTTTGCAATGGCCTTTGTGTAAGGTTGTGGTTTTTTTGTTATCAGTCATTTGTGCATGAGAGCTCTCTCTTCATGGCCTTTCCTGGTTCTATTTGTCAGGGTTTTTAACATAAGTGACCCTGTTTTGATTCTGACAACTTTTACAAGAGGCATGATGGCCTGGGAATGTAATGGTTATTTCCTTCTAGGGCTTCTATCATCTTCACCTGCTTCAAAGAGGGGAGCCATAGTGCTGTGATTGGATTTAGACAACCCGGTAGGTGATTTATACTAGGACTATGGTCAATTCCATTCTCTTTGGGATTGGTTTTCTCAGGCAGCATGAATTAGTCTTACCTCTGGAACCCAAGGATTCCTGTTTGTAGGGCATTGAATAAATGCTATCTGCTTACACTAATGGTTCAAAGACTGGAGAGATGATGCCTGATGTTCACAGCACAAGTTTCTACTACTTTCAGGAATAAGAGGAAGAGCACTCACATATTAATAATGGTAATTCTGCAAACACTCAAAAACATCATTTTGATCTTGGGAAGCCAAATTGTTTCACTCTAATGGACATGTCTGTCTGCCCTGCTCTCAAGTGTTGGTGGAAAGCTAATATTTATGCTCTACTGCACACGGGGAAAGATCTGTCAGCAGACTCCTCTCTGTTTATAAAGCCATAGTGGGAACTTGCCGTGCTTTCAGAGTAAATGTAGTACTGCAAGTGGCTGATAACATTCCTGAGATTTGTGAAGTTTGGCATTTTAAAGACATTCCCACAGAGCTTTTGGTGAACATTATGTTCACCAACTCAACTGTAAGCAGGAAGCTTTAGTTTCCCAGCTGCACTGAGATTATCAGACTGTAAACAGAATATTTTGAGGGTTATTGCTTTAAAGAGTGGTTGCTTTGAACCCGCAGAGTATTAGTAAAATTGCTGCTGGAGGGGGAAGGTTGAGCTATGGTCAGATCTTTCTGATATGACTTTAGTGAGAAGTCTGGAAGTTTGCAACTATCAGTTTTCACCTTCTTAGCATATGTCCTCTTGAAAAATTCAGAGATGATGATGTGGCTTTAGTTTGTGGAGGCATGCCAAAAACTCCACATGAACTCTAGCAAGTATCTTCAGAGCCTGCTTAACTGCAGCATACATTACAGGAGTCTTTAGCATGCCTGGCCCCGAGACTGTCAGCATCATAGAGGAGGATTGGCACCCACCTCTAGGTAATTACCTAGGTGAACATTCTAGTGAATTGCCACCTAGGCATCACACTGAGAGTTATTTCTGCACACCCCAAGTATTATAGCTCTGTGACATAATGGTGCTCAAGATAATGGTGTCACACCAAACACTGGGAAAGGGCAGCAAAGTCAATTTTGACAAGTTAAAGACCTCTGGGTCTGATTATTTCAAAAAGAGGGAGAATGAAGCCTCCAGCTTTGTTGTGCAGCAGCAGGCCATGGTTTGTGATAAAGACAGCAAGGGATAAAGAAAAAGGTGAAAAAGAAACTCTGCAAGGTGGCCCCATCTGTGTGATTATTATGACTATAAAGCACGCTCTTCTGGCTGCTGAATCCTTTGGAAGGCAGTGATATACTAGCCAAGCTCTTTAATTCTGGAAACAGCTTTGTGGGAGTGGATGTGTGTAAGACAAACCTAATGGGAAATGGAGATAAGGTGTTATCAGAGATTTGTTTTTATAGAAAATTATCTGGTGCTGCCAGTCTTTATAAGCAAGCTATATCTAATCTATGGAGGCCTTCCTGCAATATTTAATAATGCAGGGCAGTGAATTTATGAACATGTTGGTGTAGACAATTGTTAAAATCAAAACAGGCCTTCATCAATTATGTCATGCCAACAACATCATGATCCGTAGCCATATTCTTTATTTATGATTATTATACTTGAAGTTCTGGGATACATGTGCAGAACGTGCAGGTTTGTTACATAGGCATACATGTGCCATGATAGTTTGCTGCACACATCAACCCATTATCTACATTAGGTATTTCTCCTAATGCTACCCCTCCCCTTATCCCCTACCCCCCAAGAGGCCCTGGTGTGTGATGTTCCCCTCCCTGTGCTCATATGTTTTCATTGTTGAACTCCCACTTATGAATGAGAACATGCGGTGTTTAGTTTTCTGTTCCTGTGTTAGTTTGCTGAGAATGATGATTTCCAGCTTCATCCATGTCCCTGCAAAGGACATGAACTCTTCCTTTTTTATGGCTGCATACTATTCCATGGTGTATATGTGCCACATTTTCTTTATCCAGTCTAGCATTGATGG